>NC_041380.1:453482109-453491141 GCF_002162155.2 Triticum dicoccoides
ATTCTCTCTTTTGGGAAGCATATTTGTGCTTCTCGCGGAAGCACAAACCGTGTTTTTTCTATTTTTGGAAAGCATAGTTGTGCTTCTCATGGAAGCACAGGCTGTGCTTTTTTCCTTTTTCAAGGAAGCTCAGTTGGGCTTCTCGTGGAAGCACATATGTCCTTTTTCCTATTGAAAAGTATAGTTGTGCCTCCTGTACTTTTACTTTTTCAAAATCACAGTTGTGATTCTCGTAGAAACACGTGTTGTACTTCTCACGGAATAATACTACTTCCTGAAAAAAAAATCCTCCAAAACCTAGGAAAAAACTGAAAAGCTTATAAACCCTGAAAACATGTGCTAAAAACCCCAGAAATCTCAACGGTGTGTTCAGTATGTGACACATTGCAAAAGCTGGGCACACCACTTGGCACACTCCTAGACCCAAGAAAGTAACATTTGCAAGAGCCCTTCAAAGGTACCTGAGGGAGTCCTGCATTAGGGGGTATCCGGATAGCCGGATTATATCCTTTAGCCGGACTGTTGGACTATGAAGATACAAGATTGAAGACTTCGTCTCGTATCCGGATGGGACTCTACTTGGCGTGGAAGGCAAGCTAGGCAATACGGATGTATATATCTCCTCCTTTGTAACCGACCTTGTGTAACCCTAGCCCCCTCTGGTGTCTATATAAACCGGAGGGTTTTAGTCCGTAGGTGTAACATCCTAAAATTCTAAATTTTGGAATGTTATAAACAAATAGATAGATTTGATTGATTGTTGGATTGATTGTCTGAAAGTGAGTGAATTCGAAACTTTTGAAAGTTAAATGAGAGGGAATAAAAGGACTTTCCCAAACTTTCATATTTGCTTTCTGATCTTCGTGAATTCAAATGCTTTTCAAACACAAAACCCTTGAGCAAAGATAACATGACTTCTTCCATTTAAAAATGAAAAGGGTGTTTGAAAAATAATTGAATTTCATTTGGAAATATTCCAATTCTGAAACTTTATGCGACTCAATGATTTTCACGAGAGAAGATAAAATGACTTCTTCAAATTATATGAAATATGGGTTGGAAGTTTCAGAGAATTAAATTCAAAGCCCCCTTTGAATTTATTTTCAATTTGGAATGTTATACGTTAGATCATCATGCATATCTTATTTTCTTGCATTTTGGTCGATCCTAGAAATTTCACGCAACTCAAGGACCTTCGAAGAGAGTTGGAGATTTCGTTATTTTCTTATTTGAGAGTTTTCTCGAATTGGAAAAAAGAGGATCATTTGATTTATTTGTTTCATCTTCAATAATTTTTCCGGTGTCAAAATACATGAGAGAGGGAATAATATGACTTTCCCAAAATATAGGAAAAATGAAGATTTAATAAATAGATCAATTTTTTGTTTTCCCGTGTTTGTTTGCGTTTTATTTGGATAGGGAAAAATGCGCGTTTTTGAAAATTTTATTTTAGGTCCGGAGAAAAGTTCATTTTGTTCGACTCATTTTTAGGAGTCGGGGAAAATTTACTTTTAGAATTTTGGAGCCAGTTCAGTTTTCTTTTTCGTTTTTTTTCTGCGCGTGGAATCAGTTAAAAAAACTGGACCAAGGCCCAGCCGGGCCAAAGGCCCAAGCCAAGCCGCAGCCTCCCTGCGCGCAGCGCAGCACCAGGCGCTAGGAGCGCCCCAGGCCGCCGCCTCTTGCTCCTGTACCAAATCCTAAAAGGATTCTAGGGCGCCCCTTACCCCTTTTTCCTTATTTTGTTATTCCTATTTCTACTCTATTTCTTGCCCTCTACCCCAAGTAAACCCCCTCCCCTCCCCAATATAAATACCCAAGCACCCCCCCCTCTAAACATCAAATGAAAACCCCTCTCTCCACCACCCAAGCCACGTCTCACCCCGCGCCTCTCACCCGCGCCGCGCCTTGCCTACACCGCCGCCGCCGGAGCCCCTCACCGGAGACCTCGCTGGAGGTACCGCGCCGCGTCTCTTTTCTTTTCCTCGGATCGGTTTTCTTATAAATCGTTCCGATTCTTTTCTTCTCCACCAATTCGTTTTTCTTTCCGGTTCTTCGCTAAACCATTCCGGTTTCCTAGATCGGTTTTCGTTCTTCTTTCGGACCGTTCGTCTCAACGAACGTGATCACCGATTATTCCCGGTTAACGGCGCCCGTTCGTTTAACCGTTCGTCTCTTTCTTTTCATCGGATTTATTTCGCGATCGCGATCTCAGATCCGATCTTCGTTCTAGTTTATCTTCTCGCCCGTTTATCGGAATCAGGTGATTCAAGCGCCTGGAGTTTCGTCTCGAAACCGCCGTTCCGTCTAATCAACTTAAACAAGTTTTTGCTACTGTAAAATTTTGACCTAGTTTCAACTTGCTAGAACTGAGTTGTTTTCTTTCGCCGTTTGCTTTCCGTCGTTTGTTCGGTTCGTTCTTTCTTTGCAACCGGAGTTCTTAAGTTGAACCTTCTGGTTCGTTCTCTCGTTCGAGTTTTACTCGTGCATTAGATGAGTATTTATTGTGTGGTTACTATTGCTTGCTTACGATAGATTCACCGGAGTGTGACGAGTAGATCTATCACAAGTTTTGAGTGCGAATCATCTTCATCAACATTACAGGCAAGTTCACACTTTGATCATACCTTTTCTACAACCCATGTTTTATTGCATTAGATCAATCCTCTCACATTGCATGATTAGGATCTAATTAAATTGTGGGATGGGAAGTAGATGAGGTAGTACCTATTACCTGTATTATTATGAAACCTTTGGGAGTTACTTCTACGTTTGCTATTTATGCCATGCTATGCTAGTAGACGTGGATTGGGTGAGTGATATCCATGACAGATGTGAGTTGATAATTTTAATGGTTTATCTAAGGTGGCAACTTAAACACACATCTGGGTGGATTGAGGCACCTGATGTCTATCAGGACTTGCCTGGTTTTTTTCGGACCGCCACCCAGGCTCAAAGGGATCATAAGATAATTCATGCTAGAAACTTCCGTGTGCAGCCACATGCTACTATGGGCTCTGACATAGTTGACTAAGTTGTGCGAACTCTTACGGGGTGGACTAGCAGATGTAGGGGTTGTAGGTGGTACGGTCTACCCCACATGTAAGGTGCTAGCACTTCTGAAAGACTATGTCTCGGTCATCCGTTTCTCAAACACCGTGTAGTGCGAGAAAACAAACGGAGGCGATCGAGTCATGTGGGGAAAAGTGCGCAAACCTCTGCAGAGTGTACAAACTAATCATGATTAGCCGTGTCCCCGGTTATGTACAACTTGAGTATCTAGTACTTGAATATCATTGTGAATCTCATCATGTTACTTCTAATTAATGTTGTTGGGTTTTAATTTTTTTTAGTTGGGATTGAGAATGCTGTCAACCATTCTCAATGTTCAACAACCACCATGTTAGTTAAATAAATTTATTTCGTTGCAGTAGGGAAAAATTGGCTTTACGCAAAAACCTTATAACCATAGAGCTTTTCCACCAGCCAAATATGCGTGTAGTGATAGCCATTGTTCATCATTCTCTATGGTGTGAATTTGCCAGTAAATTCAATGTACTGACCCGTTTCGGGCTGCAACGTCTCATGTTGCAGGTTTCTTACGACGAGTAAGTGATACGTTAGGGTTACGATTTCTACACTCAACTTTGACGTTGGTGTTGATGGGAATCCACAACCTTGTTGCTTCCGCTATATGGATTGAGGTAATAGTATTTACGTTACTTTATACATGTGATTTACCTCTGTTATAAATCCTTCGAGTACTGTGTGTGTCAGCATACTGATCCAGGGATGACACATAAGCACAGAGACTTGATCCATTCGGGTCGGGTCGCTACAAGATGGTATCAGAGCACATGTTGACTGTAGGACGTGACCCTAGAAACTGGCAAGCCCATAGCAAAGATTTTTTCCCTACAACTGGAGACCTTTTACCTCTCTTCTCTTCTGAGTTTATTCAAATTTCCCTTTAGTGAGACCATACCCCTTTCCCCTTTTGACCACACGAAGATTCCACTGATGAGACCACTCCAAGAAGTACAGGATATCAGACAAGTAAGACCATTCGGAATGAAGAGGATTTTACCATACAATATGCTAATGGAAACTACAGCTGTTGAAGACTCTGAAGACTAGGAGAATTGGAGGCTCTGAAGAATCCCCAGATTTGTATGACCTAGGACTGCTACCCTTATGGAACTTGGCAGACTATGGAAGTTTTCAATACCCGATATCAAGGTGTATCGGAGAAAGACCAAAACATGGAGAATGGAGAACTCAAGGATTTGTCAAAGAAACCCTAAGGCAGGAGATATCAACTGGCAAGATAGCTCATGGCAATGACAAGAGCAGAAACACGGTTATCCGTGATGTCATCGCCCGCTGATGCTACTGTCACCGTGCTGAGTTAAGGATGCATTTCTTCAGAATGGATTTGATGGAAGAAGGCTGATGGAGCACCTATTAGTAAGATGAAGTTTTAACCTTAGCCGGTGTATCACCAGGATCTGGAGCAGTACATAAAGAAGTTTAAGGTGGAGCTCCATGAAAGCATGTTAGACAAGGAAGCATTTCGTGAAGAACTCAGGAACCAAAAGCTGAAAGTAGCCAAGATGGAGGAGCTACAACCTCGAGATACCGGAGATTTGTCAGGAACTGAAGGACAGTATGACCATGGCTCATGCCAAGGATGTTGAAACCTAGAAGTTTGGAATGCAATTCCAGAATATTCAAGGATGTCACGAGAGACTTCGCGTCAACATAGTTGATCTGGCAAAAGAACTTGAGAAGACAAGCATGATCGGAAGAAGCCATTGGAGGCATGAACAAAGACTTGAAGAGTTTGACGACGTTGACCTTAGAAGACCAAACCCCTGTTATATACCTTCGTTAGACGCGACGATTGTGAGCTGTCATTTGTTTGATGTTTTCCGACAGCCACAATAAAAATCTTTCTTTTCAAAACTTTTGTTTGTATTGTGTGTATCCCTCTCCCCCTCTCTTATCTCACCCCAAAACCCATGGACCTAATAGAGGATGAATGGAGATGAGCTTGTATTTTCGGGACCGATGAGTCAATTGGAGACAGACCGATGGATTCAGAACATGGAGGATCATATGGAGAACAACCCTATAGTCGGAAAGGATATGGCCTAGCATGCTCTTCAATGCTTTGAAAGAGGTGCTGCTACTTGGTGGAGGATGTACCAAACCATCAATGGATGGCAAGGAGTAACCACTTGGAAAGAATTTAAGTTGACTTTGCTAAAGTCTCAGTTTGTGTCCCAGAAGTTGAAGCCTTATGGAAAAGACATGAAGAAACCTCGTGCATGCAAGATTTGTGGAGACATCGTACACAACCATAAAGAACACAAGGATGAATGCCCTAACTGTGAAGGAAGTCACCCAGTTGAAGAATGCCCAACTAGGCAGATCACTTGTTTCTTGTGTGAAGGGACTACCCACTATCCTGCTCAGTGTCACATTTACCCCATGGTACAAAGAACCATCCAACAGAAGGAAGAAGCAATGAAAGGAGCTCTGATGGAAATTTTAGAAGAACCTGCGATGAAGGACGAGGTGGAGGACACACCCAAAGAGGAACCAATTAAACCCTACACCAAGACTTGCTATTCATGTGGAGAAGAAGGACACATCTCCCAGAATTGTATGAATGGGGATCTAGTAGAATTCCCGGCTGAGGAAGTAGAGTATGACCCACAGGAAATAGGAGCCCTGATTGGAATGGAAAAGTCCAGAAAGAGAAGTAGATTGGATTCCAGGAAGGACCTAAGTCATATCACCTATTATAGGTGCAAGGAGTCAGGGCACTACCTCCACAGTTGCCCAAAAAGGAAGCCAAGAACCCAAGGAGGCTATATAATCACAAGGAAACCTCGAAACTAGTCAGAAGTAATATGTTTTCGTTGTAATGAAGCAGGGCACTTTGCCAGAGATTGTCCGAAGGAGAAGGAGACTTGTGATAAGTAGTTGAGTTTGTAACAGAAGAAATATAGTCGTAGTAGTGAGAACATTTTCCTTTATATTGAGGTGTTGAGTTGAGGCATGTAATGGAAAAGCGAGAGATTGTAATCATTGGAGAATGAATAAAGTTAGCATCATTGGTACTGATATGGATTTTATGAGTTGTTACTCTATAAAGAAGGATTTTGACCATTTTGAGGATAAGAGAAATATGGTCTATGGAAGGTTTGTGTATTTTAAGGGTGGTAGTACCCTGTAAGAACCGTTGACCCCTGGAAAAGATAAGCATACTCCACTGAGTGGATTTCGGACAAAATGAATACGAGTTTTGTCTCGATATGTGTGATGCCCCAAGAGTATGTGGGATGAAGTTGGAGACGTCAGTTGTTTGGACCAAATGTGATCAAGGAGTCAGAAGAAAATGTTAAGTTGATTCGAGATAGACTGAAGGTAGCTCAGTCCAGGCAGAAGAGTTATGTAGGCTCAAAAACTCAAGGAGGTAGTCTATGAAATTGGAGACAAAGCATGTCTTCGCGTGTCCCCTATGCGAGGAGTTAAACGTATTGGAGTTAAGGGACAGTTAGCCCTGAGATTTGTAGGACCATACCGAGTTTTGGAGCGTATGAGAGAAGTAGCCAACAAGTTGGAGTCACCCGAAGGACTGTCAGGAGTTCAAGATGTGTTTCATGTTTCCCAGTTGAAGAAGTGCCATGCAGAGATGGCCATTATTCCCCCTGTAAGGACGCTTGACCGCGGAAAGGATAATGATGTTCCATGAAGTGGAATATGGACGTCATAAGTATAAGTTTTTATCTCGGTATGTGGAATAACCCACGAGGATGAAGAGATGGATTACTATTTGATATAAAGGAGGTATGATGTCGGAAATATGGATCAATGGAAATTCCATGATGAGTATGAGTAATCAGGTCCTAGTTTGGTGCCAATAGAAGGAAGGAGGACAGTACAATTGGATGGATTTAAGAATACTAGGAAGTTGGAATAATATCAGTTGCCCGATGATAAGTTCAAGGACTACAAGTGATGAGATGGGCCATAACCCACAGGCCCCAAGACCTGCCAAGAAGCAATGCACATTCTTGCCGAAGGAAAAACCCTGGAAGTGGATATACCTTTGTCGACAGACGATCTTATAGGAGTAATGCAAAACCTGAGAGTTGTGAAGGAACGATAGATGTTTGTTTGGCTTGCAGAAACTATGGAGTTATCCGAACTTGGTTCGTCGACAAGAGAAATTCTGCAATGCTTGTGAGGATGACCGAGTGTTAGAATGCGAGATTCGCTAAACTGTATACAAGGTAATGATTTGGGTGCGGGATGGATTGATCACCATACCGACTTACTCTTATTATTCGCCTTGCTATATGGGATGGTAAATCTGAGTGACTTGCCTATAGTAGAGAGACGACGATATTAAACCTTGTTAAACCTTAGAATGGTATAAGTATTTTTTTTCCCTTGTACACAGCAGTTGTGCCAACCGTAGGTTATACGGTGAGGATCAACCAAGACCCATTTCCTGCAGGAGAAACCATAAATTGTTGACCACCATGAGATGTCGATAGTTGTTTAGTTTTGGCGCCAGATCCGTCAGCTAAAGAAGACCCAGTTTCGGAATAACCTTACCAAGATGAAAGGACAAGAGAATTGAGGAAAAGGTTATGCCACTACCGGAAGAGCTCAGAGAAGGAATTTTCTCGAGGATTTGAGAAGACCGACACTGTCAAGAATAAGGATGGAGTATATGAGTTTGGATAGAATAGTAACGATGTTTCTAAGGGTGGTAGCACCCCAGACCCCGGTGATGATTGATGGATTTGAGGAGACCCCCAAACCCTAACCTTTTCTTGCTAGCCTCTCCGAATCTCGAGGACGAGATTCCTTTTAAGGGTGGTAGGTTTGTAACATCCCAAAATTCTAAATTTTGGAATGTTATAAACAAATAGATAGATTTGATTGATTGTTGGATTGATTGTCTGAAAGTGAGTGAATTCGAAACTTTTGAAAGTTAAATGAGAGGGAATAAAAGGACTTTCCCAAACTTTCATATTTGCTTTCTGATCTCCATGAATTCAAATGCTTTTCAAACACAAAACCCTTGAGCGAAGATAACATGACTTCTTCCATTTAAAAATGAAAAGGGTGTTTGAAAAATAATTGAATTTCATTTGGAAATATTCCAATTCTGAAACTTTATGCGACTCAATGATTTTCACGAGAGAAGATAAAATGACTTCTTCAAATTATATGAAATATGAGCTGGAAGTTTCAGAGAATTAAATTCAAAGCCCCCTTTGAATTTATTTTCAATTTGGAATGTTATACGTTAGATCATCATGCATATCTTATTTTCTTGCATTTTGGTCGATCCTAGAAATTTCACGCAACTCAAGGACCTTCGGAGAGAGTTGGAGATTTCGTTATTTTTTTATTTGAGAGTTTTCTCGAATTGGAAAAAAGAGGATCATTTGATTTATTTATTTCATCTTCAATAATTTTTCCGGTGTCAAAATACATGAGAGAGGGAATAATATGACTTTCCCAAAATATAGGAAAAATGAAGATTTAATAAATAGATCAAATTTTTGTTTTCCAGTGTTTGTTTGCGTTTTATTTGGATAGGGAAAAATGCGCGTTTTTGAAAATTTTATTTTAGGTCCGGAGAAAAGTTCATTTTGTTCGACTCATTTTTAGGAGTCGGGGAAAATTTACTTTTAGAATTTTGGAGCCCGTTTAGTTTTCTTTTTCGTTTTTTTTCTGCACGCGGAATCAGTTAAAAAAACTAGACCAAGGCCCACCGGGCCAAAGGCCCAAGCCAAGCCGCAGCCTCCCTGCGCGCAGCGCAGCGCCAGGCGCCAGGAGCGCCCCAGGCCGCCGCCTCTTGCTCCTGTACCGAATCCTAAAAGGATTCTAGGGCGCCCCTTGCCCCCTTTTCCTTATTTCGTTATTCCTATTCCTACTCTATTTCTTGCCCTCTACCCCAAGTAAACCCCCTTCCCTCCCCAATATAAATACCCAAGCACCCCCCC
>NC_041380.1:453491541-453593401 GCF_002162155.2 Triticum dicoccoides
CCAAGCCGCGTCTCACCCCGCGCCTCTCACCCGTGCCGCGCCCTGCGTCACCCGCCGCCGCGCCTTGCCTACACCGCCGCCGCCCCTCACCCACGCCACCGCCGCCGCCGCCGGAGCCCCTCACCGAAGACCTCGCCGGAGGTACCGCGCCGCGTCTCTTTTCTTTTCCTCGGATCGGTTTTCTTATATATCGTTCCGATTCTTTTCTTCTCCACCAATTCGTTTTTCTTTCCGGTTCTTCGCTAAACCGTTCCGGTTTCCTAGATCGGTTTTCGTTCTCCTTTCGGACCGTTCGTCTCAACGAACGTGATCACCGATTATTCCCGGTTAACGACGCCCGTTCGTTTAACCGTTCGTCTCTTTCTTTTTGTCGGATTTATTCCGCGATCGCGATCTCAGATCCGATCTTTGTTCTAGTTTATCTTCTCGCCCGTTTATCGGAATCAGGTGATTCAAGCGCCTGGAGTTTCGTCTCGAAACCGCCGTTCTGTCTAATCAACTTAAACAAGTTTTTGCTACTGTAAAATTTTGACCTAGTTTCAACTTGCTAGAACCGAGTTGTTTTCTTCCGCCGTTTGTTTTCCGTCGTTTGTTCGATTCGTTCTTTCTTTGCAACCGGAGTTCTTAAGTTGAACCTTCTGGTTCGTTCTCTCGTTCGAGTTTTACTTGTGCATTAGATGAGTACTTATTGTGTGGTTACTATTGCTTGCTTACGATAGATTGACCGGAGTGTGACGAGTAGATCTATCACAAGTTTTGAGTGCGAATCATCTTCATCAACATTGCAGGCAAGTTCACACTTTGATCATACCTTTTCTACAACCCATGTTTTATTGCATTAGATCAATCCTCTCACATTGCATGATTAGGATCTAATTAAATTGTGGGATGGGAAGTAGATGAGGTAGTACCTATTACCTGTATTATTATGAAACCTTTGGGAGTTACTTCTACGTTTGCTATTTATGCCATGCTATGCTAGTAGACGTGGATTGGGTGAGTGATATCCATGACAGATGTGAGTTGATAATTTTAATGGTTTATCTAAGGTGGCAACTTAAACACACATCTGGGTGGATTGAGGCACCTGATGTCTATCAGGACTTGCCTGTTTTTTTCCGGACCGCCACCCAGGCTCAAAGGGATCATAAGATAATTCATGCTAGAAACTTCCGTGTGCAGCCACATGCTACTATGGGCTCTGGCATAGTTGACTAAGTTGTGCGAACTTTTACGGGGTGGACTAGCAGATGTAGGGGTTGTAGGTGGTACGGTCTACCCCACATGTAAGGTGCTAGCGCTTCTGAAAGACTATGTCTCGGTCATCCGTTTCTCAAACACCGTGTAGTGCGAGAAAACAAACGGAGGCGATCGAGTCATGTGGGGAAAAGTGCGCAAACCTTTGTAGAGTGTACAAACTAATCATGATTAGCCGTGTCCCCGGTTATGGATAACTTGAGTATCTAGTACTTGAATATCATTGTGAATCTCATCATGTTACTTCTAATTAATGTTGTTGGGTTTTAATTATTTTTAGTTGGGATTGAGAATGCTGTCAACCATTCTCAATGTTCAACAACCACCATGTTAGTTAAATAAATTTATTCCGTTGCAGTAGGGAAAAATTGGCTTTACGCAAAAACCTTATAACCATAGAGCTTTTCCACCAGCCAAATATGCATGTAGTGATAGCCATTGTTCATCATTCTCTATGGTGTGAATTTGCCAGTACATTCAATGTACTGACCCGTTTTGGGCTGCAACGTCTCATGTTGCAGGTTTCTTACGACGAGTAAGTGATACGTTAGGGTTACGATTTCTACACTCAACTTTGTCGTTGGTGTTGATGGGAATCCACAACCTTGTTGCTTCCGCTATATGGATTGAGGTAATAGTATTTACGTTACTTTATACATGTGATTTACCTCTATTATAAATCCTTCGAGTACTGTGTGTGTCAGCATACTGATCCAGGGATGACACATAAGCATAGAGACTTGATCCATTCGGGTCGGGTCGCTACAGTAGGACAACATACAATCATACCATAGGCTAGCTTCTAGGGTTTAGCCTCTCCGATCTCGTGGTAGATCTACTCTTGTACTACCCATATCATATATATTAATCTAGCAGGGCGTAGGGTTTTACCTCCATCAAGAGGGCCCGAACCTGAGTAAAACATCGTGTCCCCTGCCTCCTGTTACCATCCGCCTTAGACGCACAGTTCGGGACCCCCTACCCGAGATCCGCCGGTTTTGACACCGACATTGGTGCTTTCATTGAGAGTTCCTCTGTGACGTCGCCAGAAGGAAGGATGTCTCGTCTCGTCTCTAAAGACGGTACTACTGTTGGGGGAGCTTTGGCTGTCAGCCAAACTCTCCGGCTAGGCGGTTTCATCATGACCGCCTGTTCGGCCGCCGCGTCGATGATGACTTCTCGGGTCATCGAAAATAGCCTCCACATTAAATCGGCACTCGCCGAACAGATGGATCCGGTGGAGCTCGCCTCCCTAAACGAGCTCTTGGATCGCATCGCCGCCCTGGGAGTCGCTATGGACTATGATCGGATTGGGCTTAAACCCGATCAAAGGGAGATTAACTCTTCGTCGGTCACCCATCATATTGCAGTGGTGGAGGAACAATGCGGCGACCTCTCCTCCATATTGAGGACCAACTATGTCCGGATTCCTGAACTCTCCGAGTCGGATACCCGTTCGCGGGAGGATAACATCCAATCCCTGAACTTAGAGTCAGACAGTGGGCCAGGATTATCGGGCAACACCCCGGAACCAGAATTTCCAAAATTGGAAATTCCTCGGCCCCTGGATCCCAGATCAGGTAAGGGTTTGGATTCAATTGCACCCACCCACCCAAACATAAGCGATATTTCCCACATCAGGCAAGAGCCCCAGGAAACAGTACATCACTATTGGGCCAGATTCCTCCTTGCGATGAACAAGGTTAAGGACTATTGCGAGGAAGACACAATCTTATTTTTCTGCAATAATTGCACGGACAAGGGAATCCTTAACGCCATAAATCACCATGAGATATCACGCTTCACTGACTTGGCATCCATAGTACGAAAGTACTGTGCGATGGAAAGTGCCTGGAAAACCGAAACAAACTTCTGGGATAATCCGGCCCTAAATACGAACTCAGTCTGAAATAAAATGGTGCACTATCAAAAGACACCCGGGTCAACTACCAAAAAGCAAAAACCCTCTATAGGGCATGGAACCGTACTAGAGGGGTGGCTCAATGGACCCTGCAAACTTCATAGTACAGCGGATACAATACCAATG
This sequence comes from Triticum dicoccoides, assembly GCF_002162155.2. Classification (NCBI taxonomy): domain Eukaryota; kingdom Viridiplantae; phylum Streptophyta; class Magnoliopsida; order Poales; family Poaceae; genus Triticum; species Triticum dicoccoides. The sequence continues at coordinate 453,494,846 of NC_041380.1, forward strand.
CACAGCCTTAGAGCATGTTGGATACTCCGGCAGGTGGCCAAAAGTGGTGAGGATCTTCTTATCCCAAATGCCACAGAGCACCATCCCGTGGATAACAATACTGTGTTAACAGTCTTTGAGACATTTGCGTCAAATAATAGGTGCAAGCGAACACTCCGTAGCATGGCCGAAATCTACCACGTAGCAGCAATAAATCCATGGAGTGACACGGCTATTACCTTCAATGCCAGTGATAAACCTAAATTCCGAACAACCCGAGCACTAGCCGCACTGGTCCTCAGTCCAATTGTGGACGGCTTTCGACTCACCAAGGTACTCATGAACGGCGGCAGCGGATTAAACCTCATCTATGAGCAAACCCTTCAAAAAATGGAAATAGACTGGAACCGCATCGAGCGAAGCAACACAACCATTAGAGGAATAATCCCCAGTCGGGAAGCGCGCTGTACAGGCAAAATCACAGTAGATGTGGTGTTCGGCACGCCGGAGAATTATAGGTCCGAAGAGATTACGTTCCAAGTGGCCCCGTTCAGTAGCGGTTACCACGCCCTGTTAGGGCGGGGGGCGTTTACAATCTTCCAAGCCATACCCTATTACGGGTACATGAAGCTCAAAATGCCCGGGCCCAACAGAATTATCACTCTCGCTAGTGATCCGGACACAGCACTCCGCGCCGAAAACAAGACAGCCGCACTGGCCCTCGAGGCATTATCCGAAGCCCTCTCGGCCGAGGAGCTAACCACGCTACGCTCCACAGTGGACAGGGAGGACGGGATACTCGATAAGAGATCCAAGTCCGTCTCTTTTAAGCCAGCGGATGAAATAGTCAAATTCCAAGTCCACCCAACGGACCCTACAAAAACAGCCTCCATCGGGGCATAGTTAAAACCCGCCGTGGACGCCGCACTACGAGAGTTCCTGCGCGAGAACTGGGACATATTCGCCTGGCACCCCTCAGACATGCCAGGAATCCCACGCGGGCTGGCCGAGCATAGCCTCCATATCATAAAGGGATTCAAGCCGGTCAAGCAAGCTCTTTGGCGTTTCTCCGAACCGAGGAGACAGGCCATGGGAGAGGAACTAGCCAAGTTATTGGAGGCCGGATTCATCAGAGAGATAAAACACCCAGACTAGCTAGCAAACCTGGTGATGGTACCAAAGAAGGATAAATCCTGACGCCTTTGTGTCGACTTCAAGGACCTCAATAAAGTTTGCCCAAAGGATCCCTTCCCCCTCCCCCGCATTGACCAAATTATCGATGCTACCGCAAGACACGAGTCATTGTGTTTCCTCGACGCATACTCCGGTTACCACCAAATCAAGATGGCGGAGTCCGACCAAGCCGCAATGGCCTTCATCACACCATACGGTCCCTTCTGTTTCAATACAATGCCTTTTGGGCTCAAAAACGCTGGCGCAACATATCAGCGCATGATTCAGACATGTCTGGAGAAACAAATCGGCAAAATAGTAGAGGCATACGTAGACGATGTGGTCGTTAAAACCAAGCACATCGACTCTTTGATAGACGACTTGAGGCTCACATTCGACAACCTCCGAACATACGACATCAAGCTCAATCCAAAAACATGTGTTTTCGGTGTACCAGCCGGAAAGCTCCTGGGTTTCATTGTCTCTAGTAGAGGTATTGAAGCTAATCCGGCCAAAATCCAAGCTTTGTCACAGTTGGCTACCCCAACAGACCTCAAACAAATCCAGAAGTTAACTGGATGTGTGGCGTCTGATGTCTACTAAACAACCTTCTTCTTGTAGACGTTGTTGGGCCTCCAAGTGCAGAGGTTTGTAGGATAGTAGCAAATTTCCCTCAAGTGGTTGACCTAAGGTTTATCAATCCGTAGGAGGCGTAGGATGAAGATGGTCTCTCTCAAGCAACCCTGCAACCAAATAACAAAGAGTCTCTTGTGTCCCCAACACACCCAATACAATGGTAAATTGTATAGGTGCACTAGTTCGGCGAAGAGATGGTGAAACAAGTGGTATATGGATAGTAGATATGAGTATTTGTAATCTGAAATTATAAAAACAGCAAGGTAGCAAGTAATAAAAGTGAGCGTAAACGGTATTGCAATGATGGTAAACAAGGCCTAGGGTTCATACTTTCGCTAGTGTAAGTTCCCTCAACAATACTAACATAATTGGATCACATAACTATCCCTCAACATGCAACAAAAAGTCACTCCAAAGTCACTAATAGCGGAGAACAAACGAAGAGATTATGGTAGGGTACGAAACCACCTCAAAGTTATTCTTTCCAATCAATCCGTTGGGCTATTCCTATAAGTGTCACAAACAGCCCTAGAGTTCATACTAGAATAACATCTTAAGACACAAATCAACCAAAACCCTAATGTCACCTAGATACTCCATTGCCACCTCAAGTATTCGTGGGCATGATTATATGATATGCATCACACAATCTCAATTCATCTATTCAACAAACACAAAGGACCTCAAAGAGTGCCCCAAAGTTTCTACCGGAGAATCATGACAAAAACGTGTGCCAACCCCTATGCATAGGTTCCCAATGTCACGAAACCTGCAAGTTGATCACCTCAACATACATCAAGTGGCACGTGGTATCCCATTGTCACCACAGATATCCACGGCAAGACATACATCAAGTGTTCTCAAGTCTTTAAAGACTCAATCCGATAAGATTACTTCAAAGGGGAAACTCAATTCATTACAAGAGAGAAGAGGGGGAGGAGAAACATAGGATCCAACTATAATAGCAAAGCTGGCGATACATCAAGATCGTGCCAAATCAAGAACACGAGAGAGAGAGAGATCAAACACATAGCTACTGGTACATACCCTCAGCCCCGAGGGAGAACTACTCCCTCCTCGTCATGGAGAGTGTCGGGATGATGAAGATGGCCACCGGTGAGGGATCCCCCCTCTGGCAGGGTGCCGGAACAGGGTCCCGATTGACTTTTGGTGGCTACGGAGGCTTCTGGCGGCGGAACTCTTGGTCTAATCTTGCGTTCTGGAAGTTTTAGGTCATGTAGGTATATATGGGTGCAGGAGGTACGTCAGGGGAGCCACGAGGGCCCCACGAGACAGGGGGCGCGCCCTAGGGGGGCGCCCCCACCCTCGTGAGCACCTTGTTCCTTCCTTGACGTGGAGTCCAAGTCCATCAGGTGTGTTTCCTTCCAAAAATAACTTCTCCAGTTAATTTCGTTCCGTTTCGACTCCGTCTGATATTTCTTTTCTTCAAAACACTGAAATAGGCATAAAACAGCAAATCTGGGCTGGGCCTCCGGTTAATAGGTTAATCCCAAAAATAATATAAAAGTGGAAAATAAAGCCCAATATTGCCCAAAACAGTAGATAATATAGCATGGAGCAATCAAAAATTATAGATACGTTGGAGACGTATTAGCGGCTCTAAGCCGCTTTATCTCTCGCTTAGGAGAAAAGGCTTTACCCCTTTATCGCCTCCTTCAGTGCACCGAACACTTTGAGTGGACGGACGCTGCCACAGTCGGATTGGAAGAAATAAAGGCCATTTTGGCAACCAACCCAATCCTGGCCGCGCCAAACATCGGCGAACCAATGCTGTTGTACATTGCGGCAACTCATCAAGTTGTAAGCGCAGTGCTCGTCGTCGAACGAGAAGCCGTCGGACATAAATTCCCTCTTCAAAGGCCGGTATACTATGTATCCACTGTCCTCACTCCATGCAAATCACTGTACCCACATTATCAAAAGATAGCCTATGTGGTATTCATGGCATCCCGGAAGCTGCGACACTACTTTCAAGAGTGTTCGATTACAGTAGCCTCGGAAGTGCCACTTAATGATATTATAAACAACCGCGACGCTACGGGCTGGATTGCTAAATGGGCCATTGAGCTCCTCCCGTTCGACATAACATACAAACCTCGACGGGCCATTAAGTCGCAAGTATTGGCCGACTTTGTCGCCGAATGGACGGAGGCCGAACTCCCTAAAGAGTACGGCGCATACTCCAATTGGATCATGCACTTCGACGGTTCTAAAATGCTGTCTGGTCTAGGGGCTAGCATCGTCCTGACGTCCCCAACCGGAGATACCGTTCAGTACGTACTGCAAATATTGTATAGACTCCAACAACGCAGCCGAATACGAAGCTCTGTTGCATGGTCTTCAGATGGCAGTCTCCATGGGCATTCAACGCCTGGAGGTGCGTGGGGATTCAAACCTTGCAATATCCCAAATAAATGGAGACTTTGATGCCAAGGATCCGAAAATGGCGGCCTACCGAAACGCCGTCCTAAAAATGTCAGCTCGGTTCAAGGGACTCGAATTTCACCATGTGGCTCGAGAAAACAATCAAGCGGCGGATATCCTCGCCCACATCGGTGCAAAACGCGATGCGGTCCCCCCCCCCAACATATTTCTGGAAAGGATGTTCAAGCCATCCGTAGTATGGGAAGGGGACACCGGTAACAATAGTCCGGACCCAGCCAAAATGCCCGATACCGAATACTCTAACACAATGGGAGGCTCCGCCACCAAATAACACCTTCAGCCCACGTAATAATGGCCATTATCGCCCCATGGACAGAACCATTCCTGGCCTACCTAACTAGGCAGGAACTTCCGAGGACCAAAATGAGGCACGCTGCATAGTGCGGTGATCTAAGGCCTACAGGGTCCATGAAGGAGAATTGTATAAAAAAAAACACTACCGGAGTCCTTCAAAGGTGCATCTCCGAAGAAGAAGGGCGGAACCTTTTGGCAGAAATCCACGCCGGACTCAGCGGTCATCATGTCGCAGCCCGGGCTCTTGTAAGCAAGGCCTTCCGTACAGGATTCTATTGGCCAACGGCTCGGGCAGATGCATAGGACTTGGTCCAACGTTGCGCCGGTTGCTAGCTCTTTGCAAATCAAAGCCACATGCCACCCACCGCCCTCCAAACAATCCCCATTACGTGGCCCTTCGCGGTCTGGGGGCTTGACATGGTTGGACCCCTTAAAGGGGGAACCCACAAGAAAAAATACTTACTGGTCATGGTGGATAAATTCACCAAATGGATAGAGGCCAAACCCATTAAAACAGCCGAATCCGGACCAGTGATAGACTTCATATCTGGGGTCGTACACCGTTATGGCGTCCCCCACAGCATCATCACTGACAATAGCACAAACTTCACAGCCAATGAGGTAAAACTCTGGTGCATCAAAATGGGCATCAAGCTCGATTATGCTTCAGTCTATCACCCACAAACCAACGGTTAAGTCGAGCGAGCAAACAGTCTTATAATGAGCGGCATTAAACCCAGATTAGTGCGTTCCTTAACGGAGTCTAACACGCACTGGGTAGAGAAGCTCGACTCCATACTCTGGGGGCTTCGGACCACGCCGAATCGTAGTACCGGATATACACCCTTCTTTATGGTGTACGGCGCAGAGGCAGTCTTGCCCTGTGACATAATTCATGACTCACCTCGAGTGTGCATGTACGAAGAAAGAGAAGCCGAGCTCGATCGGCAGGACAGTCTGGACACCCTGGAGGAGGAGCGCGACGTAGCCAAAGCCCGTTCCGCATTTTATCAGCAACAGGCTCGCAGATACCAAAACAGAGAAGTACGGGCCAAAACTTATAACATTGGCGAACTAGTTCTACGCCTGCCGGACAAGAAAAAGAACAAGCTCGATCCCAAATGGGAAGGTCCCTTCATTATCAACCAAGTTCTGACCGGCGGAGCGTACCGACTGCGGGATGCATCGACTAGTCGACTCGAGCCGAACCCATGGAACGCGGCCAGGCTCCGAAGATTCTACGCCTAGCACCGGACTCTATGTTCGTCCCCTTCCTTTGTCCATTTTTTGCATATACATTATCTGTCTTGTTTTTCTTTCTTCCTTTCTTTTATTCTTTCTCTAGGCCTTTAACGGCCAACTTGTCCCTCGCTTGCACATTAGAGATGCGCTAGCCGCGCTCCATACCTGGGGGCTTCTTTCACAGAAGCTTAATTATTTATCTGGGCCTCAAGCCCCGCACATGTGTCATGCTTCCGCACGTACCTTTTTTTGCCATTATATGCATCGATATGACTTAAGTTTTGGCCAATATGGGTTGCCTGGCTCTTGTATTTATGCCCCATGTTCCCGTTAATTCGGCTAGGGCATAAGGTAGAACCTCTGCTGTAACACCCTCGATGCGACTATATCTCCCACGTGTCGAGGCACGACTTAGAGGCATAATCGCATTGAAGGCATATGTCGCAAGTTAGGCAATCTTCACAACATCCCATGTAATATATAGATAATAAAAGGGGAGATAACATAGTTGGCTTACACTCGCCACGTCAATCAAGTACATAAAATAGCATTACATCATACAAACACTCATGGCCCGACTACGGCGCCAAAATAAAAGATAACCCAACATGCGACACGGTCCCGATCACCCCAACTGGGCACCACTACTGATCATCAGGGAAAGACACATAGTATCATTGAGAGTCCTCGTTGAACTCCCACTTGAGCTCAAGCGCGTCACCTGGAGCGGAATCATCAGGCCCTGCATATGGTTTGGAAGTAATCTGTGAGCCACAGGGACTCAGCAATCTCGCACCCTCGCGATCAAGACTATTTAAGCTTAATAGGTAAGGCAAGGTAAATATGTGGAGCTGCAGAAAGCGACTAGCATATATGATGGCTAACCTATTCGCAAAAGAGAGAGAGAAGAGGAGGCAAAGAACGGTCGAACAACTAGGGGGCAACCTGCGGCAAGCATTACTCCAACACCGTGTTCACTTCCCGGACTCTGCCGAGAAGAGACCATCACAGCAACTCACACTGTTGATTCATTTTAATTAAGTTAAGGTTCAAGTTATCTACAACCGGACATTAACAAATTCCCATCTGCCCATAACCGCAGGCACGGCTTTCGAAAGTTCAAATCCCTGCAGGGGAGTCCCAACTTAGCCCATGACAAGCTCTCACGGTCAACGAAGGAATAGACCTCCTCCCGAGACGTTCCGATCAGACTCGGTACCTCGGTTCTTCAAGACACTTCAACAGGTTAAAACAAGACCAGCAACACCGCCCGAATGTGCCGACAAATCCCGATAGGAGCTGCACATATCTCGTTCTCAGGGCACATTCATATGAGACATCCTACGAGTAAAACCAACCCTCAAGTTGCCCCGAGGTGGCCCCGCAGTCTACTCGGTCGGACCAACACTCAGAGGAGCACTGGCCCGGGGGGGTTTAAATAAGATGACCCTCGGGCTCCGGAAACCCAAGGGAAAAATAGCCTAGGTGGCAAATGGTAAAACCAAGGTTGGGCATTGCTAGAAAAGCTTTAATCAAGGCGAACTATCAAGGGGTTCCCACTATAACCCAACCGCGTAAGGAACGCAAAATCCGGGAACATAACACCGATATGACGGAAACTAGGGCGGCAAGAGTGGAACAAAACACTAGGCGAGAGGCCGAGCCTTCCACCCTTTACCAAGTATATAGATGCATTAAGATAACATGGCAATATAATGATATCTCAACAAGTAAATAATGTTCCAACAAGGAACGGTCTCCAATCTTCACCTGCAACTAGCAACGCTATAAGAGGGGCTGAGCAAAGCGGTAACATAGCCAATCAACGGTTTGCTAGGACGTGGTGGGTTAGAGGTTTGACATGGAAATATGGGAGGCTTGAAAGCAAGTGGTAGGCATCATAGCATTGGCATAGCAAAAGAGCGAGCATCTAGCAAAGCAAAGATAGTAGTGATTTCGAGGGTATGATCATCTTGTCTGCAAAGTTGTCAGAGTTGACTGGATCCTCGAAAGCAAACTCAACGGGCTCCTCGTTAGCGAACTCGTCTCCCGGCTCTACCCAAACAAGACAAACAAGCAAAGGGAACACAATCAACCACGTGCAAGGCTCAAACAATATGATGCAAGGATGGTATGCTATGCGGGATGCGATGCGGGATACATATGCAAGATGAGACAAGGAATGCATGAACCTGGCCTCAACTTGGAAATCCAAGTGTGTCACTGGAAAGATGAGATGAAATCGCTTGAAAACAATATAGACAACGCCGGAATCGGAGTTACGGTTTGGAAATGGCAAACAATTCAAATATGACCACGTTCTGCGATTTACAGCAAGTAGCTATCTAAATGCAACAAGATGAACATGCTACGGCACTCAAACATGGCATAAAAATACATGGCAGGGATGCATTCATGATGCTTAACAAAAGTCTAGCACTGAGCTACGGACAATTCATCCATTAACAGGTTCAAACAAGCATGGCAAAAATGCAATTGACAAACAGATCTCAGACTTAGTGAAATTAACACTTGTCTGGAATTTCAGATCAGATAGCACTCTTTGGAGCATGAAAACTATATGCTACAGGACCTGAACATGGCAAAGTAAAGCATCGCATGGAGCTACTCAAGGAGCTTAACAAAAGTCCCTTAGTGACCTTGAGCCAAAAGGGATCAGAAAATACAATTGCAAGCATGTGAACATGGCAAAAACATAATCAGTTCTCAGACTTAGTGAAAACTGGAGCATGCTGAAACAAATATCAAGTAAGCATGTTTACGAGCTCGATGCACTCACTACAGAGCAAGTCATGACAATCTAAGCATACACCCATCAAGAATACACAAAATTCAAGCTAGACACGGCAAGAACAATAACATAGCATGCACGGATCAACTACAACATCCTCGGCAAAATCGCTAACAAGTAAACAATCTGCCCAGATTCACAAAATGACAAAAGTAGAGCTCGATTGGCTCAAGCTAGGGTGCTCCATAATTGCAAACAAAGACATGGATGGATAGAGCACTACAATATTAATAAAACATCCTTACTGATCATCCTCAAAATAGGTACGAATCACTAGGAAACAACATGAACATATGGCCATATGAGATAAACAGGTCAAGGACTTAGTGGAAAAGCTAAGTCCCTGAAATCAGCATTACCAAGTGCCTCACTTTGCAAGCTTGTGCTAGTCACCACACACATCACAAAAATACATGGGTTGCACCTCTGGAAAGATGGCAAAACCCTTAACAAAACATATGTAGAACTCAGGGGCATATCATGCACACAATAATCATGGCAAAAATGACAAATATCTAAATGGAGCGGCAGATCTGACAATTATCTCAAGTAGCACTCTTCTAACAGCATTTCGGGCATCAAGATGAACTCAAATGAAAATGATGCAATGGAATGAAATGATGTACTCTCTGAGGCGAACATTTCGATATGCTATATGCACAAAACGGAGTTACGGATGCAAAGTTACGGTACGATGAACATGGGCATATGAACTAGGGTTTCGGGAGAAAGTCAACCCACGTTTTTGGATCTAGATCTGAGATCCGGTGCACGATTTACGAGGATGGCCGGCACTGTTCACCGGTGACGGGGTGCGGCCGGAGTAAGCGGGCGAGGTGGAGGTCGGCGCGGGCCGGCGCCGGAGTAGAAGGCGGCGGTGCGAGGCGGGTGGAGCGGCGGCGGTGGTCGCCGGATGTGGCTCCAGCGAGGGCTTGCGGTTGTGGCCCGGTGCGGCAAGCCGGGCGGCGGCAGAGCCATTGGGGATGGCGGCGCAGTGGTCCGGGTCGCCGGCCTCGGGGAAGGAGGCGGCGGGAGGGGAGGCGCCTCGGCGGCGGAGGAACGGGCCGGGAGGGCCCGCCGTGGGCTCTCCGGGCCTCGGCGCGGGGGCGGCCGGCGGCTGCCACATGGCATGACGGGAGAGGGCGAGGGGACGGCGGCGGACGTGTCCGGCCGGACGGACAATGTCCGGCGCGGTGGAGGAGATATTTTTTTAGGGTTTCGAGGAGGGGATCCGAGATTTGGAATGGGGGAGGTATATATAGTCATAGAGGGAGTTAGGAGTGTCCAAATGAGGTGCGGTTTTCGGCCACGCGATCGTGATCGAATGCTCTAGATGATGGAGAGGGTTTTGGTGGGTTTTGGGCCAACTTGGAGGGGTGTTGGGGTGCAACACACACGAGGCCTTTTCGGTCCCTCGGTTAACAGTTGGAGCATCAAACGAAGTCCAAATGGTATGAAACTTGACAGGAGGTCTACCGGTAGTAAACCAAGGCCGCTTAGCAAGTCTCGGTCCAATCCGTAAATGTTTAATCCCCACACACGAAAGAAAGGTAGAAATGACCACCGGAGGAGAACGAAGCGCCGGAATGCAAAACGGACAACGGGGAAAATGCTCGAATGCATGAGATGAACATGTATGCAAATGCAATGCACATGATGACATGATATGAGATGCATGACAACGATAACAACACATGGAGACAAAGACCCGAACCCGAGAAAATAAAATAACTTAAGGCCGGAAACGGCAAGAGTTGGATTACATATTGGGTAAATCATATCCGGGGTGTTACAACACTCCACCACTACAAAAGGATCTCGTCCCGAGATCTAGGACTGAAAGAACGCCGGGTACTTAGAACGGAGGTGATCCTCACGTTCCCAGGTAGCTTCACGGTCAGAATGGTGTGACCACTTGACTTTGAGGAATTTGATTGACTTGTTGCGAGTCTTGCGTTCAGTCTCTTCAAGAATAGCAACTGGGTGCTCACGATAGGAGAGATCTTCTTGGAGCTCAATGTCCTCGAAGTTGACGGTGCGGTCAGGAGTCTTGAAGCATTTTCGGAGCTGAGAGACATGGAACATATCATGAACATTTGCAAAGTTTGAAGGAAGCTCGAGTTGATAGGCGAGATCGCCTCTCTTGCTGACAATCTTGAAAGGTCCCACGTATCTGGGGGCAAGCTTCCCTTTGATACCGAAGCGACGAGTCCCTTTCATAGGAGAGACGCGGAGGTAAACATGATCTCCCATCTCGAAAGCCAAATCGCGGTGCTTACTATCATAGTAGCTCTTCTGGCGGGATTGGGCTGCTTTGAGGTTATCTCAAATGACTTTGCACATTTCCTCTGCCTCTGTGATTAAGTCATTTCCGAGAAGCTGACATTCACCAGTTTCGGACCAGTTGAGAGGGGTACGGCACTTCCTGCCATACAGAATTTCAAATGGGGCCTTGCCCGAACTTGCTTGAAAACTGTTGTTGTAGGAGAATTCAGCATAAGGAAGACAATCCTCCCACTTCATGCCGAAGGAGATCACACAAGCCCTGAGCATATCTTCAAGAATCTGGTTGACACGCTCGACTTGACCGCTAGTTTGAGGATGGAAAGCTGTGCTGAAGCGGATGTTGGTGCCAATGGCCTTCTGAAAAGAATCCCAAAACTTGGAGGTAAAGATGCTGCCACGGTCTGAAAAGATCACTTGTGGAATACCGTGCAGAGAGACAATTCGAGAGGTATAGAGTTCCGCCAATTGAGCTGCAGTGATTGACTCTTTGATAGGCAGAAAGTGAGCCACTTTAGTGAGTTTGTCGATGACAACGAATATAGCATCATTGCCACATTTGGACTTTGGAAACCCAGTCACGAAGTCCATCTCAATGTGGCCAAACTTCCATTCTGGAATGGCAAGAGGTTGGAGGAGACCAGCTAGCCTTTGGTGTTCTGCCTTCACTCTTCTGCAGACATCACACTCGTTCACGAATTGAGCAATCTCGCGCTTCATTCGAGTCCACCAATAAGCCTGCTTGAGGTCCTGATACATCTTCGTACTCCGAGGGTGGATGGAGAGGAGAGAATTGTGAGCCTCGTTCATGATCACTTTATGGAGGTCACCTTTGGGCACAACAATACGATCCTTGAAGAAGAGAGTGTCCTTGTCATCAAGGCGGTAGCACTTGTACTTGGGTTGACTCTTGGCAATCCCAATCTTCACCTTTTTCACCATGGCATCAAGAAGCTGGGCTTGGCGAATCTGGTCTTCCAAGGTAGGAGAGACTTGAAGGTTGGCGAGGAAACCTTGAGGAACAACTTGCAGATTAAGTTTGTGGAAAGCTTCACAAAGCTCGGGTTGATAAGGCTTGAGAATCAGACTGTTGCAATAAGCCTTTCTGCTCAATGCGTCAGCAATCACATTGGCCTTGCCTGGAGTATACTCGATACTCGGATTATACTCTTGAATCATTTCGACCCATCGAGTTTGCCTGAGGTTGAGATTAGGCTGAGTGAAGATGTACTTGAGACTCTTGTGGTCAGTGAAGATGTCCACTTTTCTTCCCAATAAGAGATGTCTCCAAGTCAAAAGAGCATGCACAACTGCCGCCAACTCGAGATCATGAGTGGGGTAGTTCTTCTCATTGGGCTTCAACTGGCGAGAGGTATAAGCAACAACTTTCTTCTCTTGCATCAACACTGCGCCAAGACCTTGGAGAGAGGCATCACAAAAGACCTCGTACGGCTTGGATTCATCAGGCGGAGTCAGAACTGGAGCAGTGATCAATTTCTCTTTCAAAGTGTTGAAAGCAATGTCACACTCCGGAGACCAAACGTACTTGACGTGCTTCTAGAGAAGATTTGAGAGAGGCTTCGCGATCTTAGAAAAGTTTTCAACGAATCTTTGGCAATAGCTTGCGAGACCGAGGAAGCTACGGAGTTGCTTCACGTTCTGAGGAGGTTCCCAATTCACAATTGCAGACACCTTCTCAGGATTCACCACAATGCCCTTGGCAGAGATGATATGACCAATATAAAGAACCTCATCGAGCCAAAATTCGCACTTGGAGAACTTGGCGTAGAACTGGTGTTCTCTGAGCTTATCGAGTACCAAACGCAAGTGCTTGGCATGATCTTCCTTGTTCTTCGAGAAAACCAGAATGTCGTCGAGATAGACCAAAACGAAGTCATTGGTGTAGGTGTTGAAGATGAAGTTCATCATGCGAGAGAACGTCGGAGGAGCGTTGACGAGGCCAAAAGACATGACAGTGTACTCATATGAACCATAGCTTGTCCTGAAAGCCGTCTTGGGAATATCTTGTTCACGGATTCGAATCTGATGATAACCCATACGGAGATCAAGCTTGGAGAATACTTGGGCACCTTTGAGTTGTTCGAATAGCTCGTTGATGTTGGGAAGTGGGTATTTGTTCTTGATGGTCTTCTTGTTCAATGGACGGTAATCAACACAAAGTCGGTCCATTCCATCCTTCTTCTTCACAAAAAGAACACCACAACCCCACGGAGAAGAACTAGGCCGGATGAGACCCATTCTCTGTTGAATATCGAGTTGCTTCTTCAGCTCCTTCAACTCTTCAGGTCCGAGCTTGTAAGGACGCTTGCACACAGGTTCTGTGCCAGGCTCAAGATCAATGACGAATTCAACTGGCCGGTGCGGAGGCATTCCTGGGAGCTCTTCTGGAAAGACGTCTTGATATTCGCAAACGACTGGAATTTGCGAGATAGCATCCAGTTCACCCTTCTCATTGAGAGAAAACAGACGGATGGTATCGTCACGAGCGGCGAAGACAATTACATCCTCAGACGAATGAGTCAATTGAATCTGCCTGGTTGCACAGTCAAGATGTGCCTTGTGCTTAGAAAGCCAATCCATCCCGAGAATAAGATCAATATCCGAGTTACCAAGAACCACCGGAGAAGAAAGAAACTTGTAATCGCCCAACGTGATAGAGATATCGGGAGCAACCAAACTAGAAGTCAAAAGCTTGCCGGGAGAAACAACTTGCATGACTTTGGGCATGATCTCAGTATCAACATTGTGCTTTGATGCAAAAGGGCATGACAAGAAAAAATGCGATGCACCAGTATCAAAAAGTACTTTTGTAGGATCGTTAACAAGAAGGTTACCCATGATGACATTTGACGAGTCCTCTGCCTGAGCTGCGTTCATCAAGTTGACCTTGGCGTGCTTGGGGTTATGCTTGACCACAGCTGTACTTGCCGATCGCACAGGAGGAGGAGGAGGAAGGCGCCTCTGATTGAAGCATTTGTTGGCATAGTGACCCTTCTGTTGGCACTTGTTGCATGTGACCTCTGAAAGTGGACGGTGATACGGAGCACTCGATCTTGGAGCTTGAGACGAAGTCTTGTTCTGAAAGCCAGGGTTGGGTGGGTGGGAAGATCCACTGCCACCTTTGCTCTTCTGTTGATAAGGCTGACGGAATGGAGGAGGAGGAAGCCAATACTTCTGCTGCTTAGCCACTTGAGTTGAGGAAGAAGGAGTAGCATCTCTGACTCGCTTCTTGGAAGCATCACACTTCAGTTGAGCAGCCTCTTGCTTCAATGCCATGTTGTAAAACTCATCGTACCTCCTGGGCTCAAAGAGGACAAGAGCTAGCTGGATTTCTTCTCTGAGACCACCCCTGAACTGGTATATCATGCTCTTCTCATCAGGAACGTCCTGCTTGGCAAAGCGGGCGAGCTTCTGGAACAACTTGTTGTAGTCATAAACAGACAAAGAACCTTGCTTCAGGTTGCGGAATTCCTCACGCTTGCTTTTGTTGGGGAACGTTGCAGAAAATTAAAAAATTTCCTACGGTTTCACCAAGATCCATCTATGAGTTCATCTAAGCAACGAGTCAAGGGAGAGAGTTTGCATCTACATACCACTTGTAGATCGCGTGCGGAAGCTTGCAAGGTGATGATGTAGTCGTACTCGACGTGATTCGAATCACCGATGACCAAGTGCTGAACGGACAGCACCTCCGCGTCCAACACACGTACGGGACAGGAGACGTCTCCTCCTTCTTGATCCAGCAAGGGGGAAGGAGAGGTTGAGGAAGACAGCTCCACCGGCAGCACGACGGCGTGGTGATGGTGGAGAGGCAGTACTCCGACAGGGCTTCGCCAAGCACACAACGGAGGAGGAGAGGTGTTGGGGAGGGGAGGGCTGCGCCTTGGAGGGTGGTGCGGCTGCCCTCCCCTCACCCCTCTATTTATAGGGGAAAGGGAGAAGGGGGCCGGCCCCCTAGAACCCATCTAGGGGGGGTGCGGCGGCCTAGGGGAGAGGGGAGAGGGTGGCTTGCCCCCCAAGCCAAGGGGGGCGCCCCCTCTAGGGTTCCCCCCTCAACCCTAGGCGCATGGGCCTAAGGGAGGGGGTGCGGCCAGCCCACCAGGGGCTGGCTCCCTACCCCACGCAGCCCAAGTGGCCCCCCGGGAGGGGTGGCCCCTCCCGGTGGACCCCCGGAACCCTTCCGGTGGCCCCGGTACAATACCGATATGACCCCGAAACTTCCCGGTGTCCGTTTGACAACTTCCCATATATAAATCTTTACCTCCGGACCCTTCCGGATCTCCTCGTGACGTCCAGGATCCCATCCGGGACTCCGAACAATATTCGGTAGTCACATACTAGTCTTCCTAATAACCCTAGCGTCACCGAACCTTAAGTGTGTAGACCCTACGGGTTCGGGAGACATGCAGACATGACCTAGACGCTCTCAGGTCAATAACCAACAGCGGGATCTGGATACCCATGATGGCTCCCACATGCTCCTCGATGTTGTCATCGGATGAACCACGATGTCGAGGATTCGATCAAACCCTGTATGCAATTCCCTTTGTCAATCGGTACGTTACTTGCCCGAGACTCGATCGTCGGTATCCCAATACCTTGTTCAGTCTCGTTACCGGCAAGTCACTTTACTCGTACCGTAATGCATGATCCTGTGTCCAACACCTTGGTCACATTGAGCTCATAATAATGATGCATTACCGAGTGGGCCCAAAGATACCTCTCCATCATACGGAGTGACAAATCCCAGTCTCGATCCGTGTCAACCCAACAGCTACTTTCGGAGATACCTGTAATGCACCTTTATAGTCACCCAGTTACATTGTGACGTTTGATACACCCAAGACACTCTTACGGTATCCGGGAGTTACACGATCTCATGGTCTAAGGAAGAGATACTTGACACTGGCAAAGCTCTAGCAAAATGAACTACACGATCTTTTATGCTATGCTTAGGATTGGGTCTTGTCCATCACATCATTCTCCTAATGATGTGATCCCGTTATCAACGACATCCAATGTCCATAGTCAGGAAACCATGACTATCTGTTGATCACAACGAGCTAGTCAACTAGAGGCTCACCAGGGACATATTGTGGTCTAAGTATTCACACGTGTATTACGATTTCCGGATAATACAGTTATAGCATGAATAAAAGACATTTATCATGAACATTGAAATATAATAATACTTTTATTATTGCCTCTAGGGCATATTTCCAACAGTCTCCCACTTGCACTAGAGTCACCAATCTAGTTACATTGTGATGAATCGAACACCCATAGAGTTCTGGTGTTGATCATGTTTTGCACGCGAGAGAGGTTTAGTCAGCGGATCTGCGACATTCAGATCCGTATGTACTTTGCAAATTTCTATGTCTCCATCTTGAACATTTTCACGGATGGAGTTGAAACGACGCTTGATGTGCCTGGTCTTCTTGTGAAACCTGGGCTCCTTGGCAAGGGCAATAGCTCCAGTGTTGTCACAGAAGAGTTTGATTGGCCCCGACGCATTGGGTATGACTCCTAGGTCGGTGATGAACTCCTTCACCCAAATCGCTTCATGCGCTGCCTCCGAGGCTGCCATGTACTCCGCTTCACACGTAGATCCCGCCACGATGCTCTGCTTGCAGCTGCACCAGCTTACTGCTCCACCATTCAACATATACACGTATCCGGTTTGTGACTTAGAGTCATCCAGATCTGAGTCGAAGCTAGCGTCGACGTAACCCTTTACGACGAGCTCTTCGTCTCCTCCATAAACGAGAAACATGTCCTTCATCCTTTTCAGGTACTTCAGGATATTCTTGACCGCTGTCCAGTGTTCCTTGCCGGGATTACTTTGGTATCTTGCTACCAAACTTACGGCAAGGTTTACATCGGGTCTGGTACACAGCATGGCATACATAATAGATCCTATGGCTAAAGCATAGGGGATGACACTCATCTCTTCTTTATCTTTTGCCGTGGTCGGTGACTGAGCCGAGCTCAATCTCACACCTTGTAACATAGGCAAGAACCCCTTCTTGGACTGATCCATTTTGAACCTCTTCAAAATCTTATCAAGGTATGTGCTTTGTGAAAGACCTATGAGGCGTCTCGATCTATCTCTATAGATCTTGATGCCTAATATATAAGCAGCTTCTCCAAGGTCCTTCATTGAAAAACACTTATTCAAGTAGGCCTTAATGCTGTCCAGAAATTCTATATTATTTCCCATCAAGAGTATGTCATCTACATATAATATGAGAAATTCTACAGAGCTCCCACTCACTTTCTTGTAAACGCAGGCTTCTCCATAAGTCTGCATAAACCCAAACGCTTTGATCATCTCATCAAAGCGAATGTTCCAACTCCGAGATGCTTGCACCAGTCCATAAATGGATCGCTGGAGCTTGCATACTTTGTTAGCATTCCGAGGATCGACAAAACCTTCTGGCTGCATCATATACAGTTCTTCCTTAAGATGCCTGTTAAGGAATGCTGTTTTGACATCCATCTGCCATATCTCATAATCATAGTATGCGGCAATTGCTAACATGATTCGGACGGACTTCAGCTTCGCTACGGGAGAGAAAGTCTCGTCGTAGTCAATCCCTTGAACTTGTCGATAACCCTTAGCGACAAGTCGAGCCTTATAGATTGTAACATTACCATCCGCGTCCGTCTTCTTCTTAAAGATCCATTTGTTTTCTATCGCTCGCCGATCATCGGGCAAGTCTGTCAAAGTCCATACTTTGTTTTCATACATGGATTCTATCTCGGATTTCATGGCTTCTAGCCATTTGTTGGAATCCGGGCCCGCCATCGCTTCTTCATAGTTCGAAGGTTCATTGTTGTCTAACAACATGATTTCCAGGACAGGGTTGCCGTACCACTCTGGTGCGGAACGTGTCCTTGTGGACCTACGAAGTTCAGCAGTAACTTGATCCGAAGTACCTTGATCATCATCATTGTTTTCCTCTTCAGTTGGTGTGGGCATCACAGGAACGGTTTCCTGCGCTGCGCCACTTTCCCGCTCAAGAGGTAGTACTTCATCGAGTTCTACTTTCCTCCCACTTACTTCTTTCGAGAGAAACTCTTTTTCCAGAAAGCATCCGTTCTTGGCAACAAAGATCTTGCCTTCGGATCTTAAGTAGAAGGTATACCCTACAGTTTCCTTAGGGTATCCTATGAATACGCATTTTTCCGACTTGGGTTCGAGCTTTTCAGGTTGAAGTTTCTTGACATAAGCATCGCATCCCCAAACTTTTAGAAACGACAGCTTAGGTTTCTTTCCAAACCATAATTCATACGGTGTCGTCTCAACGGATTTAGACGGTGCCCTATTTAAAGTGAATGTAGCTGTCTCTAGAGCGTATCCCCAAAAAGATAGCGGTAAATCGGTAAGAGACATCATAGACCGCACCATATCCAATAGGGTGCGATTACGACGTTCGGACACACCGTTTCGCTGAGGTGTTCCAGGCGGCGTGAGTTGTGAAACGATTCCACATTTCCTTAAGTGTGTACCAAATTCGTGACTTAAGTATTCTCCTCCATGATCTGATCATAAGAATTTTATCTTTCGGTCACGTTGATTCTCTACCTCATTCTGAAATTCCTTGAACTTTTCAAAGGTCTCAGACTTGTGTTTCATTAAGTAGACATACCCATATCTACTCAAGTCATCAGTGAGAGTGAGAACATAACGATATCCTCCGCGAGCCTCAACGCTCATTGGACCGCACACATCGGTATGTATGATTTCCAACAAGTTGGTTGCTCGCTCCATTGTTCCGGAGAACGGAGTCTTGGTCATTTTGCCCAAAAGGCATGGTTCGCACGTGTCAAACGATTCATAATCAAGAGACTCTAAAAGTCCATCGGCATGGAGCTTCTTCATGCGCTTGACACCAATGTGACCAAGGCGGCAGTGCCACAAGTATGTGGGACTATCGTTATCAACTTTAAATCTTTTGGCATCTACACTGTGAACATGTGTAATATTACGCTCGAGATTCATTAAGAATAAACCATTGACCATCGGAGCATGACCATAAAACATATCTCTCATATAAATCGAACAACCATTATTCTCAGACTTAAATGAGTAGCCATCTCGTATTAAACAAGATCCAGATACAATGTTCATGCTCAAACTTGGCACTAAATAACAATTATTAAGGTTCAAAACTAATCCCGTAGGTAAATGTAGAGGCAGCGTGCCGACGGCGATCACATCGACTCCGGAACCATTCCCGACGCGCATCGTCACCTCGTCCTTCGCCAGTCTCCGTTTATTCCGCAGCTCCTGCTGTGAGTTACAAATATGAGCAACGGCACCGGTATCAAATACGCAGGAGTTACTACGAGTACTGGTAAGGTACACATCAATCACATGTATATCAAATATACCTTTGGTGTTGCCGGCCTTCTTATCCGCTAAGTATTTGGGGCAGTTCCGCTTCCAGTGACCCTTCCCCTTGCAATAAAAGCACTCAGTCTCAGGCTTAGGTCCATTCTTTGACTTCTTCCCGGTAACTGGCTTACCAGGCGCGGCAACATCTTTGTCGTCCTTCTTGAAGTTCTTCTTACCCTTGCCCTTCTTGAACTTAGTGGTCTTATTGACCATCAACACTTGATGTTCTTTCTTGATTTCAGCCTCTGCTGACTTCAGCATCGAGAACACTTCAGGAATGGTCTTTTCCATCCCCTGCATGTTGTAGTTCATCACAAAGCTCTTGTAGCTTGGTGGGAGCGACTGGAGGATTCTGTCAATGACCGCCTCATCTGGGAGGTTAATGTTCAGCTGGGTCATACGGTTGTGCAACCCAGACATCTTCAGGATGTGCTCACTGACAGAACTGTTTTCCTCCATCTTACAACTGTAGAACTTGTCGGAGACATCATATCTCTCGACCCGGGCATGAGCTTGAAAAACTAGTTTCAGCTCTTCGAACATCTCATATGCTCCGTGGTGCTCAAAACGCTTTTGGAGCCCCGGTTCTAAGCTGTAAAGCATGCCGCACTGAACGAGGGAGTAATCATCAGCAGAGACTGCCAAGCATTCATAATGTCTTGGTTCTCTGGGACGGGAGCGTCACCTAGCGGTCCTTCTAGGACATATTGTTTCCTGGCAGCTATGAGGATGATCCTCAGGTTCCGGACCCAGTCCGTATAGTTGCTGCCATCATCTTTCAGCTTGGTTTTCTCTAGGAACGCGTTGAAGTTCATGTTGACATTAGCGTTGGCCATTGATCTACAAGACATATTTGCAAAGGTTTTAGACTAAGTTCATGATAATAAAGTTCTAATCAAATTATGAACTCCCACTTAGATTAGACATCCCTCTAGTCATCTAAGTGTTACATGATCCGAGTCGACTAGCCCGTGTCCGATCATCACGTGAGACGGACTAGTCATTGTCGGTGAACATTCTCATGTTGATCGTATCTTCCATACGATTCGTGTTCGACCTTTCGGTCTCCGTGTTCCGAGGCCATGTCTGCACATGCTAGGCTCGTCAAGTTAACCCTAAGTGTTTTCGCTGTGTAAAACTGTCTTACACCCGTTGTATGTGAACGTAAGAATCCATCACACCCGATCATCACGTGGTGCTTAGAAGCGACGAACTGTAGCAACGGTGCACAGTTAGGGGAGAACACTTCTTGAAATTTTTGTAAGGGGTCATCTTATTTACTACCGTCGTCCTAAGTAAACAAGATGCATAAACATAATAAACATCACATGCAATTATATAGTTGTGACATGATATGGCCAATATCATATAGCTCCATTGATCTTCATCTTCGGGGCTCCATGATCATCTTGTCACCGGCTTGACACCATGATCTCCATCATCATGATCTCCATCATCGTGTCTTCATGAAGTTGTCACGCTAACGACTACTTCTACTTCTATGGCTAACGCGTTTAGCAATAAAGTAAAGTGAGTTACATGGCGTTCTTCAATGACACGCAGGTCATACAAAAAATAAAGACAACTCCTATGGCTCCTACCAGTTGTCATACTCATCGACATGCAAGTCGTGAATCCTATTACAAAGAACATGATCTCATACATCACAATTCATCATTCATCACAACTTCTGGCCATATCACATCACATGATCAATCGCTGCAAAAACAAGTTAGACGTCCTCTAATTGTTGTTGCATCTTTTACGTGGCTGCAATTGGGTTCTAGCAAGAACGTTTTCTTACCTACGAATAACCACAACGTGATTTTGTCAACTTCTATTTACCCTTCATAAGGGCCCTTTTCATCGAATCCGCTCCAACTAAAGTGGGAGAGACAGACACCCGCCAGCCACCTTATGCAACTAGTGCATGTCAGTCGGTGGAACCGGTCTCACGTAAGCGTACGTGTAAGGTTGGTCCGGGCCGCTTCATCCCACAATACCGCCGAAGCAAGAAAATACTAGTAGAGGCAAGTAAGATGACAAAATCCACGCCCACAACAAAATTGTGTTCTACTCGTGCAAAGAGAACTACGCATAGACCTAGCTCATGATGCCACTGTTGGGGAACGTTGCAGAAAATTAAAATTTTTCCTACGGTTTCACCAAGATCCATCTATGAGTTCATCTAAGCAACGAGTCAAGGGAGAGAGTTTGCATCTACATACCACTTGTAGATCGCGTGCGGAAGCTTGCAAGGTGATGATGTAGTCGTACTCGACGTGATTCGAATCACCGATGACCAAGTGCTGAACGGACAGCACCTCCGCGTTCAACACACGTACGGGACAGGAGACGTCTCCTCCTTCTTGATCCAGCAAGGGGGAAGGAGAGGTTGAGGAAGACAGCTCCACCGGCAGCACGACGGCATGGTGATGGTGGAGAGGCAGTACTCCGACAGGGCTTCGCCAAGCACACAACGGAGGAGGAGAGGTGTTGGGGAGGGGAGGGCTGCGCCTTGGAAGGTGGTGCGGCTGCCCTCCCCTCACCCCTCTATTTATAGGGGGAAGGGAGAAGGGGGCCGGCCCCCTAGAACCCATCTAGGGGGGGTGCGGCGGCCTAGGGGAGAGGGGAGAGGGTGGTTTGCCCCCCAAGCCAAGGGGGGCGCCCCCTCTAGGGTTCCCCCCTCAACCCTAGGCGCATGGGCCTAAGGGAGGGGGTGCGGCCAGCCCACCAGGGGCTGGCTCCCTGCCCCACGCAGCCCAAGTGGCCCCCCGGGAGGGGTGGCCCCTCCCGGTGGACCCCCGGAACCCTTCCGGTGGCCCCGGTACAATACCGATATGACCCCGAAACTTCCCGGTGTCCGTTTGACAACTTCCCATATATAAATCTTTACCTCCGGACCCTTCCGGATCTCCTCGTGACGTCCAGGATCCCATCCGGGACTCCGAACAATATTTGGTAATCACATACTAGTCTTCCTAATAACCCTAGCGTCACCGAACCTTAAGTGTGTAGACCCTACGGGTTCGGGAGACATGCAGACATGACCTAGACGCTCTCAGGTCAATAACCAACAGCGGGATCTGGATACCCATGATGGCTCCCACATGCTCCTCGATGTTGTCATCGGATGAACCACGATGTCGAGGATTCAATCAAACCCTGTATGCAATTCCCTTTGTCAATCGGTACGTTACTTGCCCGAGACTCGATCGTCGGTATCCCAATACCTTGTTCAGTCTCGTTACCGGCAAGTCACTTTACTCGTACCGTAATGCATGATCCTGTGTCCAACACCTTGGTCACATTGAGCTCATAATGATGATGCATTACCGAGTGGGCCCAGAGATACCTCTCCGTCATACGGAGTGACAAATCCCAGTCTCGATCCGTGTCAACCCAACAGCTACTTTCGGAGATACCTGTAATGCACCTTTATAGTCACCCAGTTACGTTGTGACGTTTGATACACCCAAGACACTCTTACGGTATCTGGGAGTTACACGATCTCATGGTCTAAGGAAGAGATACTTGACACTGGCAAAGCTCTTGCAAAACGAACTACACGATCTTTTATGCTATGCTTAGGATTGGGTCTTGTCCATCACATCATTCTCCTAATGATGTGATCCCGTTATCAACGACATCCAATGTCCATAGTCAGGAAACCATGACTATCTGTTGATCACAATGAGCTAGTCAACTAGAGGCTCACCAGGGACATATTGTGGTCTAAGTATTCACACGTGTATTACGATTTCCGGATAATACAGTTATAGCATGAATAAAAGACATTTATCATGAACATTGAAATATAATAATACTTTTATTATTGCCTCTAGGGCATATTTCCAACAGCTTTCAACCACGCTCTGGGGAATATGGTGAGCTCTGAAATCTTGACGGAATTCATCCTAAGTGATCACACGTCCACCTCTGGAGTCCTTGTACTGCTGGAACCATTCTGTAGCTTGATCTTTGAGTTGGAAGGAAACGAACTTGACGAAGTCCTCAGGCCTGACGTTATTGCACTCGAAATGCTTGCACAGATCCACGAGCCAATCGTCAGCATCAGTTGCCTCAACACAATTGCTGAAAGTCTTTGGCCCATTAGCAAGGAACTGGTTGAGTGTAGCAAAGTGATTCTGATTGTTGCCTTGGTTCCCTTGGTTGCCTTGATTACGCTCTTGGAGAATTTGCATGATCAACTGTGTGTTTGCATTGGTTGCGGCCATCACAGCTTGCCATGCCTCCGGAGGAGGTGGAGGTGGTGGCAGATCCTAATTCTGATTCTGATTGGTGCTCTTAGCGGGAGCCATCCTGAAGAGGTTGACCACCGTTAGCACATAGACAGATAAATGAAGCTGAATCCAACGGAATGAAAATTGCAACATAAACTCTTCACATCCAAACAAAATGAACGAATGCATTCCTCTTGAAATGGTCACATATCCATAAATTGAGAAGCCACTTAGAATTTAGGTAGAGAAATAAATCAATAAGGTACGGATCAAGAACGAATACTCGGTAAAAAATCCCAATCTCAAGCCAAATATCCATGGAAGAAGAACTAGAGCTACAAGAATTCCCACCTATGAAACTCATGAACCTTTCCGGTTATGCAATCAGGTGTTGGGGATACAGAGGAAGCATAATATCTCACCCAAATCTAGCAAATCCTACATCCAGCTGTATCCATCCTTCAACACATAACCAAGAAAACTTCGGAAACCATCTACCTCAACCTTCAAAAAGCATCCGTTATACAAGTTATGGCGATACTCCCGAACTCCCGCCCCAGTACTGGGTGGCGTCGAGGTTATCTCACCAACGAACCGCCCTAAATGACTCAAAACATTTTTCTAGACACAACTCGGCTGCTAAAAACGATCAATCAGTGGGGGCTCCTAAGGTCGGGGAAGGCTCTGATTACCAACTTGTAACACCCTCGATGCGACTATATCTCCCACGTGTCGAGGCACGACTTAGAGGCATAATCACATTGAAGGCATATGTCGCAAGTTCGGCAATCTTCACAACATCCCATGTAATATATAGATAATAAAAGGGGAGATAACATAGTTGGCTTACACTTGCCACGTCAATCAAGTACATAAAATAGCATTACATCATACAAACACTCATGGCCCGACTACGGCGCCAAAATAAAAGATAACCCAACATGCGACACGGTCCCGATCACCCCAACTGGCACAACTACTGATCATCAGGGAAAGACACATAGTATCGTTGAGAGTCCTCGTCGAACTCCCACTTGAGCTCAAGCGCGTCACCTGGAGCGGAATCATCAGGCCCTGCATCTGGTTTCGAAGTAATATGTGAGCCACAGGGACTCAGCAATCTCGCACCCTCGCGATCAAGACTATTTAAGCTTAATAGGTAAGGCAAGGTAAATATGTGGAGCTGCAGCAAGCGACTAGCATATATGATGGCTAACCTATTCGCAAAAGAGAGAGAGAAGAGGAGGAAAAGCACGGTCGAACAACTAGGGGGCAACCTGCGGCAAGCATTACTCCAACACCGTGTTCACTTCCCGGACTCCGCCGAGAAGAGACCATCACGGCAACTCACACTGTTGATTCATTTTAATTAAGTTAAGGTTCAAGTTATCTACAACCGGACATTAACAAATTCCCATCTGCCCATAACCGCAGGCACGGCTTTCGAAAGTTCAAATCCCTGCAGGGGAGTCCCAACTTAGCCCATGACAAGCTCTCACGGTCAACGAAGGAATAGACCTCCTCCCGAGACGTCCCGATCAGACTCGGTACCTCGGTTCTTCAAAACACTTCAACAGGTTAAAACAAGACCAGCAACACCGCCCGAATGTGCCGACAAATCCTGATAGGAGCTGCACATATCTCGTTCTCAAGGCACACTCAGATGAGACATCCTACGAGTAAAACCAACCCTCAAGTTGCCCCGAGGTGGCCCCGCGGTCTACTCGGTTGGACCAACACTCAGAGGAGCACTGGCCCGGGGGGGTTTAAATAAGATGACCCTCGGGCTCCGGAAACCCAAGGGAAAAAGAGGCTAGGTGGAAAATGGTAAACCAAGGTTGGGCATTGCTTGAAAAGCTTTAATCAAGGCGAACTATCAAGGGGTTCCCATTATAACCCAACCGCGTAAGGAACGCAAAATCTGAGAACATAACACCGATATGACGGAAACTAGGGCGGCAAGAGTGGAACAAAACACTAGGCGAGAGGCCGAGCCTTCCACCCTTTACCAAGTATATAGATGCATTAAGATAACATGGAAATATAATGATATCCCAACAAGTAAATAATGTTCCAACAAGGAACGGTCTCCAATCTTCACCTGCAACTAGCAACGCTATAAGAGGGGCTGAGCAAAGCGGTAACATAGCCAATCAACGGTTTGCTAGGACGTGGTGGGTTAGAGGTTTGACATGGAAATATGGGAGGCTTGAAAGCAAGTGGTAGGCATCGTAGCATTGGCATAGCAAAAGAGCGAGCATCTAGCAAAGCAAAGATAGTAGTGATTTCGAGGGTATGATCATCTTGCCTGCAAAGTTGTCAGAGTTGACTGGATCCTCGAAAGCAAACTCAACGGGCTTCTCGTTAGAGAACTCATCTCCCGGCTCTACCCAAACAAGACAAACAAGCAAACGAAACACAATCAACCACGTACAAGGCTCAAACAATATGATGCAAGGATGGTATGCTATGCGGGATGCGATGCGGGATGCATATGCAAGATGAGACAAGGAATGCATGAACCTGGCCTCAACTTGGAAATCCAAGTGTGCCACTGGAAAGATGAGATGAAATCGCTTGAAAACGATATAAAGAACGCCGGAATCGGAGTTACGATTTAGAAATGGCAAGCAATTCAAATATGACCACGTTCTGCGATTTACAGCAAGTATCCATCTAAATGCAACAAGATGAACATGCTACAGCACTCAAACATGGCATAAAATACATGGCATGGATGCATTCATGATGCTTAACAAAAGTCTAGCACTGAGCTACGGCCAATTCATCCATTAACAGGTTCAAACAAGTATGGCAAAAATGCAATTGACAAACAGATCTCAGACTTAGTGAAATTAACACTTGTCTGGAATTTCAGATCAGATAGCACTCTTCGGAGCATGAAAACTATATGCTACAGGACCTGAACATGGAAAAGTAAAGCATGGCATGGAGCTACTCAAGGAGCTTAACAAAAGTCCCTTAGTGACCTTGAGCCAAAAGGGATCAAAAAATACAATTGCAAGCATGTGAACATGGCAAAAACATAATCAGTTCTCAGACTTAGTGAAAACTGGAGCATGCTGAAACAGATATCAATTAGGCATGTTTACGAGCTCGATGCACTCACTACAGAGCAAGTCATGACAATCTAAGCATACACCCATCAAGAATACACAAATTCAAGCTAGACATGGCAAGAACAATAACATAGCATGCACGGATCAACTACAACATTCTCGGCAAAATCGCTAACAAGTAGACAATCTGCCCAGATTCACGAAATGACAAAAGTAGAGCTCGATTGGCTCAAGCTAGGGTGCTCCATAATTGCAAACAAAGACATGAATGGATAGAGACTACAATATTAATAAAACATCCTTACTGATCATCCTCAAAAGAGGTACGGATCACTAGGAAACAACATGAACATATGGCCATATGAGATAAACAGGTCAAGGACTTAGTGGAAAAGCTATGTCCCTGAAATCAGCATTACCAAGTGCCTCACTTTGCAAGCTTGTTCTAGTCACCACACACATCACAAAAATACATGGGTTGCACCTCTGGAAAGATGGCAAAACCCTTAACAAAACATATGTAGAACTCAGGGGCATATCATGCACACAATAATCATGGCAAAAATGACAAATATCTAAATGGAGCAGCAGATCTGACAATTATCTCAAGTAGCACTCTTCTAACAGCATTTCGGGCATCAAGATGAACTCAAATGAAAATGATGCAATGGAATGAAATGATGTACTCTCTGAGACAAATATTTTGACATGCTATATGCGCAAAACGGAGTTACGGATGCAAAGTTACGGCACGATGAACATGGGCATATGAACTAGGGTTTCGGGAGAAAGTCAACCCACGTTTTTGGATCTAGATCTGAGATCCGGTGCATGATTTACGAGGATGGCCGGCACTGTTCACCGGCGACGGGGCGCGGCCGGAGTAAGCGGGCGAGGTGGAGGTCGGCACGGGCCGACGCCGGAGTAGAAGGCGGCGGTGCGAGGCGGGTGGAGCGGCGGCGGTGGTCGCCGGAAGTGGCTCCGGCGAGGGCTTGCGGCCGTGGCCCGGTGCGGCAAGCCGGGCGGCGGCGGAGCCACCGGGGATGGCGGCGCGGTGGTCCGGGTCGCCGGCCTCAGGGAAGGAGGCGGCGGGAGGCGAGGCGCCTCGGTGGCGGAGGAACGGGACGGGAGAGGGTGAGGGGACGGCGGCGGACGTATCCGGCCGGACGGACAATGTCCAGTGCGGCGGAGGAGATATTTTTTTAGGGTTTCGAGGAGGGGATCCGAGATTTGGAATGGGGGAGGTATATATAGGCATAGAGGGAGCTAGGAGTGTCCAAATGAGGTGCGGTTTTCGGCCACGCGATCGTGATCGAACACTCTAGATGATGGAGAGGGTTTTGGGCCAACTTGGAGGGGTGTTGGGCTGCAACACACACGAGGCCTTTTCGGTCCCTCGGTTAACCGTTGGAGCATCAAACGAAGTCCAAATGGTACGAAACTTGACAGGCAGTCTACCGGTAGTAAACCAAGGCCGCTTGGCAAGTCTCGGTCCAATCCGGAAATGTTTAATCCCCACACACGAAATAAAGGTAGAAATGACCACCGGAGGAGAACGAAGCGCCGGAATGCAAAACGGACAACGGGGAAAATGCTTGAATGCATGAGATGAACACGTATGCAAATGCAATGCACATGATGACATGATATGAGATGCATGACAACGATAACAACACACGGAGACAAAGACCCAAACCCGTGCAAATAAAATAACTTAAGGCCGGAAATGGCAAGAGTTGGATTACATATTGGGTAAATCATATCCGGGGTGTTACATCTGCGATTGTTACTGACGGGTCAGCTGGATGTGTACCTCAGACTGGGTGAAGCCGAAAGCTAGCGTTCTTAAGGGAATATTCGGTCGGTGAACAAAAGATGATTTTTATTTATTGTCCATATCTGCCCCAGATGTTTTTCCTGCGTTTCTTATCGCAGTCCGGACATGCACTTTAGGGCATGCTTACCCAGGGAAAGGAACCCTTAACGGAACTATTCTCCCTGGAAGATGTTTCTTACTACCCATGTAATATAACATAACTAGTTGGGCACTTGTCTGTTCAAGCACTTATGACCCCTACGCCTGGTCACCACGCATGCCCCTGTTCTTATATAACTATGCGGGTATTCGGATACACTCCGGACTATCTGGTCCCGAGGTTGAAGCGAAAAGGTCCGCCAAGACAAATGATCTACAATCCGGCTAGAAGGCATTATACATATCACTTTCATTACATAGTCATGCAGACTGACTAAATTCCTCTTCTATACCATCCAACAGGCGGTCTAGCTTACAATCCTATTGGGAATACTTTGTGGCTAATTCTACTTGCCCATAAACTAAGCTAACGGGGATCTCTTTTCCGTCGGGCCCCACAGGTCCGACCTCGATCATGTGATTTGGGTCTGCCTTGGTATACCGCGTCTTCACCATGGCCCAGGCTTCTCTGGCACCCTGTCGGCAGGCTGATATCTTCCATAATCGGAAGCGCCACCGTGCTCCCTTGAGCTTCTCCGCAAGCTCTGCAACGCCCTCTGGTAGGGAGATGGACGGCCACAAGGCCTGGGCAACACCATGCATCACCTGCCGAACTTGTTCGTGCAGATGTGACAGCTCGGATAGAAGATCACCCGCAGACCCGGGCATTTCCTCCGCGGGACGACCCGTCAGCATACCTACAGACATAACGGTGTTAGTCGGCTTCTTCGCCGAACTCCTTTAAAAGGATTCGTTCAAGCACTTACTGAAAATGCCGCGCCGAAGCCGCTTATTCTCCTTCTCGGAGTCTGCAAGCTGGCCCTGAACGTCTTTTAGTTCCACGCTCAGCTTAATATTGGCGTCTTGGAGATTATTTTTCGCCCGCCTAACCTCAGTCAGCACGCGTTTGCCAGCCTCTAGCTATCGCATAACATGCTGGTCCTCCGGATTTTCTCCGGATTCATCTGCAACATCTGTTGTTAGATCGGCAGCCATGCCGCACATTATATGGTAACCATCATTCTTTAATGTAGATGTTACCAGCAGGTGACTTTTTCGGTTCCTGCAATGCGGCCACAGCAGCCCGCAGTTGGGTCTTGCATTCCTCTAGCTCCTGTGACAGCCTAGTATTCTTCTCTGTAAGAACCTACACAATAAAGTTGATCCTTAAATCAGTTCTGCTAACTGTTTCAAGTCTCAGGGCCTACTGATACATATAAATCGTCAGATTTACTTACTCGTACATCCTTTACATACTGATCCGTGGCTCTGGCTAGACCATCTTGAGCAGCCCGGAGGTACGCCTCTCCAGAATTGAAGGCATCAAATGCCTCTGGTGGGAAACAAGCGTCACGGAGTACGGCCCGGCAGCGCCTATGATGCATGGCGCTTTCCACCTCTGAGTTTGTAGCGGATAATCTATCTGCATCCTTTGTAGGGGGATTATCTGGCGCCCGCCCCATATCGGCTTCCTCCTCTATGTCCGGTCCTGGCGCCCGGCTGGTGGAAACATGATTAGTAACATCGCCGGACATATTCCGGCGAGCGTTTTTTCTGTTAAAGAAACACG
Organism: Triticum dicoccoides; assembly: GCF_002162155.2. NCBI lineage: Eukaryota > Viridiplantae > Streptophyta > Magnoliopsida > Poales > Poaceae > Triticum > Triticum dicoccoides. The sequence continues at coordinate 453,525,022 of NC_041380.1, forward strand.
GGCGTCATTATATTTCGAGAAAGACGACAACCACGGAGTGGGGTTCGTTATACCTTTGCGTCGGCGTCTCCGTCCTAACCGCCTTCCTTTTTGGCCTACCCTGCCTCGGTGCCTCCTGTTGGCGCGTTGATGCGGGTTCGGCAGGGCGTCCCGAATGCCTTCCCTGTAAAAATGTCATGTGTATATGGTGGGTGAAGTGTCTAAAAGGGGATCCTAGTTTTGGAGTCGGGATTTTTGGTTTTTCTTACGTGCGATGCAGGGAGCAGTCCGGGATAGTCGGCCGTAATGGCCACCATGGCATCGTCACAGCTTAACTAATAGAACTGCCGGTCTATCAGCTCCACGAATATGACCGAATCTTCTTCAAGTCCGGAGTCGAGGGCCCGGTCAGGGTCCTCTGGTTGTGGAGAAGGGCTGCTGACCTCCTTTATGGCTTTTCACAGTTCCTGTCGCAAATTGGCAAGGTGAATACTTACGGCAAAGAATGCAGGAAAAATGGGAGCAGGGAGATATAACTTACCCAGCTTAGAGGATTGTACATGGAGAATCCATCCCATGGCTTGATACGGGTGAACTCCTCTTCCTCACCCTTGAACAATTCGAACAGAATTTTCGCTAAAGCGGCAGCATTGTCCGGACCCTTACGCTAAAGCGGCAGCATTTTCGCTAAAGCGGCAGCATTTTCTTTATCACTTTCAGTTTGTCAACTGAATTGCTTGAGGACAAGCAATGGGTTAAGCTTGGGGGAGTTGATACGTCTCCATCGTATCTACTTTTCCAAACTCTTTTGCCCTTGTTTGGGACTCTAATTTGCATGATTTGAATGGAACTAACCAAACTAGCGTTGTTTTTCGCAGAATTGACTTGGTGTTATTTTTGTGCAGAAATGAAAGTTCTCGGAATGACCTGAAAATTCACGGAGAATGTTTTTGGACACTTCCTGAACCAACTCCTAGGCCAACTCCGAAGAAAAGAGATATTCTAATTCTCAGTCCTGGAGATATGCAAGAGGCAAAGAAATCTATGAAATAAAATGTATTTTTTGACTAGAAACTGTGAGCAACAACCCTACGGTACTTTATTAAAAGTCAACCAAAAAAATACAAAAGTTCCAGGTAAGTAAGACTAGCAGAAAACTACTTACCTATTTACCTATTTACATCTTTACAGGTAAAGATACATAAATACAGGGAGCCATCTAGGGCAAAGAATTAATCCAATGCAACAACAATGGTTTTAGGCTAGGCTTGAATCTGTGGGACAACAAGGTAACATCATGGATGAAGTTTCTCCTCCATGTTGCAAAGGTGTGCCTTTCATTTCTGAAGATTTGTCCATTCCTGAGCAGCCATACGTTCCATGTAGCTAGATAAACAACCTCTTTGAAGAAAGGTTGTCCAAAGCTATTCCTTGCAGCAATCAAGCACTTAGTGGGAGACAAACCAGCTAGCCACTAAATTTGCAAGTAGTTCCAGACCCTAGTGCTGAATTGACAGGTGAAGAAAAGGTGATCTATGTCCTCATGAGCATGAGCATAACATAAGGGTCATGTGTTGTCTTCCTGAAGCGATCGCCAATGCCTCCTGACCAGCAAATCTCTGGTGTTGAGCCTGTCCTTGAGCATTAACCATGCAAACACCTTGATCTTCATTGTAGACCTACTTTCCCAAATCCATTTAGCCAGTGTATCAGTAGGAGATGAGCATGCATCACTGTATAATAACTCTTAGCAAAAAATCTTCCTTTGCCAGGTGTCCAAGACCAAGAATCATTGAGCCTTTCATCAGCATTTAGGTCTAGAAGACCAGCCTGTACAGTGAGCATCTCTTCCATTGCTTCTAGTGAGAAGGGCAGATGGAAAAGTTTAGACATATCAAGAGTGTTAATAACATCTCTTACAGACACCTTATCATCAATGGCAAAAGAGAAAAGCCTGGGAAATCTCTCCCTGAGGGGAACAGAAGATCCCAAAAAGATCCAAGCATCAAACCAGAATAGAGTAGAATCCCCCATATTTATGGTAACCTCAGAGTGAAGCCTGAAAGCTTCGTTGATTTTGAGAATATCTCTCCACCAATAAGAACCACATGACATTGTTCCATGGGATACAACACCAGCATAATAGGTATTCCAAATGAGAGAGACCCAAGGGATGTCAGCTTTGTTATAAAACTTAGAGAGATGCTTGGTAAGGAGAGCTTTGTTCTAGATGTTAAGATTAATAATCCCCATGCCACCTTAATCTTTAGGCCTGCAAACCAGAGGCCAAGATGTAAGAGATTGCCTGGGAGTATCAGAATTGCCTCTCCATAAACACTCCCTCATAATTCTTTCAATTTGCTTGATAATACCAGCTAGCAGGCTTAAGCTGCAGAGAAAATATATGGGCAAAGGAGACAAAATTGATTGAAGCAATTGCAATCTAGCTCCTTGATTAAGAAGGCATGAACTAGCAGACGACCTCCTTTCAACTCTATCCACCACTGGGATTAAGTCCTGAATCCTTGGCTTAGTGGTGCCCACAGGGAGCCCGAGATAAGTAAAAGGGAGAGTTCCAACTTGAAAACCAAATACAGCAGCCAATCTTAGCAATTTCTTCCTCATCCACATTTATAGGCAATATACATGATTTATGGAAGTTAACTCTGAGACCAGTGGAGGTATGAAAATCTTGCAACATTTCCTTGAGAGCCAGAAGTTGTGAGTCCACAACAGGTACAATGAGGAGAGTATCATTAGCATATTGAACTATAGGAAAATATGTGTCATGTGTTTCAATAGGCAATGTAATCTCTCCATTCTTGAGCATATTATTGACCAAAGTTTGCAGAAGATCAGCTGCAAGAACACAAGAGGGGTGATGGTGGATCACCCTGCCTTACTGCCCTTTTACAATTAAATTGTTTTCCAGGCACTCTATTCAGAATGACAGAAGAAGTGCCAGAAGATAAGAGCTCTCTAATCCAACCAATCCATTTGATATCAAAACCTTTGTGGTGCAGAAGCTTGAGAATAAGGTCATGCTCCACAGTATCAAAAGCCTTTGCAAAATCCAACTTAGGAATCAAAATGGGCTTCTTGGATTTGTGGCATTGATGTATGTACTCTAGTGTCCAAGCAATGCAATCCTGAATAGACCTGGATTTCAGGAACCCATATTGATTTTTGTGGATGCATTTTAAAATAACCTTCTGCAATCTATTTGCTAGAAGTTTTGTCAGAAACTTCAGTCAAGTATTTGTCAATGAAATGGGTCTGAATGGGCCCTCACGTGACAGCTTCTTGGGAATTAAAGTAATTAAAGACCTATTGATGCTGCTGATAGTGATCTTTCCATCATAAAAATCCTGGAATAAATGTAAAAAAATTTGCTTGATAATGTGCCAGCATCATTTGACAAACAAACCAGTGAAACCATCAGGGCCAGGGGCCCTATCTATAGGCAAAGATTTGAGAACTTCATTTATTTCCTCCTCAGAAAATGGAGCAGACAAATTATCAAGTCCATCCACTGTAGCAATCAAGGAAGCTAGATCAAACTTCATATCAATCCCCTCAGAAACACCCATTCTATCTTTGAAAGTTCCCCACAACATACCGCCTATTAAAGCTGAATATGTTAAGAATTTACCGCCTATTGAAGAAATACATGGTCTTGATAACCCGACATAGGTAGTAGAGGTAAATTCTCTCTATAGATTTGATGAAGATGATATTCCTTATAATAAGTCTGCTAGTCAATGCTTAGATGAGTTTGATAATTTTATTGTTAAACAAGAAAACTTCAATGCTTATGTTAGTAGACAATTGAAATGTAATGCTTATATGCTTGAATGCTTGGGTGATTATATGTGTAGAACTGTTAATGATCTTAAGCTTATTAGTAAACATGCTTCTATGGTAAAAATTTAAGTAGAACAAGTACTTAAGGCACAAGATGATTTGCTCAATGAGATGAATAGTAAGAACAATGATCATGTTGTTAGAGTTATGACTAGTGGTGGTAAGATGACTCGGGAACCTTTGTATCCTGAGTGTCATCCTAAGAGAATTGAGGAAGATTCTTAGAGAATTAATATTGATGCACCTAGTCCTTCTAATAAAAAAGAAGAGGAAAACCAATAGGACTTTGCAAGCTTCTAGTGAACCTGTTATAGACACACCTGAGAATCCCAATGATATTTCTATTTCTGATGCTGACACACAATCTGGTAATGAGCATGAACCTAGTGATAATGTTAATGATGATGTTCATGTTGATGCTCAACCTAGTAATGATGATGATGTGGAGATTGAACCTACTATTGATCTGGATAACCCATAATCTAATAATCAACGTTATGATAAGAGAGACACTACTAGGGAAAAGCCTATCAGTAGCGCGGGTGGCAGCGCTACTAGTACGGCGCTACAGCTAAAGGTTAGCAGTAGCGTGGGTTTACCCGCGCTACTGCTATATCCACTTAGTAGTAGCGCTTCCTGGAAAGGGCACTACTGGTAATTACTAGTAGCGCTTCTCGCAGCCCGCGCTACTACTATTATTCTGTATTATATTTCTTTTTATTTCATGTTGTATTCACACGCCTTTATACAAGTTTTCATACAGAAGCAATTTAGAGATTGTTTTTACATCATAATGAGTTATTACATCACTGCGTGAAAGAACCGTGGACTAGTTTCAAGTGGATGGACATCCACTTGAAACTAATATGTGGTTCTTTCACCCAATGATATACTAAATATCATCATCATCGTCATCATATCATTAACAACTTATCAGCATAATACATCATTGTCATATAACACCTCCTCATAATCATCATTTTTATCAATGAGACATCATATAGCAAGTTCGTCACTAGTCATAATCACAACTCCTCCTCATCATCAACTCTAACACATTGTACTACATAATAACACATTGTACCTAGGACATACTTCTCTCTCATAGGACCTACTACCTTCTCTTAGGTAAAATAGCATAAAGCAAGATAGGCCCTGACTCTCATTATGGAGAATGGAGATTATCCTAACTCCAATTCTTGCCCTTCGCACAATGTTGCTTCCAAGTAGCTCCCTACGATTGACCATACATTTTTTCCCATGTTTGATTGTCATGTCTTCATCAGTTTTACAAATCCGATATGGACAGGAGTGATTCGTAGGATGACCTGGCCGTATGTTCAAAACATCAAGGTGCCCTTTCTTAAACATCAGATGAGGCACACAATCCTTCGGGATTTTCTATTGAAAAACATAGTAATAACTTCGTAGTTAGCAATGTAGTTCAGTTTTAGAAGAATTTATGCAAAAGATGCATGGATGTCGTAATAGTAAAAAAAACTTACCATGGCATCTCCATGGATGTTATTGTAGTTCAACACGTGCACTAGTGGCACGTATTGACCATAATGTGGAGGATTTTGATAATAGATATTGTAATTCTCAAGATTAGTAATAAATGAGATCAGATGATTTTTCTCCTGATAAGTTAATTTTGAGCCATCGGTGTAGTAGGTTATGTCTACCATCTTCCGCACATTCTTTGAAGAATGAAAATAAGATGTCAATGGAAATAAGCTGTCAACTATTTTGAAATAAACAATATAAATTACTTAATAATTATGTTTGAGAAACTCACATAGCGGTAGAATTGGAAGCGTATCAACAAGGACCCAAATGTCCATATTGTCTTGGGCGATGTCAGGATCACAAAGATCCATGGTGACAAGCATACCCTCATGGAAATCATACATCTTTCAAAGTGCTTCCCAATTTGGGCAACCAAAATGGGTTACGCTCTCAGAATTGTACAAATTTACTTCAAAATCCATACCATGATGGTTCCTTAGGTGAATTTTCTTTGTTTCCATACTTTCATGATATTCAAAATCCATCCTCTCCAAGACATAGCGTCTTGCATGGCATGGGATAAGCTAGTCAAATTGTAAAAGACAAAAATTACACGTTTAAGTAGTTGAAGTCGTGCTTAATTACGAAAAAACACTTGTCGTCATTGCGTACCGTTTCAACATCGAAGGTCTCCTGGAGCTTAATGCTGAAGCGCCGACCTTCGTCCAGGTGAGGCCTGTCGCACAGACCTCGATCCTCGTGACACCAGTCGCACTCCCCCGAGAGACTTTCGTCGTCCGATGATGACATTTCCTATGTTCATAATTCAAAGATTAAACTTGTACAATTAAATATATGTACTACAAAAACTAAATTAGATCATTATTATTCATCACGGGTTGACTATCTGTCTACCGAGTCTTTTCTTGAAAACTCTCAGCTCACGTGGTGTATATATTCGACCGTCGGTGATGGTTGCTCCTCCCTTCGTCCCCAAGTGCATTACACCAAAATGTCTACCATACTGATACGTCCCCAACGTATCTACTTCTCCAAACACTTTTGCCCCTGTTTTGGACTCTAACTTGCATGATTTGAATGGAACTAACTCGGACTGACGTTGTTTTCAGCAGAATTACCATGGTGTTATTTTTGTGCAGAAATAAAAGTTCTTGGAATGACCTGAAAATCCACAAAGACACGTTTTGGAATTAATAGAAAATACTGGCGAAAGAATCAACATCAGGGGGCCCACACTCTGTCCATGAGGGTGCAGGGCGCGCCCCCCTGCCTTGTGGGCCCCCTGAGACTCCACCGACCTCAACCCCAACTCCATATATTCACTTTCATGGAGGAAAAAAATCAAAGAGAAGGATTCATTGCGTTTTATGATATGGAGCCACCGCCAAGCCCCAATCTTCCTCGGGAGGGCTGATCCGGAGTCCGTTCGGGGCTCCGAAGAGGGGAATCCGTCACCATCATCATCATCAACCTTCCTCCATCACCAATTTCATGATGCTGACCACTTTGTGTGAGTAATCCCATTGTAGGCTTGCTGTACGGTGATCGGTTGGATGAGATTTACCATGTAATCAAGTTAGTTTTGTTAGGGTTTGATCCCTAGTATCCATTATGTTCTAAGATTGATGTTGCTATGACTTTGCTATGCTTAATGCTTGTCACTAGGGCCCTGTCGGTGTCAAAACCGACGGATCTCGAGTAGGGGTCCCAAACTATGCGTCTAGGCCGGATGGTAACAGGAGGCAGGGGACACAATGTTTTACCCAGGTTCGGGCCCTCTTGATGGAGGTAAAACCCTATGTCCTGCTTGATAAATATTGATGATATAGGTAGTACAAGAGTAGATCTACCACGAGATCAGAGAGGCTAAACCCTAGAAGCTAGCCTATGGTATGATTGTATGTTGTCCTACGGACTAAAACCCTTCGGTTTATATAGACACCGGAGAGGGTTAGGGTTACACAAGGTCGGTTACAAAGGAGGAGATATCTATATCTGTATTGCCTAGCTTGCCTTCCACGCCAAGTAGAGTCCCACCCAGACACGAGAAGAAGTCTTCAATCTTGTATCTTCATAGTCTAACAGTCCGGCCAATGGAGATAATCCGGCTGCCCGGAGACCCCCTAATCCAGGACTCCCTCTGTAGCCCCTGAACCAGGCTTCAATGACGATGAGTCCGGCGCGCAGTATTGTCTTCGACATTGCAAGGCGGGTTCCTTCTCCGAATACATCACAGAAGAATTTGAATACGAGGATAGTGTCCGACCCTGCAAAATAAGTTCCACATACCACCGAAGAGAGAATAATATTTTTGCAAATCTAATTTGCTGACTTGTTTTGACAGCATGACGTTATGTCATGGTCCGGTGATTATTCGAACCGTTTCCTTTAACTAGCCCCGCACATAACACGAGGCAATTTTTCGACATGTCTTGTCAAAGCAGAGATCGTGTCCCCTTATTACGGGATTCTCATTAATACAGGCGTGGGTAACCCAACCGCGCCATCGATTATGGCGCTTGGGGGATAAGCGAGTTTTACCAGGCTAGTGGGGATGCTTAGTTTCATCCGCCCATATAAAGGGATAAGGATTCACCTTTCTATCCATGCCTTCTTCCTCCTTCGCTCATCCGTTTTCGCACACTCAAGCTCTAGCGCCCAAGTCCGCACTTCCCACCTCAACCTTCTCCAACCATGTCCGGAGCGGGAGGCAGGTGGATGGTCTCCTCTGTCACGGATGGAGACATCAAGAAGCTAAGGAGAGCCGGATACCTGCCCGACGACGTCGCGCACCGGCTCCCAGATGAGGGGCAGCTCATCCCCACCCCCAGGCCCCATGAGAGGGTAGTGTTCCTCACCCATTTCCTCTGTGGACTAGGATTCCCTCTCCACCCATTCGTCTGGGGGCTCATGTTCTATTACGGCCTGGATTTCCATGATCTGGCCCCGAACTTCATCCTCAATATCTCGGCGTTTATCGTCGTGTGCGAGGCCTTCCTCCGCATCAAGCCCCACTTCGGCTTATGGTTGAAGACCTTCAATGTCAAGACGAAGGTTGTGGGTGGCTGCCAGGCGGAGTGCGGAGGCGCCATGGTGGGCAAGATGCCCAACGTAACATGGCTCGAGGGCTCCTTTGTGGAAACCATAAAGGGGTGGCAATCGGGGTGGTTCTACATCACCGAGCCGCGCGGCCCTGCATGGGCAGCGGCCCCCGAGTTCCGATCTGGCATCCCCGCGCGGCTCACCTCCTGGAAAGAGAAGGGCCTGTCCTGGGGTAGTTCGGGAGAGCTGACCGGACTCCAAACATGTATTCAAAACATGGTGAACAAGAAGCTCAAACTTGTCAACGTGGTCCAGGTCATGCTCCACCGCCGGATCCTCCCATGCCAACAAAGGGAGTTCAACTTGTGGGAGTTTAACCCGGCGCAGCACCGAACTCTGAACAAGCTCTTCGACACAACTCATGGAGATGCCTGGAGGGTGCTGTTCAAAAGCGCCGAGGTCCCCCCTCCCATTACTGAGGATCGCGGATTTAGCGCGAAGCGCCAAGCCAGTGCAGTAAGCTGCTCTACCTTTCACAGGATACTTATTTCTTATAGATTGACTTCATGCGGGATCTAAACTCCCGTACCTTTGACAGGACTGGCAGGAGACGGCCGGACAGATCGACTATCCAGCTCCTTTGCCCAAAGGCCCAGCAGACGCTCTCCTGGCGAAGATGCTGACTCTGGCCCCTTATACAGTGTCGGAGAAGACCAAGAAGGCCAAGGGAACCCAAAAGAGTTCCCGACGCCAGGCGTCGTCGGACTCTCCATCCGATGACTCTGCGGCGCACTCCTCCCCCGAAGACGAGGAAGAAGAAGATGATGATCCCCCTCCAGCTGGGGGAGATAAGAAAAGGAAGGCCGCCCCAACTGGGGGGCCAAAGGGTCCAAGAAGGGATGGACTCTCCTTCCGGACAGTTCCACCGCCGCCGATAAAGGCGAAGACGAGTGGTTACCCACGGCCAAGCCCTCGGGGAGATCGTAAGTATTCGGATACTAGAGTAACTCATAGCATTCCCTTGCCGCACTGCTTTCCCTAACGCCGAACATGATTATGCAGGCCGCCACGAGCCAGTATTGATGTATCATCGGATGGCTCCCTGGGCTCGTCGGACATGGATAGCTATCCAATCCCGACCGACACCTCCCCTCATCCTGCCGACGACACTGAGGTGTTGTCTCAAGAGGCACCGGACCGAGGGGAGACAGTCCCGGAGGCGCCTCAAGGCAACCTTCTGGACTCCGGGAGCCGAGGGGACGGGGCCCCTGAGAGCTTCGAGTTCGGCCCTCAGCCAAACACCGCGCCGGAACCTCCAGCGGTTCCAGGCTCGGGTAGGCGGCCTCCTTCCAAGAGGGGCAAGACGCCTGTGCCGGTGACCTCTGTCCATCCAGAGGCGCCGGACAATCTGTTGGAAGCGCTTCGCAGCGCTTCCATCGACGAGGAGCACCTACTGTTATGAGTGTGGTGGTCTAGAAGGTTTAGTCCACCAAGAGCGGGTTGACTGAAGCCTGTGCCAGCCTTCTAACAGGCTTTGAGGTAAGTGTTTTAAAATGTAGTAGAAATATTACCGCATAGATAGTAGCCCCTGATGCTTTGTTCGGTGTTCAAAAAGAAAAGCCGGACAGAGGATCAAATAATATCGCAGGAGTCTAATATAAGTATGTCAATATGCGTATGAAGGCCTCGATGCTGGCGTCCGCCGCACTGACTGCGGAGGTTGCCGTACTAAAGCAAGACCTTGAGGGGTCCAGGAAAGAGCTCGGCCTTGCCAAGAGGCAGCTCGAGGAGAACAAGGGTAAGTAATACCATGTCTATAGATATGTATGTATAAAATAAGAAGCGATTGCAAAATGACAAGATCATCGTATATTCGCTAGGGGCTAGGACCGAGGTGGCGACCCTGAAGCAAGCGCTAACCAAGGCCGAAGATAACGCGGCCAAGGAGCGCACCGAGTGAGAGAAGCACGAGGCTCGGGTGGGAGAGGTGCAGCAAGAGCTCCAGGCTCTCGTGGAGAAGCACGAGGCGTTGGAGCTTGACTCAAAGACGCGGGAGTCTGAGCTTGCCGTGGCCCTCGAGAGCGCAAAAAGTGCCAAGGCCGAAGCCCAAAGGGCTCTCCAGGAGATCGATGCAATGAAAAATATAGCGGCGGGTAAGGCTTTCTATATGCAAAGCAAGCATGTAAAAGTAAATTACTGATTACTTACCCGAATCCGGAGCTCTCCAGGAGCATTCGCAGATTTGCCCCGCAGCGTGTCCGATGCCGCACAATTTTACCAGGCCGAGGATGGAAGCTCAACGAAGAAGTTGTTCTGGTCTCAGTATGCTGAGGCCGAACACCCGGTGCCAATGAGCGACCAGCTGAAGCAGATGGTCGAGCTACATAAGGCGGCCGATCAGACCATGAAGGGCTTTATAGTCCGGCTATGGCCTGGCGACGCCCTTCCGAACAGCTTCTTCGGCCTGGTGAGGCGGCTTGTGGATGCCTGTCCGCGGCTGGAGGTCGTCAAGCGATCTGTCTGCATTGAGGGTGCACGCCGGGGTTTCGCCCGTGTGAAATTGCAGTGGGTCAAGCTAGACGCCGTGAAGCTGATCAAGGAGGGGCCGTTGGAGGGCAAGGAGCACCGCCACCCCGAGATGTACTACGAGGGTGTTCTGTCGGGTGCCCGTCTCATAGTGGACGAGTGTTCAAAAGATGTAATATTTGAGTGAGACTTGCTCGTTTTATCCTGTATTTATGAAAACTTGTTTCATATGCGCTATGCAACGCTTGTTTGAATTTAAAATATTACCTTCTGTTTGGCCGTTTATCAATCTGAGAGATGGCTAGTCCTCGGCTTCTGCCCCCATGCCACGAGTGCTGGGGTGTTCGGGATAAACCTGAGCTCTCTTGTTCCCATATTTGGGTCCTTCGAGGGAGGTGCTCAGCACAACAAACAAGGCAACCGGACTAATAATGCTTTATCACTCTCACTTAGCCATAGAATTCTATAATTTTAAATTTCGGCGAAGCCCCTGGTATTCGGAAGGCTGAATTCGGTGCGCGATACACGCCTTTAAGCCGGACAGGGCCGGCCCCTCGCCCTAAGCGGCATAAGTCTTTAGGGACTCGAAAACCTCGCCGAACAGCGACCAGTCTCTCGCCTTATCATGACAGTCAGTTTTAGCTTTCTCTACTGAGGTGCTAAGCATGGTAGAACCGGGGCACAATCGCAGTAGTTCTCCTAGCGCTACCTTAGCCGATGGAGCGGAACGTAAGGTACCAAAACATAGGAGCCGGGCAAACCCAACATTTGACTAAAGACATGATTCAGAGCTGATGCATATAATGCTATAAGTTCGGGGTGCCGCACTTGTGAAAGTGTTCGGACTTTTCACACCATATTGTGGGGTACGTAAGCCCCTCACTACTAGGAAAAGGGCTATAGATGGAAATGACACTAATGGCGCACCAGACGTGTGGTGCGCCATTAGTATATACTAATGGCGCACCATGTGGAGATGCACCATTAGGGTGGAAGACACTAATGGCGCACCAGGCACACGGTGCGCCACTAGTAACAAAATGTTTTTTTTCATTTTTTCAAACATACTAATGGCGCATCCGGGCAAAGTGCGCCATTAGTAGTTAGAACTACTAATGGCGCACCATCCATAGAGTGCGCCACTACTGTATTTTTTTACTTTTTTGCAAAACTACTAATGGCGCATCGTTGCATAGTGCGCCATTACTAGTTTAAACTAGTAATGGCGCACTGTGCCACGGTGCGCCATTAGTATAAAAATAATAAAAACATTCTAATAAAATAAAAATAAAAAAACATTCTAATGCGCACCACTCGGGGGTGCACCATTAGTAATCTTCCCCCTAGCTCCAACTCGCCCGACCCCTTCGTCCTTCCCTCTCGCCAGATCCAGTCCCCCCCTCCCCCCGCGCTGCCCCGACCCACGATGCTGTCGCCCCTACGTGCGCCGCCGCCCCCGTGCCCCCCACCACTGCAGCTCCGCCATCGCCGACGCCTCCGCGACCTCGCCGTCGCCGACAGCCTCCCTGCGTCGGCCCCTCGCCATCTTCCTCTTCGACTACGAGGACCCGGACGAGCTCGGACGCCCTCGAGCCATCCCTTCGACAACACCGCCGCCGCCGACGCCGACCCCAACCCCGACCCCTCCGGCGACCGGCCGCGCCCACCCAGGTACCTCTCCTCCTTCCTCCTTCCTCCCTCTCCACCCTTCCTCCCCATTCCATCCCTCCCTCCCCTCGACCGTGTCTTGTGTCTCAACACTTCAGGTTTGTGCACTAGGTTTAGACAGACAATAATGCCTAGGTTCAATTAGGTTCAGTAGTGCCATTTGTTCATAGGTTCAATTAGGTTTGTGCACTAGGTTTAGACAGACAGTAATGCCTAGGTTCAATTAGGTTTAGATAGACAGACAGTAATGACTGTGTTCCTAGGTTTAGACAGACAATGTCTTTCATGCCATTTGTTCAACATCAGACAGCATTTGTCATTTGCCACATGTTCAGTTCAGTAGAGATGCAATGCTAGTAATTTGTTCCTTTTCTTCTAAAATTGACATATGGAAGTAATCTGTTAATCTGAATTTTGTTATTGATGATGACATGCGATTTGTGCACTGTAGTTTGTTAATCTGGACAACTCAGTAGCTAATGCATTCAGTTAACCAAAGTTTAGTTCTTGTGTATTGTAATTTGTTAATCTGTTACTCCATTTGTTACTGGATTTTTCTCTTGGGGTTTAGTAGTGAGATAGAACATGCATGGTCCATCATTCAGTTGGAGTATTGCCTAGGTTCAATTAGGTTCAGTAGTGCTACTAGGTTTAATATCGTTGCTCCTGTGCTATACTTTGACAGTCTGGAGTGCATTAGGGAGTAGTAGCCAATTAGGTTCAACAGTTAATTGATGGTTTGATACATGATACATTTCATGCACAGGGTGCTAGAGCTGCACTTAACTTGCTAAAATCATCCCCTTGTTCTTACTGGTTATAGAAATTCATTGCTTGTCCTATGTTTTCTGTCAGGGTATTGTTCAGGAAGCTTGCTTGAGTTTGTGTCCTTTAATTTGTAAATCTGCAGTTCTAGCCACATTTAGGATAAGTTGTTGTATATACTGTCATAAAGTTCAGCAATAACAGGGCATCAACAGTGCTACTCTAGTATCTAGTTGGGGAGGGACAAATGGACAGGGAATTACTTGTGATGCCTCTGAATTACTTGTGATCACATTGAGAAAGACTTGTAAAGATGATGAGGGGGAGGGCTGCGCCTTGGATGTGGTGCGGCTGCCCTCCCACCTCCCCTCTATTTATAGGGGCAAGGGAGAGGGGGGGTCGGCCCCCTCCAGATGGATCTAGAGGGGGGCGGCGGCCAAGGGGGGAGGCTTGCCCCCGAAGCCAAGAGGGCGCCCCCTTTTAGGGTTCCCCCAAACCATAGGCGCATGGGCCCTAGGGGGTTTGGTGCCCAGCCCATCTAGGGGCTGGTTCCCCCTCCATATTCAGCCCATAGGGCCCTCTGGGGTAGGTGTACCTCCGGAACCCTTTCGGTGGTCCCGGTACAATACTGATAAACCCCCGAACACTTTCAGCGACCGAATAAGGACTTCCCATATATAAATCTTTGTCTCTGGACCATTCTGGAACTCCTCGTTACGTTCGGGATCTCATCCGGGACTCCGAACAACATTCGGTAACCACGTACAAACTTTCCCTATAACCCTAGTGTCATCGAACCTTAAGTGTGTAGACCCTACGGGTTCGGGAATCATGCAGACATGACCGAAACATCTCTCCATCCAATAACCAACAGCGGGGTCTGGATACCCATGTTGGCTCCCACATGTTCCACGATGTTCTCATCGGATGAACCACGATGTCGAGGATTCAATCAATCCCGTATACAATTCCCTTTGTCAATCGGTATGTTACTTGCCCGAGATTCGATCATCGGTATCCCAATACCTCGTTCAATCTTGTTACCGGCAAGTCACTTTACTCGTTCCGTAACACATCCCGTGACCAACCCCTTAGTCACATTGAGCTCATTATGATGATGTCTTACCGAGTGGGCCCAGAGATACCTCTCCGTCATACTGAGTGACGAATCCCAGTCTCGATTCGTGCCAACCCAACAGATACTTTTGGAGATACCCGTAGTGCACCTTTATAGCCACCCAGTTACGTTGTGACGTTTGACACACCCAAAGCATTCCTATGGTATCCGGGAGTTGCACAATCTCATGGTCTAAGGAAAAGATACTTGACATTAGAAAAGCTTTAGCGGACGAACTACACGATCTTGCGCTATGCTTAGGATTGGGTCTTGTCCATCACATCATTCTCCTAATGATGTGATCCCGTTATCAATGACATCCAATGCCCATAGTCAGGAAATCATAACCATCTATTGATCAACGAGCTAGTCAACTAGAGGCTTACTAGGGACATGTTGTGGTCTACGTATTCACACATGCATTACAATTTCCGGATAACACAATTATAGCATGAACAATAGACAACTATCATGAACAAGGAAATATAATAATAACCAATTTATTATTGCCTCTAGGGCATATTTCCAACACATAGCTGCTTCAGAACCAGCAAATGAAGGAGTCTGGATGAAGGAGTTCATATCCGATCTAGGTGTCATACCTAGTGCATCGGGTCCAATGAAAATCTTTTGTGACAATACTGGTGCAATTGCCTTGGTAAAGGAATCCAGATTTCACAAGAGAACCAAGCACATCAAGAGACACTTCAATTCCATCCGTGACCATGTCAAGGAGGGAGACACAGAGATTTGCAAGATACATACGGATCTGAATGTTGCAGTCCCGTTGACTAAGCCTCTCTCACGAGCAAAACATGATCAACACCAAGACTCCATGGGTTTTAGAATCTCAGACTATGTAATCTGGATTATTTGACTCTAGTGCAAGTGGGAGACTGAAGGAAATATGCCCTAGAGGTAATAATAAAGTTGTTATTTATATTTCCTTATATCATGATAAATGTTTATTATTCATGCTAGAATTGTATTAACCGGAAACTTAGTACATGTGTGAATACGTAGACAAAATGAGTGTCACTAGTATGCCTCTACTTGACTAGCTCGTTAATCAAAGATGGTTAAGTTTCCTAGCCATGGACAAGAGTTGTCATTTGATGAATGGGATCACATCATTAGAGAATGATGTGATTGACTTGACCCATCCGTTAGCTTAGCACTATGATCGTTTAGTTTTTTGCTATTGCTTTCTTCATAACTTATACATGTTCCTATGACTATGAGATTATGCAACTCCCGAATACCGGAGGAACACTTAGTGTGCTATCAAATGTCACAACATAACTGGGAGACTATAAAGATGCTCTACAGGTGTCTCCGATGGTGTTTGTTGAGTTGGCATAGATCGAGATTAGGATTTGTCACTCCGTGTATCGGAGAGGTATCTCTGGGCCCTCTCGGTAATGCACATCACTATAAGCCTTGCAAGCAATGTGACTAATGAGTTAGTTACGGGATGTTGCATTACGGAACGAGTAAAGAGACTTGCCAGTAACGAGATTGAACTAGGTATTGAGATACCGACGATCGAATCTCGGGCAAGTAAGATACCGATGACAAAGGGAACAATGTATGTTGTTATGCGGTTTGGCCGATAAAGATCTTCGTAGAATACGTAGGAACCAATATGAGCATCCAGGTTCCGCTATTGGTTATTGACCGGAGATGAGTCTCGGTCATGTCTACATATTTCTTGAACCCATAGGGTCCGCACGCTTAACGTTCGGTGACGCTCGGTATTATGAGTTTATGTGTTTTGATGTATTGAAGGTAGTTCGGAGTCCCAGATATGATCACAAACATGACGAGGAGTCTCAAAATGGTCGAGACATAAAGATCGATATATTGGAAGGCTATGTTTGGACATCGGAATGGTTCCGGGTGAGTTCGGGCATTTACCAGAGTACCGGGAGGTTACCGGAACCCCCGGGGGAATGTATGGGCCTTATTGGGCTTTAGTGGAAGAGAGGAGGCGGCGGCCAAGGTGGAGGGTGCGCCCTCCCCCCCCCCCACCAAAATCTGAATTGGGTGCCCCCCCTTCCTTCCCTCTCTCTTCCCCTTCCTTTCTCTCCTACTCCAACAAGGGAAGGGGGAATCCTACTCCCACCGGGAGTAGGACTCCCCCCTAGGGTGCGCCATGAGAGGTCCGGCTCTCCCCCTCCTCCACTACTTTATATATGGGGGAGGGGGCACCCCATAGACACACAAGTTGATTGTTTAGCCGTGTTCGGTGCCCCCCTCCACAGATTTCCACCTCGGTCATATCGTTGTACAGCTTAGGCAAAGCCTTGCGTCGGTAACTTCATCATCACCGTCATCACGCCGTCATGCTGACGAAACTCTCCCTCGACCTCAGCTGGATCTAGAGTTCGTGGGACGTCACCGAGCTGAACGTGTGCAGATCGCGGAGGTGTCGTACCTTCGGTGCTAGGATCGGTCGTACCGTGAAGACGTACGATTACATCAACCGCATTGTCATAATGCTTCCACTTACGGTCTATGAGGGTGCGTAGACAACACTCTCCCCTCTCATTGTTATGCATCACCTAGATGGATCTTGCGTGTGCGTAGGAAATTTTTTGAAATTACTGCGTTCCCCAACACAAACTACATCATGGACATTACATGTGTCTTCTACTATGGCATGTCCTGCTACACCACCACCTACTTCGGCTATCAACTCAAACAAAGAGACCAAAGAAGACACAACCACCATCAACCAAGAGTGCATCTGCTCCCGCACAGAGTTCTTCATCCATGGCATCCACAGGGAAAACAAGTGGTATTGCATGTCGTCGTTGCACTGGCCTAGGTCATTACGCGTGTGAATGTCCATCCAAATATGTGATCCTCGTGCGTGAAGATGGTAGGTATGACTACACTAGTGACTATGATGAGCATACTTTGGCTCTTGTTGCACACTGGGAACATGGTTGCAATGAATATGATTAAGATATACAATATATGGCCGTTGAAGACATCGATATGTATGAAAGTATAATTGTTCAGCAAGTTTTGACTGTGCAGGTGACCAAGCTGAGCAAAATTAGAGGCACAATTTGTTCCATGCAAAGGGAGCTATTAAAGAACATTGTGTTTGTGTCATCATTGGTGGAGGGAGTTACAACAAATTGGCTAGCATAGAGATGATGGAGAATTTGTCCCTCGCCGCTATATTACATCCTCATCCTTAGTACATTCAATGGTTAAATAACAACAAGAAGAAGGTTAAGGTAACACGTATTGCTTGTGTCCATTTTAGTATTGATGCATATGCTAATTTGTTGATTGTGAGGTGATACTCGTGCAAGTATGCTCCCTTTTAGTTTGTACACCATGACAATTTGATGAACAATTTGTATACCATGGTAGGACAAATCAGTATTCTCTTGTTCATAACGATAAAAATAGTATTTTACTTCCTATGTCTCCTGAAGAAATTTTGGAAGGTATTTTTGATAGAGCTAGTAAACCAAACAAAAGTGAAACAAGACTGAAAAAATCAGATTATAGCTAAAGAATTTGAGCAACAATATAAGACTAGTAGAAAATCTTTACCTTGTGTTGCAAGTGAAATCAAATTGACGAATTTGTATTTGCCTGCTAGTAATTATGATAATGCTGATTTGGATGCTAGTGAATATTTTTTCTATGTTTTTGTGTGCAAGAGACATTATTCTCATTCGAGGACTTGCCTCCCTCTTTGCCTCCTACTCGCACTAATATTTTGCAGGAGTTCATTGACATCTTTTAACTAGACATGTCACCGGGATTATCACCTATTTGTGGGATTGAGCATCAGAGTTCACTAAATTTCTACTGTCTCATTCCCTAACCATGCGTCATGTCATACAAATCTAGAGGAGACAAAGCAGGTTCATTGTCAAGTACATGAGCTCCTCAACAAACATTATATCATATATAACCCTTAGTTCTTTCGTTGTTCCTTATATTAGTACCAAAAGGATGAAACATGTCATGTGTGTTTTTATTATAGAGCTATTAATAGTATTACTATTTTATTGTCATCCTATCCTAAGTTACACGATATGCTCGATGAACTAAGTGGCTCTACCATGTTCTTCAGTGTTGATTTGCATAGTGCATACCATCAAATTAATGGAAACTAGGATATGAATGGAAAACCATTCTAATCTAAATTCAGACTATATGAGTGGTTAGCAATATCTTTTGAGTTAACTAATGCACCTACCACATTCATGAGATTAATTAACAAAGTTTTAAAAATCAAGTTGTCATCCCATACAAACAAAGTGTTTCCAGACTAGAAAGACATTGTTGCAACAAAAACGGAATAATAATAATAATAATAATAATAATAATAATAATAATAATAATAATAATAATAATAATAAAATTATGCAAAATAATAATAAGAATTTAGTTATTGATGGCACCATCGTATTTGTCCCCAAAAGACAGGATGACGACAATCTTAGTATTTTGAGACGGGCCTTACGCACAATAACATAATGTTAGGAACAAGTGTTGCGTGTGATATTAGAGAAGCGGGACCTCCTAGTTGCCACTTAAAACTCAATTCTTCGTGAAGCTTCTCGATATGGGCCGCATTTGGCGTGACCCACTAAACAAAGTTCATATTTTATTCTTAGTGTTTATCTTTACTTCCTATAGTAAAGTTCATTAGTAAGAGTATTGGTTATTATAAAATTAAAAATCATGGGTATGAAAGTAAATATATATGTTGTTTATAATAAAAATATTTCATGGATATCAAAGTGAATATATTTGTATTTTATAATTAAATGGTCATGTGTTGTCAAGATATTTGTTGATGGTACGTAGATGAACTATTCGCATGGTTCAAATATAAAAATTCTAATAAAGTATTGGTAATGTCACATAAACATGATGTTCACCTATATAAATAATAAAACATGACTATACATATTAAAAGAAATGTTATATATTGAAAATAATGTATTTAAAAAATTGAAATATAGAAACAAAAATAAAAGTAAATTTGGTCATGCATTCGTGAAAAGGTGGAAAATATAAATTTTGAAATAGAGAGAACAAAAGAATCTAGATTTTTAGTAAAATGACAAGAAAATATAAACAAAAAATAAAATAAAATAAAAATGTACCGAAAGCAACAACAGAAAATGAAATTTGGAGAATAAAATATATCTGAAATGTAAAAATGCTAAATGGGCCGGCCCATACTACGGTGGTTAATTAGATTTCCCGTGAAAAACGATCTTCTTCGTCCTCTTAATATGGTTGTTTCATCTTCGTCAGATCGCCAGCATATGGTGTACGTAGTGTAATATGGACATCATGGCCAATCCTCGGGAGCTCCTATACAGCGTCTTCAGCGCCAGTTCTTGCACCTGGCGCTCACGCACCATGTTCTTGGGTCGGCCCACCAAAATACTCGAACACACCAGATTTTTTTGAAAAAGAGGTGTTCCCATCGCTGTCATTGAAGAAGCGGGATTCAAACTCTGAACGCAAGCCCTGGCAGACGCCGCTAATAACCACTACGTCTAGCGCATGTCGTTGACAACAATTCGGAAACTTGACTCTTCCTTTAATTAGCATCTATTATATACACTAAATAAATTATTTTTCAAATGAATGCATTAATATGAAAAGGAATTCTAAAAAATATTGAAATTAACCATGAATTTTTAAAAATGTTCATAGAAAATTGAAAAAGTTTGCGGAAATGATAAAAGTTCATCGATTTTGTAAGGAAGTTCACCGATTTAAAAAAAGTTCATCGAATTGCAAAAAGTTTGTCAAATATGAAAAAAGTTTGTCGAATTTTGAAAAATGTCATAGAATTTGAAAAAACGTTCATAAAATTTCAAAAAAGTTCATCGAATTTGAAAAATAATCATTGAATTTGGGAAAAGTTCATCGAATTTGAAAAAAACATCAATTCTGAAATAAGTTCTTCTATTTTGATAAATATTCATAAATTTGAAAAACAAAATCATTGATTTTTTAAAAAAAGTTCATCGATCTTGAAGAAAGGTTCAACGATTTTGAAAAAACATTCACGAATTGGAAGAAAATGATCACACATTTAGCAAAAAAATAGAAATATAGAAAAAATGGACAAAACCTTTCCCAGAAAAAAGAACAAAGAAAAGAAAAAGGAAAAATGAACAAAACAGTTCAAAGAAAAGAGAAAGAAGAAATGAAATGAAAAGCTATAGTAATCACGTCTATGCACTTGCAGGTTTTTTGGCGCGTTAAAGAAGACAGGAAACAAAAAATGAGCCTGCCCAACTAGACGCGCGAGTGAGCTGCTTCAGGCGCCGTTTTGCAAAAACGGTAGAAATTGGCACCTGAAGCGCCAAATAGGTATTGCCCGAGTCTCCCCTAAAAAAGACATCATGGCGAATCTGCACTGGTTGACCAATTTCATAGTCCAGTAGTGGACAGATAATGTTGTAACAGCTAGCCTCTCCATTTCCTTACATTCGTGGTCTTTATATAAAACCCAATCGCTTTACAAAGCAGAGATTCTGCATCAACTTGAAAAGCAAATACAAAAGGCTCTAATTGGGTGTGTATTCGGCCTCCCGACCTAGCTAGCTCCAAATCACACAAAAGGCTCTTTTACATGTGCAAACTAAGGCTTCCTCACGTTTTTATTCTCGTGCTTGTTCCATAGACGGAGGCATGTAGGCGAGAAGAGATATCTTAACTATATTGCTCATTCCTGTTCTCTTTACTCCCTGGCTCGTGTTCTTCGTTTTGTCTCCCGAGCAGTCCACGGATAACATCAATCTACCAAGCAGTAGTATGAACGATATTGGCGCGTTCAAACTTCAAACTATATATCCAGTACTTCACCCTCTCGTTACTATGCTACCAGCCTACCAATCAAGTCCAGTAGCTAGAAAGGAAAATGATACTCTATGATGATGGTATTTTTGCCGATCTGTGGTTCTTCGCCAGCTACTTCTTCCTATCCCGTTTCTGACCTGCAATCATATAAGCAAAGACTGTATTTCGATAAGTAACTTGAACCAATCTGTCAGTAGCTCATAATGATACTCTATGAAAGCGTATAACATTGATGTTTCTGCTGTTCATAGGCTTTACGTACGTACGTATTGCATGGTTCTTATTGATATGCACACGTACGCTTTTGTTGTTTGCTGCAGTAGCCGCAGACGAGCAGGGTGATGCAGGCCACGATGATGTAGAGCTTCCCCTTCTGCTGCTGCGCCGCGCTCTGCACCTTCTCCAGCTTCTTCTTCCTCGGATTCTCCTTCTCCGGCTTCTTCCCCATGGCTGGCCGGCGAAGCACGTGTCTAACGCTAATTCCGTTTGGTTGCAAGTACAACGCAGCTTCCGCGCCCATAACTTATAGGCGCGAATCTGATCGAGATGAGAGGGATGAAACTGTATCACCTTTGCGATCCGTCGCCTCGTCGCATCAGCTGCCCAGCCGGGCCGACGGCGACGGCGGAGATCACAATCAGCTACAGGGCATGTCTGCGTCCAAACTGTTTCTGCTAAAGCTTGCAGTCGATTTGATACTGATCTAACGATCGGCGAAGAGATGGTAGAGCTGACGCTTTCGAGTAAATCTGCAGGTGCAATGCCAAAACTCCTCGTCAATTGGTAAGCTACCAATAATGGCGACGTGGCCTGTTTCAGAACCGCTGGGACGTTTGCCGCGCAGGACAGAGACTGGTTGAGGCCTCCCGAATAAGTTTTTTTTACCCGTGGCGGGATGTACCGGTCAGCCACCCATGCAATTTTAGGGATTCGTGCAGCTATTTGAGGTATAGAACAAGTTAATGCAATACAAAGAGAATACATGTAGGCCCTTTGCATGTCTTTTCAATTTTTGTCAAGAGAGAGATGACGTGTCAAGCGAAGCACCGCTTTTCATCATTGCATGCATGTTAAAATATTTTATCTCCACATACACTGAACATGCATTTTATTTTTATTCTCAGATTTTTAACGATTCATATCTTTTGAACCAAAAGTTCATTATTAAAACTTTTTATATATTTGAACTCGTGTTGTGAAGACCTTGAGAACAAGATCAATTTTGGATATATTTGAATTACATTTTTTGTATATATTTCAATTATCTGCGAAATCAGTTTCATAAAACATCAAAAGGTTTCACTATTTCATATAAGTGTTATATATGGTTTCAAAGAAATTCACAAGCTGGAATACGGAACTTACAAACTAACTTCACTCATTTAATTTCACTCGTTTTGAATAACTCATTGCAGTTCTTTAAATAAACCGATTTCACTCAATTGAAAAAACAAATTCACTCACTTCATAAAACAGATTTTGCTCGTTTCAGAAATTATATTCACTCATTTCAAGAAACTATTTCAATCATTCAAACAATGATTTCAGTTATTTCATAAAATAGGTTTCACTCAATTCGAAAAACCTATTTCACTTAATTCAGAAAAAATGTATTTCACTAGTTTGAAAAGGCACATTTCACTCCTTTGAGAAATTTATTTTTCATGAGTTAAAAAAAGGTTTCACTCATTACAAAAACAATTGGTTCACGTATCTTAAATAAACTGATTTCACTTATTTGAAATAACCGATTTCACTCAATTTAGAGAAAAAAATCACACAATTAAGAAAACAAGTTTTAGCCGTTTCGAAAAACAGATTTCACTCAGAGAAAACATATTTTGGAAAAGTGAGTTTGTTCATTTTAAAACACATATTTCACTTGTATCAAATAAATAGTTTCAAAACTTTGTAATAACAAGTTTCACGTATTTCACACTGGAATATCTATCATGTGTATGAAAAAAAAGATTTCACTCATTTCAAGAAAATAATTTCACTTGTTATAGAAAGGTTATTTCACTTATTTCAAAATAATTATCATTTTTAACAATTTCACTCGTTTAAAAATTGGATTTCACTGAATTCTGAAATAATTTCACTTATTTCAATACACGGATTTTTAACATAGTTCTGACAACATAAATTTGTTTGAAACGGCAAAATTGAAACTAGTTTAAATGCATTGAAAATTGGTCTTGTTCGAAAGGTCTCGTCGCTAGGAATTCAAATATATAAAAAGTTTCAAAAATAAATTTGTAGCTTAAAAGATATGAATGATTGAAATTATTAAAGAGAAATAAAAGGACATGAATTTAGTGAGGGAGAGATGAGACCGATTGTGCCCGTGTCATGCATGTTGGGGAGGAGAGATAATATGTGCATGCATGCGTGGATGGGATGGAGGGGACCACTGATTTGACTTAAGTGCTGAGATACAAAGCTGAGGTTGGACAATACATAGCTATACTTATGGAGTAGGACCAAAACTGCATGGATCTTAAAGGCGCTGTGTGGTGGATGTTGTGGCGGTACATCCCGCCATCGGTAAAAGAGACTTTGCGGGCTGGAGGTTCACAAAGGTTTTATGCCCGCAAAAGGTTCACAGTGACGGTATATATTAATGCAGTTGCTCAATTTGTGGCAGCCAAAATTGTGGTTATGCGGCTGTTCTTGATTAAATTTGACGATGATGTTTCTTTGATAGGAGGCAAAAGATTTCGGTATTTCCATCGATTAAGAAGAAGAGATTTGTCTGATTAATTAATTAGAGGAAAATCAGGCGAAAACCTAGATTACAACCCTACTAGGCACACACGGACGACCTGGCAACAAATGACAGACAATCAATTAAAGCGTCGAGAACATGGCAGCTCCGATTTTGCTGAAGAGATTCACACGAGAAAGTTGCAAGGCTCGCCTCAATCTAGTCCAACACAACATCTGAAGAGCACCGCCCACTAAAAACCACCCTTGTGGAGTTATCGTTACCACAGTGGCCCCGCAGATCGCAGCTTCGACTTCTCTGTCACAACACGAAGCTAGCATAGGCACACCCATTGGCTCATCGAACCGTCGACACCACAAGGACAAGCCCCGACCCAGCTTCACTCGCCACCATCGTCGTCGCCACATGAGTCACAACGCCAACCACGCACATCGTCGGACAGACACCAGCCGACCGCAATGTAGTAAGCGTCCATCCTATGGAAGGCGCGAACCAGATCAAAGCTCTTCAAGGCGACACCCCGAAGAGAGGATGCAACGAGAACGACACCGCCGCCCAACCCCAGTGGTGTACCTTGGGGGATTCCCCTATAGATTGTGTAGTAAAAAAATATTTCTATTACCAGACTACCCTCGAATTCCCCATGGATCCCTCGAAAATAAACAAAATTTATGCAAATATTTTTATTATCAAAACACATCCGGCTGGCTACACCACTGCTCAACTCAAAATATATTCCTCGGGTTGTTTTGATGAGGTCAGAGAGGGATGTGGTTGGTTTCAAGATTACCGAGGGGTTTTCTACAAGTTGAAGAAGAGAAGTGGGCTATTATTGCAAAAAGAACACAACTTACCTCACAGTCGTTAGATGCGGATCTAATGGTTAAAAATGACGGATGGCAAACACACCATCATCACCAACTGAGTCTTTTATAGGAGTAGAGAAAATGCAGCGAGTAAAATGCATTCTGGGTAAAAACAAATCGAACATTTGTTGAACCAATTTTCTGTCCATCGCACCACTTACTTTTTTTGGAAATGAAGGCATGCCCCGGCCTCTGCATCATGATGATGCATGCAGCCATCTTATTAAAAATCCAGAAAGCATCGTCATAAAGGTCTTACAGCTCGCAAACGGAGCAGAACAAAATGAAAAAGGAAAATTACAAGCTGACAAAGGCAACCGATACGGTAATAAGAAGGATAAGCTCCCTAGACTCCTATCCTGTTATGCGAGCGCCATCCGAACCGGTTGAATATAGCCCGAGCTACCATCCCCCATTGGTTGCACCAGTAACCAAAGGCTCCCTGGAGTCCATAGGAGTGAGTAAGGACCACGTACGGATCCAGGCAGTAGCTCTGAAGATGACCTGCAAGAAAGTTAAAGTGTGTTGTCTATTAAAAATCATATCATTCCGGCAGTTCCATATAGCCCATAATAGTGCACATATTCCAATCTGAATACGGGCCGCAGTAATCTGTTCAATCCCAGCTAACCATGTCCCAAACAATGACGCAATATCAACTGGAGGAGTAATGTTGAAAGCTATATGAATCATTCTCCAAAGTAGCTTGGCAAGTGGGCAGTCAAGATATAAGTGTTGTATCGTTTCATCATAATCACAAAAACAACACCGCGAACTTCCTACCCATCGCCTTTTAATTAAGTTGTCCTTTGTGACTATCACTTGCTTATGAACAAACCACATAAAGATTTTAATACGCAAAGGAACCTTAACCTTCCAATGTGCAACGATTTTGAGAGTGGACCAGAATTAATAAAATCCGTATAGAATGATTTCATCATAAAATCTCAGTCTTAGTTAACCTCCATTGTGACGCATCTGGCTGGTCGGAGAGTTGAACGTTTATCAGTCTCCGAACCAAATGCATCCAGGCGGTCCATCTCTCACCAACTAACACCCGTCTGAACTGGATTCAAGGGAATAGTTTGAAAGATTATGCCTACGTAATCATCCTTATGTTGCACAATATTATATAGGGTAGGGTATTGGACGGACAGGGGCGCCTCTCCTAACCATGTATCCTCCCAAAATCTTGTTGACATCCCATTACCCACCAAGAATTTGACCCTACGAAAGAACAAGTCCTTCGTTCTCATAAGTCCCTTTCAGAATGGCGAGTCAGTCGGTCGCATGGTAACCTGAGCTAGTGCCTTCGAGTGTAGATACTTATTACGCAGGATTTGTGACCACATACCCTCCGGCTCAGTCTCTAGCCTGTATAACCATTTACTCATAAGACATTTATTCTTAATTTCTAAGTTCTCAATACCGAGACCCCCTTGGTCTTTAGGTCGGCAAAGGATATCCCATCTCACGAGGCGGTATTTCCTCTTGGCCTCATCAGACTGCCAGAAGAAACGAGATCTAAAGAAATCAAGTCGCTTCCGAACCCCTTTCGGAATCTCAAAGAACGAAAGTAGGAACATCGGCATACTAGTCAGTACTGAATTAATCAAGACTAACCGACCTCCATATGACATAAGCTTGCCCTTCCAGCTAAGTTTTTTTTCAATTCGTTCTTCAATACACTTCCATTCTTTATTGGATAGCTTACGGTGATGGATCGGAATACCCAAGTAACTGAATGGTAGAGCACCTAATTCACATCCGAGCAGTTATTTGTAAGTGTGTTCTTCGTCTTTGGCCTTCCCAAAGCAGAACAACTCGCTCTTATGAAAATTAATTTTTAAACCAGATAATTGTTCGAAGAGGCATAAGATAAGTTTCATATTACGTGCCTTTGTCATGTCATGTTCCATGAATAAGACAGTGTCATCAGCATATTGTAAAATGGATACTCCTCCATCGACTAGATGAGGAACTAAACCCTCTACATGGCCATGCTGCTTGGCCCTGCCAATAATGACGGCCAACATATCTGCCACAATATTGAACAGAAGAGGAGACATGAAATCCTCTTGTCTCGGCCCCTTATGTGTCTGAAAATAGTGACTGATATCATCGTTCACCTTGATTCCGACACTACCCTTCTGGACTTGGGTATCCACTTGGTTCCACAAAGCTTCACTAAAGCCCTTCATGCGCATTGCCTGCTGAAGAAAAGGCCACTTTACTTTATCATACGCCTTCTCAAAATCCACTTTGAAGATAACCCCATCTAATTTCTTTGAGTGGATCTCATGAAGCGTTTCATGCAGCACGACCACCCCTTCCAGTATGTGTCGCCCCGGCATGAATGCTGTCTGGCTGGGTTGGATCACCGAATGAGCAATTTGTGTCAATCTATTGGTTCCAACCTTTTTGAAAATTTTGAAGCTCACATTCAACAGACATATAGGCCGGAATTGTTTGATCTGAACTGTCTCATCTTTCTTAGGTAACATCGTTATCGTACCGAAGTTAAGATGAAACAACTCTAAATGACTGTTGAAAAAATTATGAAACATAGGCATAAGATCATCCTTAATAATATGCCAACATTTCTTATAGAATTCAGCTGGAAACACGTCCGGTCCCGGTTCTTTATTCGGCTTCATCTGTGATATTACCAGAAGAACCTCTTTTTCAGTAAACAGTGTAGAGAGAATATCATTCTCCACTGTTTGTAATTGAGAAAGATCATCAATCACAGATTCATCGAGTGTCACCATACTTGTATTCAGGGGTCCAAAAAGTTGTTTATAATAATTCAAGATATATGCTTTCAGATTTTTCATGTCCCACTATTGTCCCCTCGTCCTGTTCAAGCTATATAATTTTCTTCTTCCTATGTTTGCCATTTACAACCATATGGAAGAACTGTGTATTGTTGTCCCCTTGGACAACCTTAAGCGTTTTAGCACGTAATGCCCACTTGAGTTCCTCCTCTCTCAAGAGAGCTCGTAGGCCTTGCTCAGCCTCGGACTTGGTTCTCTGCTCATTAACAGAAAGAAGAGTGGCTTCTGCCTTTAAGTCTAGTGTCTCAATTAACTAAGTAAGACGCTCTTTTTCTTATTTGTAAATCCCACTCTCATTTCTGGCCCACCCTCTCATAGACAGTAGGAAATGTCTAATTTTATTTTGTCATCTCTCAACATGCGTCCTCCCACTAACAGGCTTAACCCACTCACGTGCAATAAGCTCCATAAATCCTTCTTTCTCGAACCAACTTTGTTCAAAAGAGAAGTTATTTTTATTTGCCACATGGGTGGCCTCACCCGAGTCTAATAAAAGTGGTGTGTGGTCCGAGATCGCTCTTTGCGTCGCATGGACTGACACCAACGGATATTTTTGTTCCCACTCAACACTGGCAAGTACCCTATCCAACTTTTCATATGTCGGAGTGGGTAACGAGTTGGCCCATGTAAATTGTCTACGGATGAGTTATATTTCTCTCAAATTAAGACTCTCGATAATCAAAGTTTTAAATAATTTTCTAAATTGTTTTGATTCAAAAACTAAATGTTAAATTGCTATGGGTACACAGAAGTGTACCCACAGAAGGGCTTGTGTGGCTGACAAATAGGCCCGGTTGACTTGGTCATCTGCCCAGTCAGCAGAGGCTGACTGGTGGGACCAGTCAAAGTCAACAATCTAGTCAGCATTGACCGTTGACTGGTCAAATTGACCAGTGGGTCCCTACTGTCATTGACTGTTCTGTTAATTAACAGTAGTTAATCAAGTTAATTAGTTAATTAGGTTAATTAATCAAAATTTAATTAAGTTAATTAACTCTTTAATTAATTAATTAATATTTTATTTATTTATTTATTTTAAAAATAATTTAATTTTTAATTTTTTTTATCGTTTCGTTCTCAGGCTAGGCCCCACATGTCATAGGCCCCAAGGGGCTGGCGGATCGGGCGTTCGGGTGTGGGCGTGCGCCCGAGCGGGCACAGCGGGCGACGGGCGCCGTGTGCAGGGGTGCCGGTGCAGGCTCGAGGGCACTGGGCGCGCGTGGCGCACGCCGGCGCCGGCGGCCAGGCCAAGGGAGGCGGCGAAGGGACGACTGCGGTGGCGGGCGCCGGCCGCGGGGCAAGCGACGGCGTGAGGGGAGGTAGTGGCTGGCGGGACAGCAGCGGAGGGGGAAGCGGGCATGGCGGCAATAGCAGTGCGGTGGCCGGAGCTGCGAGGCGCAGTGGGACGGCGCGGGGCAATGGTGTGGGGGATGCGGTGGCTAGCTGCGGTGCGAGGAGGGCGAGCGATGGCCGGCGAGGTGGCGGGCAATCGGAGCGGGCGGAAGGCCAGGCGGCACGACAGAGCAGAGGTGCGGGGCGAGGCCAGGGGTGACTGTGGCTCGCGGTGCTGCAGTGAGCATGGCTGTGGGCGCTCGGATGCATGCGTCGGCGTACGGAGCCAGGGGAGAGGGCACGACCACGACGCGGCGTGCGGCAGAGAACGGGCAGGGGGCGTAGCAGCGGAGCTGGGCGCGGGCATCGCGACGCGCTGGGCGCGGACGGGCACAGCCGGGCGCGACCACGGCACACGCGCGCGGCCACGGCAGTTGCGGGAGTAGGAGACGGTGGCGGGGGCAGCAAGCCGCAACGCGCAGGGCTGGGAGGCGGTGTCGCGCGAGGGAGGTCCGGGGTCGGAGTAGGGCGCGGGTGGCGTGCGCGCGGCCATGGGTGCGCACGATGCGCGGCGGTTGCGAGGCAGAAGAGAAGAGGGGCGTGCGGGGTGCTCACGGGGCTGGTAGGGTAAAGGCAGTGGGGCGCGAGGAGGTGGTCGGAGACGATGCGGCAAAGAGGGGCAGTCCGGCGAGGAGGAGGCGCTGGCGAGGTCGTCGTGCGGCGAGGGCGAGGACGAGGCGGCGGCGTCAGCGGTCTCCTCCCTCAATCCCGATCCAGTCGGGGGAGAGGGGGAGATATTTTAGAGAGTGGGGGGAGTGTCGGTGGGTTGTGGGGGGAGTGGGGGAGGATATGGCAGCGGGGTGGGCCGGCCGAATCGGTTGTGGCCTGATGGGCCGAAGCCCAAGGGGCCGGGGGGCTTTCTCTTCTTCTTCCTTTTTTTGTTTGTTTTGTTCTGTCTTTTGTATTTTCTTTCTTTTATTTATTTACTTTTTTGTTTTAAATCATTTTAAATTATTTAGGCCTTTTATAAAAATGTGTTTACTACATCATAAATTCCTAGGCATTTATTTGCACACACCAAACATTTTTGTTTTAATTTTTGAAAACTTTTATTATTTAATCTTATTTTAAATTTGAATTTGAATCGGTTTTGAACTAGCGATAGGTTAGCAACAGTAACCGTGGTGACGTGGCATGATTAGCATTGGATTACTGTAGCACGATTATCCGGGCATTACACGAAGCATGGCTGCCTTCTTGGCACGCGCTAACTGCAGGTCGTCCACATCAGGCTGTTCCTGGATCCGGTTGCTGAATCGCCTGCTAGCCGTCACCGGATCCGCGATCCCGCCAAAAGCGATAAGCTCCTCCATTGTCCTCTCCCGAGGGGTGTGCTCTCGACTCCCACGCCCTTCCCCTATCGTCAGTGAAGAAGGATAAGGCATGGTCGAGCATAAATTAGCCGCAGTGGTCAAGGGGGAAGAAGACCGTGGAGCCACCTGCTCACTAGTCCCACTCCCCCCCCCCTCGCCAAGAGAGTCGCGCAGCCCCTGTCCATCCTACACGGGGTGGTCCAGCGGAGGAGTTATGACATGAGGCTCCTGCCCGCACCTCACTCCCAGATCTCCCAGGATCGCCGTGATAGAAGGGGCACCTCAGACCTCCTGTCCAGGCGCCCCTCCCAGAGAGCTCGAGCCGGACGCGTGTAAGAGGGTGCTATGAGCCTCCTGCCCACGCCCCCCCCCCCCACTCGCGAGCAGCTCGCAAGTGTCCACCTGCCCACCGGGCGTGTGTCCCATCCTGACTGGGTCACTGTCAGTCTGTCGTAGTCCCTGTGGTGCCTGAGGTGAATCAGAAGCCTCAAGTATTGTCGTCTCCTCGCAGGCAGGGACCAACACCGGTGGTATCTCAAGTTCCATCGGGTCGTCCGCCTCGACTCTGGTGCTCCATAACCGACTAGGAGCTGACCTCGCTCCAAACGAGCCAAAATGAAGAGTGGTCATCGAAGTTGCGGACGTGGGTACCCCTTTGGCAGAGTTATCTGTCTTCTCTGGCTGCACAATAGGACCCTTGGCCGGCTCCCCCGAAGAGCTATCTAGCTCCGTATCCTGGTCCCCGGGGGCACCGCCCCCCTCGGTTGTGTCCATATCCTGAATGTCATCCCCATCTTGGGAAACCGGAGTGTCCTCAATCTCAAGCTCTAAAACATACGTGACTCCAGCATGTGTACATCGAACTACATCTAGTATGAACTCAACACCCACCACACTGACGAGCAACCTCGCAGCCCCATGTGAACGAGTGAAGGGCATGTCCACCATGTCTCTATAATTCCTCTCATATCACGGTCTTCCTAAATCTCAAAAACTTCATCCACACAAAACTCAACAAGGACTCGTGAGATAAGTTAGTATGAACCATTGCCAAAACCTTACCATACTCTACTGTAGCAAATCACTAAAATTATTATTCAACATTGCATACTAAATTCCTCTGCATATTTAATAGTCCTATCCTCAAATAGAATCATTAAAGAAGCAAACATATGCAAACAATGCAAACATAACAGCAATCTACCTAAACAGGACAGTCTGTAAAGAATGCAGCAACATCCATACTTCCCTAACTCCAAAAAATATGAATGAAAATTCCCAGTGTAGTAAATTTATCAGACCTTAATATTCAAAAGGTTTCAACATTTTATCACATTCTGACTTTTCTAGGGAATTATTGCAACAGCGGTAAACTTTCTGTTTTCAAACAGCAACATGAAGACTTGTAAAATAGACATAGTAAAGGCTATCAATGCCACTTTTATTGAAATAAAAGATTCAAAACAATGTTCTAAATAACAGAAAACAAATTCTAACAAAATAAATTGATGCTCCAAGCAAAACACATATCATGTGGTAAATAAAAATATAGCTCCAAGTAAAGTTACCGATGGAAGTAGACGAAAGAGGGGATGCCTTCCGGGGCATCCCCAAGCTTAGGCTCTTGGTTGTCCTTAAATATTACCTTGGGGTGCCTTGGGCATACCCAAGATTAGGCTCTTGCCACTCCTTATTCCATAGTCCATCGAATCTTTACCCAAAACTTGAAAACTTCACAACACAAAACTTAAAGTAGAAAACTTGTGAGCTCCGTTAGTATAAGAAAATAAATCACCACTTCAAGGTACTGTAATGAACTCATTATTAATTTATATTGGTGTTAAACCTACTATATTCCAACTTCTATATGGTTTATAAACTATTTTACTAGCCATAGATTCATCAAAATAAGCAAACAACACACGAAAAACAGAATCTGTCAAAAACATAACAGCCTGTACTAATCTGTAACTAACGCAAACTTCTGAACCCCAAAAATTCTAAAATAAATTGCTGGACCTGAGTAATTTATCTATTAATCATATTCAAAAAGAATTAACTAAACAGCACTCTCAAATAAAAAATGGCAGCAATTCTCGTGAGCGCTAAAGTCTCTGTTTTCGACAGCATGATCAACAAGACTTTCCCCAAGTCTTCCCAACGGTTCTACTTGGCACAAACACTAATTAAAACATAAAAACTCAATCATAACAGAGGCTAGATAAATTATTTATTACTAAACAGGAGCAAAAAGTAAGGAACAAAAATAAAGTTGGGTTGCCTCCCAACAAGCGCTATCGTTTAACGCCCCTAGCTAGGCATGATGATTTCAATGATGCTCACATAAAAGATAAGAATTGAAACATAAAGAGAGCATCATGAAGAATATGACTAGCACATTTAAGTCTAACCCACTTCCTATGCATAGGTATTTTGTGAGCAAACAACTTGTGGGAAATAATCAACTAGCATAGGAGGGCAAAACAAGCATAACTTCAAAACGTTAAGCACATAGAGAGGAAACTGGATAATATTGCAATTCCTACAAGCATAACTTCCTCCCTCATAATAATTTTCAGTAGCATCACGAATGAATTCAACAATATAACCAGCACCTAAAGCATTCTTTTCATGATCTACAAGTATAGAATTTGTATTACTCTCCACATAAGCAAATTTCTTCTCATGAATAGTAGTGGGAGCAAAATCAACAAAATAACTATCATGTGATTGAAAATTAAGATCAAGATGACAAGTTTCATGGTTATAATTATTCTTTAAAGCATACGTGTCATCACAATAATCATCATAGATAGGAGGCATGCTTTCATCATAATAAATTTGCTCATCAAAACTTGGGGGACAAAAAATATCATCTTCATCAAACATAGCTTCCCCAAGCTTGTGGCTTTGCATATCATTAGCATCATGGATATTTAAGGAATTCATACTAATAACATTGCAATCATGCTCATCATTCAAATATTTAGTGCCAAACATTCTAATGCATTCTTTTTCTAGCACTTGAGCACAATTGTCGGAATCCTTATTTCCATGATAGATATTAAAAAGATGAAGCATATGAGGTAACCTTAATTCCATTTTTGTAATTTTCTTTTATAAACTAAACTAGTGATAAAACAAGAAACTAAAAGACTCGATTGCAAGATCTAAAGATATACCTTCAAGAACACACCTCCCCGGCAACGGCGCCAAAAAAGAGCTTGATGTCTACTACACAACCTTCTTCTTGTAGATGTTGTTGGGCCTCCAAGTGCAGAGGTTTGTAGGACAGTAGCAAATTTCCCTCAAGTGGATGACCTAAGGTTTATCAATCCGTAGGAGGCGTAGGATGAAGATGGTCTCTCTCAAGCAAACCTGCAACCAAATAACAAAGAGTCTCTTGTGTCCCCAACACACCCAATACAATGGTAAATTGTATAGGTGCACTAGTTTGGCGAAGAGATGGTGATACAAGTGGTATGTGGATAGTAGATAAAGGTATTTGAAATCTGAAATTATAAAAACAGCAAGCTAGCAAGTGATAAAAGTGAGCATAAACGGTATTGCAATGATAATAAACAAGGCCTAGGGTTCATACTTTTGCTAGTGTAAGTTCCCTCAACAATAATAACATAATTGGATCACATAACTATCCCTCAACATGCAACAAAGAGTCACTCCAAAGTCACTAATAGCAGAGAACGAACAAAGAGATTATGGTAGGGTACGAAACCACATCAAAGTTATTCTTTCCAATCAATCCGTTGGGCTATTCCTATAAGTGTCACAAACAGCCCTAGAGTTCATACTAGAATAACACCTTAAGACACAAATCAACCAAAACCCTAATGTCACCTAGATACTCCAATGTCACCTCAAGTATCCGTGGGTATGATTATACGATATGCATCACACAATCTCAGATTCATCTATTCAACCAACACATAGAACCTCACAGAGTGCCCCAAAGTTCCTACCGAAGAATCATGACGAAAACGTGTGCCAACCCCTATGCATAGGTTCATGGGCGGAACCCGCAAGTTGATCACCAAAACATACATCAAGTGAATCACGTGATATCCCGTTGTCACCACAGATACGCACGGCAAGACATACATCAAGTGTTCTCAAATCTTTAAAGACTCAATCCGATAAGATAACTTCAAAGGGGAAACTCAGTCCATTACAAGAGAGTAGAGGGGGGGGAGAAAACATCATAAGATCCAACTATAATAGCAAAGCTCACGATACATCAAGATCATACCACCTCAAGAACATGAGAGAGAGAGAGATCAAACACATAGCTACTGGTACATACCCTCAGCCCCGAGGGAGAACTACTCCCTCCTCGTCATGGAGAGCACCGGGATGATGAAGATGGCCACCGGAGTGGGATTCCCCCTCCGGCAGGGTGGCAGGACGGGTCTAGATTGGTTTTCGGTGGCTACGGAGGCTTCTGGCGGCGGAACTCCCGATCTATTGTGCTCCCCGATCGTTTTAGGGTATATGCAGATATATAGGCGGAAGAAGTACGTCAGGGGGGCCACGAGGAGCCCACGAGGGTGGAGGGCGCGCCCTAGGGGGTGGGCGCGCCCCACTACCTCGTGGCCTCCTCGAAGCTTCCCTTATGTGCACTTCAAGTCTTCTGGCCTTCTTTCCTTCCAAAAATGAGTTCCGTGAAGTTTCAGGTCAATTGGACTCCGTTTGATTTTCCTTTTCTTCGAAATCCTAAAACAAGGTAAAAACAAAAACTGGCACTGGGCTCTGGGTTAATAGGGTAGTCCAAAAAATAATATAAAAGTGTCTAATAAAGCCCATAAACATCCAAAACAGATAATATAATAGCATGGAACAATCAAAAATTATAGATACGTTGGAGACGTATCAGCATCCCCAAGCTTAATTCCTGCTCGTCCTCGAGTAGGTAAATGATAAAAACATAATTTTTGATGTGGAATGCTACCTAACATATTTTTCCATGTAATTCTCTTTTTGTGGCAAGAATATTCAGATCCATAAGAATCAAGACAAAAGTTTAATATTGACATAGAAATAATAATACTTCAAGCATACTAACCAAGTAATCATGTCTTCTCAAAATAACATGGCCAAAGAAAGCTATCCCTACAAAATAATATAGTCTGGCTATGCTCTATCTTCACCACACAAAATATTTAAATCATGCACAACCCCGATGACAAGCCAAGTAATTGTTTCATACTTTTGATGTTCTCAAACTTTTTCAATCTTCACGCAATACATGAGCGTGAGCCATGGACATAGCACTATAGATGGAATAGAATGGTGGTTGTGGAGAAGACAAAAAGGAGAAGATTGTCTCACATCAACTAGGCGTATCAACGGGCTATGGAGATGCCCATTAATAGATATCAATATGAGTGAGTAGGGATTGTCATGCAACGGATGCACTAGAGCTATAAATGTATGAAAGCTCACAAAGAAACTAAGTGGGTGTGCATCCAACTCGCTTGCTCACGAAGACCTAGAGCATTTTGAGGAAGCCCGTCATTGGAATATACAAGCCAAGTTCTATAATGAAAGATTCCCACTAGTATATGAAAGTGACAACATATGAGACTCTCTATCATGAAGATCATGGTGCTACTTTGAAGCACAAGTGTGGTAAAAGGATAGTCGCATTGCCCCTTCTCTCTTTTTCTCTCATTTTTTTATTTTTTTTTTATTTTCTTTTATTTGGGCCTTTTTATGGCCTCTTTTTTTTCCCTTTTTTAATTTTTCGTCCGGAGTCTCATCCCGACTTGTGGGGGAATCATGGTCTCCATCATCCTTTCCTCACTTGGAACAATGCTCTAATAATGATGATCATCACACTTTTATTTACTTACAACTCAAGAATTACAACTTGATTCTTAGAACAAAATATGACTCTATATGAATGCCTCCGGCGGTGTACCGGGATGTGCAATGACTCATGAGTGACATGTAAGAAATAATTATGAACGGTGGCTTTGCCACATATACGATGTCGACTACATGATCATGCAAAGCAATATGACAATGATGAGGCGTGTCATAATAAACAGAACGGTGGAAAGTTGCATGGCAATATATCTCGGAATGGCTATGGGAATGCCATAATAGGTAGGTATGGTGGCTGTTTTGAGGAAGGTATATGGTGGGTTTAAGGTACCGGTGAAAGTTGCGCGGTACTAGAGAGGCTAGCAATGGTGGAAGGGTGAGAGTGCGTATAATCCATGGACTCAACATTAGTCATAAAGAACTCACATACTTATTGCAAAAATCTATTAGTTATCGAAAAAAAGTACTACGCGCATGCTCCTAGGGGGATAGACTGGTAGGAAAAGACCATCGCTTGTCCCCGACCGCCACTCATAAGGAAGACAATAAATAAATAAATCATGCTCCGACTTCATCACATAACGGTTCACCATACGTGCATGCTACGAGAATCACAAACTTCAACACAAGTATTTCTCAAATTCACAACTACTCAACTAGCATGACTCTAATATCACCATCTCCATATCTCAAAACAATTATCAAGTATCAAACTTCTCATAGTATTCAATGCACTCTATATGAAAGTTTTTTATTATATCCCTCTTGGATGCCCATCATATTAGGACTAAATTCATAACCAAAGCAAACTACCATGCTGTTCTAAAGGACTCTCAAAATAATATAAGTGAAGCATGAGAGATCAATTATTTCTATAAAATAAAACCACCACCGTGCTCTAAAAATATATAAGTGAAGCACTAGATCAACGACAAACTACTCTGAAAGATATAAGTGAAGATCAATGAGTAGTCGAATAATTATGCAACTATGTGAAGACTCTCTAACATTTAAGAATTTCAGATCTTGGTATTTTATTCAAACAGCAAGCTAAGCAAAATAAAATGACATCTAAGAATAGCAAACATCATGTGAAGAAGCAAAAACTTAGGATCAACCGATACTAACAGATAGTTGTTGAAGAAGAAAGGTGAGATGCCAACCGGGGCATATCCAAGCTTAGACGCTTGAGACTTCTTGAAATATTATATTTGGGTGCCTTGGGCATCCCCAAGCTTGAGCTTTTGTGTCTCCTTAATTCCTTTCATATCACGTTCTCCCTAAATCTCAAAAACTTCATCCACACAAACTCAACAGGGACTCGTGAGATAAGTTAGTATGAACCATTGCTAAAACCTTACCATACTCTACTGTAGCAAATCACTAAAATTATTATTCAACATTGCATACTAAATGCCTATGCATATTTAATAGTCCTAACTTCAAATAGAATCATTAAAGAAGCAAACATATGCAAACAATGCAAACATAACAGCAATCTGCCTAAACAGGACAGTCTGTAAAGAATGCAGCAACATACATACTTCCCTAGCTCCAAAAAATATGAAAGAAAACTCCCACTGTATTAAATTAATCAGACCTTAATATGCAAAAGGTTTCAACATTTTATCACATTCTGAATTTTCTAGGGAATTATTGCAACAGCGGTAAACTTTCTGTTTTCAAACAGCAACATGAAGACTTGTAAAATAGGCATAGTAAAGGCTATCAATGCCAATTTTATTGAAATAAAAGATGAAAAACAATGTTCTAAATAACAGCAAGTAAATCCTAACCAAATAAATTGACGCTCCAAGCAAAACACATATCATGTGGTAAATAAAAATATAGCTCCAAGTAAAGTTACCGATGGAAGTAGACGAAAGAGGGGATGCCTTCCGGGGCATCCCCAAGCTTAGGCTTTTCGTTGTCCTTGAATATTACCTTGGGGTGCATTGGGCATCCCTAAGCTTAGGCTCTTGCCACTCCTTATTCCATAGTCCATCGAATCTTTACCCAAAACTCGAAAACTTCACAACACAAAACTTAAAGTAGAAAACTTGTGAGCTCCGTTAGTATAAGAAAATAAATCACCACTTCAAGGTATTGTAATGAACTCATTATTAATTTATATTGGTGTTAAACTTACTGTATTCCAACTTCTCTATGCTTTATAAACTATTTTACTAGCCATAGATTCATCAAAATAAGCAAACAACACACAAAAAACAGAATCTGTCAAAAACAGAACAGTCTGTAGTAATCTGTAACTAACGCAAACTTCTGGAACCCTAAAAATTCTAAAATAACTTGCTGGACCTGAATAATTTATCTATTAATCGTATTAAAAAAGAATTAACTAAATAGCACTCTCCTATAAAAAAATGGCAGCAATTCTCGTGAGCGCTAAAGTTTCTGATTTTGACAGCATGATCAACAAGACTTTCCCCAAGTCTTCCCAACGGTTCTACTTGGCACAAACACTAATTAAAACATAAAAACTCAATCATAACAGAGGCTAGATAAATTATTTATTACTAAACAGGAGCAAATATTAAGGAACAAAAATAAAGTTGGGTTGCCTCCCAACAAACGCTATTGTTTAACGCCCCTGGCTAGGCATGATGATTTCAATGATGCTCACATAAAAGATAAGAATTGAACATAAAGAGAGCATCATGAAGAATATGAGTAGCACATTTAAGTCTAACCCACTTCCTATGCATAGGTATTTTGTGAGCAAACAACCTGTGGGAACAATAATCAACTAGCATAGGAGGGCAAAACAAGCATAACTTCAAAACTTTAAGCACATAGAGAGGAAACTTGATATTATTGCAATTCCTACAAGCATAAGTTCCTCCCTTATAATAATTTTCGGTAGCATCATGAATGAATTCAACAATATAACCAGCACCTAAAGCATTCTTTTCATGATCTACAAGCATAGAATTTTTATTACTCTCCACATAAGCAAATTTCTTCTCATGAATAGTAGTGGGAGCAAACTCAACAAAATAACTATCATGTGATTGAAAATTAAGATCAAGATGACAAGTTTCATGGTTATCATTATTCTTTAAAGCATACGTGTCATCACAATAATCATCATAGATAGGAGGCATGCTTTCATCATAATAAATTTGCTCATCAAAACTTGGGGGACAAAAAATATCATCTTCATCAAACATAGCTTCCCCAAGCTTGTGGATTTGCATATCATTAGCATCATGGATATTTAAGGAATTCATACTAACAACATTGCAATTATGCTCATCATTCAAATATTTAGTGCCAAACATTCTAATGCATTCTTCTTCTAGCACTTGAGCACAATTATCGAAATCCTTATTTTCATGATAGATATTAAAAAGATGAAGCATATGAGGTAACCTTAATTCCAATTTTTTGTAATTTTCTTTTATAAACTAAACTAGTGATAAAACAAGAAACTAAAAGACTCGATTGCAAGATCTAAAGATATACCTTCAAGCACTCACCTCCCCGGCAACGGCGCCAGAAAAGAGCTTGATGTCTACTACACAACCTTCTTCTTGTAGACGTTGTTGGGCCTCCAAGTGCAGAGGTTTGTAGGACAGTAGCAAATTTCCCTCAAGTGGATGACCTAAGGTTTATCAATCCATAGGAGGCGTAGGATGAAGATGGTCTCTCTCAAGCAACCCTGCAACCAAATAACAAAAAGTCTCTTGTGTCCCCAACACACCCAATACAATGGTAAATTGTATAGGTGCACTAGTTCGGCGAAGAGATGGTGATACAAGTGGTATATGGATAGTAGATACATGTATTTGTAATCTGAAATTATAAAAACAACAAGGTAGAAAGTGATAAAAGTGAGCATAAACGGTATTGCAATGATAGTAAACAAGGCCTAGGGTTCATACTTTCGCTAGTGTAAGTTCACTCAACAATAATAACATAATTGGATCACATAACTATCCCTCAACATGTAACAAAGAGTCACTCCAAAGTCACTAATAGCGGAGAACGAATGAAGAGATTGTGGTAGGGTACGAAACCACCTCAAAGTTATTCTTTCCAATCAATCCGTTGGGCTATTCCTATAAGTGTCACAAACAACCCTAGAGTTCGTACTAGAATAACACCTTAAGACACAAATCAACCAAAACCCTAATGTCACCTAGATACTCCAATGTCACCTCAAGTATCCGTGGGTATGATTATACGATATGCATCACACAATCTCAGATTCATCTATTCAACCAACATATAGAACCTCAAAGAGTGCCCCAAAGTTCCTACCGGAGAATCACGACGAAAACGTGTGCCAACCCCTATGCA
This sequence comes from Triticum dicoccoides, assembly GCF_002162155.2. Taxonomy (NCBI): domain Eukaryota; kingdom Viridiplantae; phylum Streptophyta; class Magnoliopsida; order Poales; family Poaceae; genus Triticum; species Triticum dicoccoides. The sequence continues at coordinate 453,565,680 of NC_041380.1, forward strand.
TAGGTTCATGGGCGGAACCCGCAAGTTGATCACCAAAACATACATCAAGTGAATCACGTGATATCCCATTGTCACCACAGATACGCACGGCAAGACATACATCAAGTGTTCTCAAATCTTTAAAGACTCAATCCGATAAGATAACTTCAAAGGGGAAACTCAATCCATTACAAGAGAGTAGAGGGGGGAGAAAACATCATAAGATCCAACTATAATAGCAAAGCTCGCGATACATCAAGATCGTACCACCTCAAGAACACGAGAGAGAGAGAGAGGGAGATCAAACACATAGCTACTGGTACATACCCTCAGCCCCGAGGGAGAACTACTCCCTCCTCGTCATGGAGAGCACCGGGATGATGAAGATGGCCACCGGAGAGGGATTCCACCTCCGGCAGGGTGGCGGGACGGGTCTAGATTGGTTTTCGGTGGCTACGGAGGCTTCTGGCGGCGGAACTCCCGATCTATTGTGCTCCCCGATCGTTTTAGGGTATATGGAGATATATAGGCGGAAGAAGTATGTCAGGGGGGCCACGAGGGGCCCGCGAGGGTGGAGGGCGCGCCCCCCTACCTCTTGGCCTCCTCGAAGCTTCCCTTACATGCACTTCAAGTCTTCTGGGCTTCTTTCCTTCCAAAAATGAGTTCCGTGAAGTTTCAGGTCAATTGGACTCCGTTTGATTTTCCATTTCTTCGAAACCCTAAAACAAGGTAAAAACAGAAACTGGCACTAGGCTCTGGGTTAATAGGTTAGTCCCAAAAATAATATAAAAGTGTCTAATAAAGCCCATAAACATCCAAAACAGATAATATAATAGCATGGAGCAATAAAAAATTATAGATACGTTGGAGACATATCACTCGGTCACTGCTGCCAGAGCCCGGACCGCGTCAACCGCAACCGCGGGCAACGTGGGGGAGACCCCTGCTGTTGGGGAACGCGGTAATTTCAAAAAAAAATCCTACGCACACGCAAGATCTATCATGGTGATGCATAGCAACGAGAGGGGAAGAGTGTTGTCCACGTACCCTCGTAGACCGTAAGCGGAAGCGTTATGACAACGCGGTTGATGTAGTCGTACGTCTTCACGATCCGACCGATACTAGTACCGAAAGTACGGCACCTCCGCAATCTGCACACGTTCAGCTCGGTGACGTCCCACGAACTCTCCATCCAGCTGAGTGTCGAGGGAGAGCTTCGTCAGCACGACGGCGTGATGACGGTGATGATGATGCTACCGGAACAGGGCTTCGCCTAAGCACCGCTACGATATGAACGAGGTGGATTATGGTGGAGGGGGGCACCGCACACGGCTAAGGGATCAATGATCAACTTGTGTGTCGATGGGGTGCCCCCTCCCCCGTATATAAAGGAGTGGAGGAGGGGAGGGCCGGCCCTCTACTATGGCGCGCCCTGGGGAGTCCTACTCCCACCGGCAGTAGTATCCCCCCCTTCCATGTAGTAGGAGTAGGAGTGAAGAAAAGGGAAAAGAGAAGAGAAGGAAGGAGGGGGCGCCGCCCCTCCCCCTAGTCCAATTCGGACCAGGCCTTGGGAGGCGCGCAGCCTCCCCTCTCTCTTTCCCCTAAAGCCCAATAAGGCCCATATACTCCCCGGCCAATTCCCGTAACTCTCCGGTACTCCGAAAAATACCCGAATCACTCGGAACCTTTCCGATGTCCGAATATAGTCATCCAATATATCGATCTTTACGTCTCGACCATTTCTAGACTTCTCATCATGTCCCCGATCTCATCCGGTACTCTGAACTACCTTCGGTACATCAAAACACATAAACTCATAATACCGATCGTCACCGAACGTTAAGCGTGCGGACCCTACGGGTTCGAGAACTATGTAGACATGACCGAGACTCATCTCCGGTGAATAACCAATAGCGGAACCTGGATGCTCATATTGGCTCCTACATATTCTACGAAGATCTTTATCGGTCAAACCGCATAATAGTATACTTTGTTCCCTTTGTCATCGGTATGTTACTTACCCGAGATTCGATCGTCGGTACCTCAATACCTAGCTCAATCTCGTTACCGGCAAGTCTCTTTACTCGTTTTGTAATGCAACATCTCGTAACTAACTCATTAGTCACATTGCTTGCAAGGCTTATAGTGATGTGCATTACCGAGAGGGCCCAGAGATACCTCTCCGACAATCGGAGTGACAAATCCTAATCTCGATCCATGCCAACTCAACAAACACCATCGGAGACACCTATAGAGCACCTTTATAATCACCTAGTTACGTTGTGACGTTTGGTAGCACACAAAGTGTTCCTCCGGTATTCGGGAGTTGCATGATCTCAGTGCTAAGCTAACGGATGGGTCAAGTCAATCACATCATTCTCTAATGATGTGATCCCGTTAATCAAATGACAACTCATGCCTATGGTTTGGAAACATAACCATCATTGATTCAATGAACTAGTCAAGTAGAGGCAAACTAGTGACACTCTGTTTGTCTATGTATTCACACATGTACTAAGTTTCTGGTTAATATAATTCTAGCATGAATAATAAACATTTATCATGATATAAGGAAATATAAATAACAACTTTATTATTGCCTCTAGGGCATATTTCCTTCAGTCTCCCACTTGCACTAGAGTCAATAATCTAGATTACATTATAGTGATTCTAACACCCATGGAGTCTTGGTGCTGACCATGTTTTGCTCATGAGAGAGGCTTAGTCAACGGGTCTGCAACATTCAGATCCGTATGTATTCCGCTTCACACGTAGATCCCTCCGCGATGCTCTGCTTGGAACTGCACCAACTGATAGCTCCACCATTTAATAAAAACACGTATCCGGTCTGTGACTCAAGTTCATCCGGATCAGTGTCAAAGCTTGCATCGATGTAACCGTTTACGACAAGCTCTTTGTCACCTCCATATACAAGAAACATATCGTTAGTCCTTTCAGGTATTTCAGGATGTTCTTGACCACTGTCCAGTGATCCACTCTTGGATTACTTTGGTACCTCCCTACTAAACTTATAGCAAGGCACACATCAGGTCTGGTACACAACATTGCATACATGATATAGCTGAAGGAAATATGCCCTAGAGGCAATAATAAAGTTATTATTTATTTCCTTATAATCATGATAAATGTTTATTATTCATGCTAGAATTGTATTAACCGGAAACATAATACATGTGTGAATACATAGACAAACAAAGTGTCACTAGTATGCCTCTACTTGACTAGCTCGTTAATCAAAGATGGTTATGTTTCCTAACCATGAACAATGAGTTGTTATTTGATTAACGGGATCACATCATTGAGAGAATGATCTGATTGACATGACCCATTCCATTAGCTTAGCACCCGATCGTTTAGTATGTTGCTATTGCTTTCTTCATGACTTATACATGTTCCTATAACTATGAGATTATGCAACTCCCGTTTACCGGAGGAACACTTTGGGTACTACCAAACATCACAACGTAACTGGGTGATTATAAAGGAGTACTACAGGTGTCTCCAAAGGTACATGTTGGGTTGGCGTATTTCGAGATTAGGTTTTGTCACTCCGATTGTCGGAGAGGTATCTCTGGGCCCTCTCGGTAATGCACATCACTTAAGCCTTGCAAGCATTGCAACTAAATGAGTTAGTTGCGGGATGATGTATTACAGAACGAGTAAAGAGACTTGCTGGTAACGAGATTGAACTAGGTATTGGAATACCGACGATCGAATCTCGGGCAAGTAACATACCGATGACAAAGGGAACAACGTATGTTGTTATGCGGTCTGACCGATAAAGATCTTCGTAGAATATGTAGGAGCCAATATGGGCATCCAGGTCCCGCTATTGGTTATTGACCGGAGACATGTCTCGGTCATGTCTGCATTGTTCTCGAACCCGTAGGGTCCGCACGCTTAAGGTTACGATGACTGTTATATTATGAGTTTATGCATTTTGATGTACCGAAGGTTGTTCGGAGTCCCGGATGTGATCACGGACATGACGAGGAGTCTCGAAATGGTCGAGACATAAAGATTGATATATTGGAAGCCTATGTTTGGATACCGGAAGTGTTCCGGGTGAAATCGGGATTTTACCGGAGTACCGGGAGGTTACCGGAACCCCGCGGGAGCTAAATGGGCCATGATGGGCCTTAGTGGAAAAGAGAAGAGGCAGCCCTACATGGGCCGCGCGCCCCTCCCCTCCCTTGGTCCGAATTGGACAAGGAGAGGGGGCCGGCCCCTCTCTCTCTTTTCCCCCCTCCACAAGTCCTATTCCAACTAGGATTGGGGGGGAATCCTACTCCCAGAGGGAGTAGGACTCTCCTGGCGCGCCCTATGTGGCCGGCCAGCCTCCCCCCTTTGGTCCTTTATATACTGAGGCAGAGGCACCCTAGAGACACACAAGTTAATCCACGTGATCTATTCCTTAGCCGTGTGCGGCGCCCCCAACCACCATAGTCCTCGATAATATTGTAGCGGTGCTTAGGCGAAGCCCTGCAGCAGTAGTACGTCAAGATCGTCACCATGCCGTCATGCTGACGGAACTCTTCCCCGACACTTTGCTGGATCGGAGTCCGGGGATCGTCATCGAGCTGAACGTGTGCTAGAACTCGGAGGTGCCGTAGTTTCGGTGCTTGATCGGTCGGATCATGAAGACGTACGACTACATCAACCAAACGGTTCCATTGTCGATCTACTAGGTATGTAGATCATACTCCCCCTCTCGTTGCTATGCATCACATGATCTTGCGTGTGCGTAGGAATTTTTTTGAAATTACTACGTTCCCCAACAATAGCCTATGGCTGAAGCATAGGGAACGCCTTTCACTTTCTCTCTATCTTCTGCAGTGGTCGGGCATTGAGTCTAACTCAACTTCACACCTTGTAACACAGGCAAGAACCCTTTCTTTGCCTGATCCATTTTGAACCTTTTCAAAACTTTATCAAGGTATGTGCTTTGTAAAATTCCAATCAAGCGTCTTTATCTATCTCTATAGATCTTGATGCCCAATATATAAGTAGCTTCTTCGAGGTCTTTCATTGAAAAATTCTTATTCAAGTATCCTTTTATGCTATTCAGAAATTCAGTATCATTTCCGATCAATAATATGTCATCTACATATAATATCAGAAATGCTACGGAGCTCCCACTCATTTTCTTGTAAATACAGGCTTCTCCAAAAGTCTGTACAAAACCATATGCTTTGATCACACTATCAAAGCGTATATTCCAACTCCGAGAGGCTTGAACCAGTCCATAAATGGATCGCTGGAGCTTGCACACTTTGTTAGCACCTTTTGGATCAACAAAACCTTCTAGTTGCATCATATACAACTCTTCTTAAGATATTCATTAAGGAATGCGGTTTTGACATCCATTTGCCAAATTACATAATCATAAAATGCGGCAATTGCTAACATGATTCGGACGGACTTAAGCATCGCTACGGGTGAGAAAGTCTCATTATAGTCAACTCCTTGAACTTGTCGAAAACCTTTCGCAACAAGTCGAGCTTTGTAGACAGTAACATTACCGTCAGCGTAAGTCTTCTTCTTGAAGATCCATTTATTCTCTATGGCTTGCCGATCATTGGGCAAGTCAACCAAAGTCCACACTTTGTTCTCATACATGGATCCCATCTCAGGTTTCATGGCTTCAAGCCATTTTGCGGAATCTGGGCTCATCATCGCTTCCTCATAGTTCGTAGGCTCGTCATGGTCAAGTAACATGACTTCCAGAACAGGATTACCGTACCACTCTGGTGCGGATCTTACTCTGGTTGACCTGCGAGGTTCGGTAGTAACTTGATCAGAAATTTCATGATCATCATCGTTAGCTTCCTCACTTACTGGTGTAGGAATCACTGGAACTGATTTCAGTGATGAACTACTTTCCAATAAGGGAGAAGGTACAATTACCTCATCAAGTTCTACTTTCCTCCCACTCACTTCTTTCGAGAGAAACTCCTTCTCTAGAAAGGATCCATTCTTAGCAATGAATAGCTTGCCTTCGTATCTGTGATAGAAGGTGTATCCAACAGTCTCCTTTGGCTATCCTATGAAGACACATTTCTCCGATTTGGGTTCAAGCTTATCAGGTTGAATTTTTTTCACATAAGCATCGCAGCCCCAAACTTTAAGAAACGACAACTTGGGTTTCTTGCCAAACCACAGTTCATAAGGTGTCGTCTCAACGGATTTAGATGGTGACCTATTTAACGTGAATGTAGTTGTCTCTAAAGCGTAACCCCAAAACGATAGCGGTAAAACTGTGAGAGACATCATAGATTGCATCATATCTAGTAAAGTACGATTACGACGTTCGGACACACCATTAAGCTGTGGTGTTCCAGGTGCCATGAGTTGCGAAACTATTCCGCATTGTTTCAAATGAAGTCCAAACTCATAACTCAAATATTCGCCTCCACGATCAGATCGTAGAAACTTGATTTTCTTGTTACGATGATTTTCCACTTCACTCTGAAATTCTTTGAACTTTTCAAATGTTTCAGACTTATGTTTCATTAAGTAGACATACCCATATCTGCTCAAATCATCTGCGAAGGTGAGAAAATAACGATATCCGCCATGAGCTTCAATGTTCATTGGACCACACACATGAGTATGTATGATTTCCAATAACTCTGTTGCTCGCTCCATTGTTCCGGAGAATGGAGTTTTAGTCATCTTGCCCATGAGGCATGGTTCGCAAGTACCAAGTGATTCATAATGAAGTGATTTCAAAAATCCATCAGAATGGAGTTTCTTCATGCGCTTTACACCAATATGACCTAAACGACAGTGCCACAAATAAGTTGCGCTATCATTATTAACTCTGCATCTTTTGGCTTCAATACTATGAACATGTGTATCACTACTATCAAGATTTAGTAAACATAGACCACTCATCAAGGGTGAATGACCATAAAAGATATTATTCATATAAATAGAACAACCATTATTCTCTGATTTAAATGAATAACCGTTTCGCATCAAACAAGATCCTGATATAATGTTCATGCTCAACGCTGGAACCAAATAACAATTATTCAGGTCTAAAACTAATCTCGAAGGTAGATGTAGAGGTAGCATGTCGACGGCGATCACATCGACTTTGGAACCATTTCCCACGCGCATCGTCACCTCGTCCTTAGCCAATTTTCGCTTAATCTGTAGCCCCTGTTTCGAGTTGCAAATGTTAGCAACTGAACCAGTATCAAATACTCAGGCACTACTGCGAGCATTAGTAAGGTACACATCAATAACATGTATATCAAATATACCTTTCACTTTGCCATCCTTCTTCTCCGCCAAATACTTGGGGCAGTTCCGCTTCCAATGACTAGTTCCTTTGCAGTAGAAGCACTCAGTCTCAGGCTTAGGTCTAGACTTGGGTTTCTTCACTTGAGCAGCAACTGGCTTGCTGTTCTTCTCGAAGTTCCCCTTCTTCCCTTTACCTTTTTTCTTGAAACTGGTGGTCTTGTTAACCATCAACACTTGATGCTCCTTTTTGATTTCTACCTCCGCAGCCTTTAGCATTGCGAAGAGCTCGGGAATCGTCCTATCCATCCCTTGCATATTATAGTTCATCACAAAGCTCTTGTAGCTTGGTGGCAGTGATTGAAGAACTCTTTCAATGACACTATCATCAGCAAGATTAACTCCCAGTTGAGTCAAGTGGTTGTGGTACCCAGACATTCTGAGTATATGTTCACTGACAGAACTATTCTCCTCCATCTTGCAGCTATAGAACTTATTGGAGACTTCATATCTCTCAATCTGGGCATTTGCTTGAAATATTAACTTCAACTCCTGGAACATCTCATATGCTCCATGACGTTCAAAATGTCATTGAAGTCCCGGTTCTAAGCCGTAAAGCATGGCACACTGAACTATCGAGTAGTCATCAGATTTGCTCTGCCAGGTGTTCATAACATCCGGTGTTGCTCCTGAAGTGGGTTTATCACCTAGCAGTGCTTCCAAGACGTAATTCTTCTGTGCAGCAATGAGGATAATCCTCAAGTTACGGACCAAGTCCGTGTAATTGCTACCATCATCTTTCAACTTAGCTTTCTCTAGGAACACATTAAAATTCAACGGAACAACGGCATGGGCCATCTATCTACAACAACTTAGACATGCAAAATACTATCAGGTACTAAGTTCATGATAAATTAAAGTTCAATTAATCAAATTACTTAAGAACTCCCACTTAGATAGATATCTCTCTAGTCTCTAAGTGATCACGTGACCCATATAAACTAAACCATGTCCGATCATCACGTGAGATGGAGTAGTTTTCAATGGTGAACATCACTATGTTGATCATATCTACTATATGATTCACGCTCGACCTTTCGGTCTCCAGTGTTCCGAGGCCATATCTGCATATGCTAGGCTCATCAAGTTTAACCCGAGTATTCTGCGTGTGAAAAACTGGCTTGCACCCGTTGTATGTGAACGTAGAGCTTATCACACCCGATCATCATGTGGTGTCTCGGCACGACGAACTGTAGTAACTATGCATATTCTGGGAGAACACTTATACCTTGAAATTTAGTGAGAGATCATCTTATAATGCTACCGTCGAACTAAGCAAAATAAGATGCATAAAAGATAAACATCACATGCAATCAATATAAGTGATATGATATGGCCATCATCATCTTGTGCCTTTGATCTCCATCTCCAAAGCACCGTCATGATCATCATCGTCACTGGCTTGACACATTGATCTCCATCGAAGCATCGTTGTCGTCACGCCAACTATTGCCTCCACGACTATCGCTCCCGCTTAGTGATAAAGTAAAGCAATTACATGGCGATTGAATTTCATATAATAAAGCGACAATCATATGGCTCATGCCAGTTCCCGATAACTGTGTTACAAAACATGATCATCTCATACAATAAAATTTAGCATCATGTCTTGACCATATCACATCACAACATGCCCTGCGAAAACAAGTTAGACGTCATCTACTTTGTTGTTGCAAGTTTTACGTGGCTGTTACGGGCTGAGCAAGAACCGTTCTTACCTACGCATCAAAAACCACAACGCGGTATAGTGATTGCTTTTTGATCTTCAAAAAGAACCCTGTTCATTGAATCCGATTCAACTAAAGCTGGAGAAACAGACACCCACTAGCCACCTGTGTGCGAAGCACGTCGGTAGAACCAGTCTCGCGTAAGCGTACGCGTAATGTCTGTCTGGGCCGCTTCATCCAACAATGCCGCTGAATCAAGAATCAACTAGTGACGGCAATCAATATGTATATACCCACACCCACAACTCCTTTGTGTTCTACTCGTGCATATAACATCTACGCATAAACCTGCCTCGGATGCCACTGTTGGGGAACGCAGTAATTTCAAAAATTTCCTACGCACACTCAAGATCTATCATGGTGATGCATAGCAACGAGAGGGGAAGAGTGTTGTCCACGTACCCTCGTAGACCGTAAGTGGAAGCGTTATGATAACGCGGTTGATGTAGTCGTACGTCTTCATCATCCGACCGATCCTAGTACCGAAAGTACGGCACCTTCGTGATTTGCACATGTTCAGCTCGGTGACGTCCCACGAAATCTCGATCCAGTTGAGTGTCGAGGGAGAGCTTCGTCAGCATGACGGCGTGATGATGCTACCGGAACAGGGCTTCGCCTAAGCACCGCTACGATATGACCGAGGTGGATTATGGTGGAGGGGGGCACCGCACACGGCTAAGGGATCAATGATCAACTTGTGTGTCCATGGGGTGCCCCCTCCCCCGTATATAAAGGAGTGGAGGAGGGGGAGGGCCAGCCCTCTACTATGGCGCGCCCTGGGGAGTCCTACTCCCACCGGGAGTAGGATTCCCCCCTTCCATGTAGTAGGAGTAGGAGAGAAGGAAAGGGAAAAGAGAAGAGAAGGAAGGAAGGGGCGCCGCCCCTCCCCCTAGTCCAATTCAGACTAGGCCTTGGGGGGCGCGCAGCCTCCCCTCTCTCTTTCTCCTAAAGCCCAATAAGGCCCATATACCCCCCGGCGAATTCCCGTAACTCTCCGGTACTCCGAAAAATACCTGAATCACTCGGAACCTTTCCGATGTCCGAATATAGTTATCCAATATATCGATCCTTACGTCTCGACCATTTCGAGACTCCTCGTCATGTCTCCGATCTCATCCGGGACTCCGAACTACCTTCGGTACATCAAAACACATGAACTCATAATACTGATCATCACCGAACGTTAAGCGTGCGGACCCAATGGATTCAAGAACTATGTAGACATGACCGAGCCTCATCTCCAGTCAATAACCAATAGCGGAACTTGGATGCTCTGCATATTCTATGAAGATCTTTATCGGTCAAACCGCATAAAGGTATACTTTGTTCCATTTGTCATCGGTATATTACTTGCCCGAGATTCGATCGTTGGTACCTCAATACCTAGTTCAATCTCGTTACTAGCAAGTCTCTTTACTCGTTCTGTAATGCAACATCCCGTAACTAACTCATTAATCACATTACTTGCAAGGCTTATAGTGATGTGCATTACCGAGAGGGCCCAGAGATACCTCTCCGACAATCGGAGTGACAAATCCTAATCTCGAGCCATGCCAACTCAACAAACACCATCGGAGACACCTGTAGAGCATCTTTATAATCACCCAGTTACGTTGTGACGTTTGGTAGCACACAAAGTGTTCCTCCGTTATTCGGGAGTTGCATGATCTCATAGTCATAGGAACATGTATAGTTATGGAGAAAGCAAAAGCAACAAACTAAACGATCATCGTGCTAAGCTAACGGATGGGTCAAGTCAATCACATCATTTTATAATGACATGATCCCGTTAATCAAATGACAACTCATGTCTATGGTTAGGAAACATAACCATCATTGATTCAACGAACTAGTCAAGTAGAGGCAAACTAGTGACACTCGGTTTGTCTATGTATTCACACATGTACTAAGTTTCCGGTTAATACAATTCTAGCATGAATAATAAACATTTATCATGATATAAGGAAATATAAATAACAACTTTATTATTGCCTCTAGGGCATATTTTCTTCACCTGCCATGTCTGCAGATTGCTCGAACTCCTCCCTCGGAGCCGTGTCCTCAGCGGGCGGTGGTGGTGGCGGAGGCTGTCGCGGTGGAGGTGGGCATCTCCCTCTCCCGCCCCGCCAATATCCTCCCCGGAACGATCATTGGGGCCGGCAATGCCTTCAACAAAGTTACCGGATGGGCCCTGAAAATGTCCTGGACCGTCACCATTGTACTAGTTGTACCCACGGCCGCCACCAGAGGATGATCCATGATGCAGCCCCTCACCACATGCATCATACCCGTCATCTCCCCACTACCCGTAATGATTGAACCTGAGACCATCTCTGCTGTATCCACCACGACCTTGACCCTCCCATCCATTGGGAGCACCGCGACCCCTTCCAAGGGTCGGCGCCTTGGCCACCGGTGGCTGTGCCGGTTCCTCCGGCTTGCGCGCGCTTGATCGAGCTGCATGCGCCGGCGCCTGGAAGCTCGAGGCATCAGCCAACGGGCCTTGCCGCACGGTTGGTTGAGCACCCCGGCCGGCCTCGGCTCTAGCCTGCGGCCAGCGACCGTTGTGGAGGTAGACCGCCACGTCCGGCACCGCCAACCCCAACGGCAGACGAGGCGCCACGGGCGGCACCGCCGGCAACAGCGCGCCAACGGCGGGCGGCGGCCCTCGCTTGATGGGTGGTGGCCCACATCCCGCCATGTTGTTGGCGCAGGAGATCCTCCTCGCCCGTCCTGTGCCCAAAGTCGGAAAGCCCGGAGCAGAAACCCTAGACGCTATCACGGGAACGTCGGGCACCGTTGATACATGCACGTACGTAGATTTTGGATCAAGTGAGGCTTGGGCTTCTGGCTGGGCCTCGCCCGAGCCTAGAGAGCCCACGACTGTCGCCGCACCCGACTCAAGTCCATGGCCCAGCAGCTCGGCCTCTTCTTATTATTTGCCCCAACCTGCCACGGTGACTCATACGTCACGATGACAAAACAGTTGACTAGGCAGACTACTTGGACCCATTTTCACTATGGGTGTATCCGATATGACGCATGAGCAGGACGGTGCAACTAGCCGCACATTTTCGATAAAGTTGACATCATTTCGTTAAATGACTGAATTTGACGAAAGTTAAGAATATTTGACATAATTGACATGCGTCTGAGGAGTAGGCCTTTGCACTGTCAGCTCAATCAGCTCTCATGCCGTCCAGACTAGTGAATTTGGCTTCGAATAATTATCCTCTCTTTTTGCGGGTACGAATAATTCTCCTCTTGCCTATCAACAATGGATAACTTTTTTCTATTTACTCCTTCATGCTAAACAATGAACTAATGAGGGTCATTTTGATATCTTTGCGGTGATGTCGTGGACCTTATGGACATTGGACGATAATAATAAATTGGTGATTGAGCGGGTCTTTCTGCGATATGTGTCTGGTTCCTTTTTGTATTGGCACCCACTCTCTCAGTAGCGCGGCCGTAATCGTCTCGGCCCCATGCTAGTGCGCTTCTGACTATAGCGCGTCGTTTATCGTCGTCATAGGACCGCCCGACAACAGCCACTAGGTGGCTTTTTCCTATTTATCTTCTGTTTTTTTTTACATGATTGTGTTCCTGCCCGGTCATCGTTCTTGTTTCGAAGTTTGAATGTTGGCTGCATAGATCGTTGCTTTATTTATAAGCGGTACGAAAGCCTATTTCGAAAGGACCTCCTTGATTCCTAGATTTCCGAAAACACATAAATAGAAAAAACATAGGATTACAATGTTATTGCCATATGGATCCTACAAGATTGTGGTTTGTTTGATTGCTTCACAGAAGAACAAATGAACAAATTAATGATTGTTTTCAAGAGTTTCATGTAGTATATATGCTAAAATTTCGATGCCGTGTAGTACCAGGGAATCCTTAGGAAATTTTTATATAGGATTTAATCCACAAATCAAATGATCAACGTTGTAGCACGAGACCCAGAAGGCTTTCAATCAAATTCCTAAAAAAAAGGACGCCTTGTGACATGGCATAATACTGACCTTGCATAGCGCTGCTTGGTAGTTTTGGTGGACAGGATTTTGAGTTGTGTTACTTCTAGCATCGAGGTTTTCATTAAAAAGAACATATTCCTTGGGGGAAAAGCGCAAGTGGGTGCCACTGCGTCCACGCTGGCCCCGCCGTGACTACCCTAGTACAGTCCATAGACTATAGAAGTGTGGAGTCGGCGTCGGCAACGTTGTTCAACTCCTGACCGCAGGCATCATCGGAGGCCTCCCGCCGCTCGCACCTGGCCCGCCGCCACACCTCCACTGTCCATGTCGAGGTACATGTTCATGCCCCGGTGTGCACAACTTATTGGCCGTCTTATTTTATTTGTAAACCTCCAGTCTATCATGGGTGTGCACATCGCGTGCCTGTTCTGCAGGTTGATGATTCAGACCGAACAGAGAGTGGTCTGTCCCGTTGAGTACTCGCCGGGAATGTATCCAGTGCTACCGATGCAGCGGATGCTACAGTATATTTTGAAAAATCTGAAAAAATTCTAGCACGTTAACACAACATCAATATATGATGTTATAAAATTCCGTATAAAAATTTAAAAAGTCTAGTGAAGCAGCACGGTCTAATCATATAGATGACCATAGTGTTATGGTTCCATAGAAAACTACTGAAGGCCATTACCATCACCGAAATAGTTTCCATACTCCGTTGGATGATTTGACGTTATCGCAATATCAAGCTAGAAAAGTTTCAATTTGTAGGACGGGAACACACTAACCAATGAAGCTCAACCCTCTCTGAATTGAGCTATTTCCGCTTTTCCGAACAAAAAGTTCGAGTAGTTCAGTGAAGAAATTATTTTTTAAATTTTGACATGAAATTTTGTGATAACCTACATTGATGTTGTGTGAGTGTGCTAAAGTTTTTTCATATTTTTTGAACATTTTAAAAACACAATATGAGTTATGTGCACCGGTAGCACCATAAGCTCTGGTGCACCAGATATTTTCCCACTCGCCGGTGCCTGTTTATAAGGGTGCTGATAGGCACCGGCGTGCCGGCCCAAACCTTCGGCCGGTCGCATCCTAACCTTTGATGCAACGATTCGTAGCCGCCCGATAAAAGCATCTCTTTCATCTCACTGACCCTCAAATTGTGTGAGCGTGCGCGGACGAAAGCGTCACATCCGTCATCGAGGCCGCCTCGTCGTCGACGCCCTGCAGCCACCTCGTCGTCGGTGACAGCGCGGCCATGAGCGATTGTCGCATTTGCAGAAAAGCCACCCCCCTTCCCCTCGCCTCGAAGTCACCGCACTGTCAACGCCGCCTGGGCCCCCAACTCGCCGCAGGTAGCAACACCACTGTGGAACGGTTGCAGCTTCTCTGTTCATGGTCCCAGCACTGCCTCCGACAATGGATGCAACTTTCTTCGGTGACGGTTGCAGCTCCGGCAAACGCCGGATGCAGCTTTTTCTCGTCAGTCGCATTTTCAACGCCTTTCCAGCTTTCATCACTGGTTCCAGCAAAAAAAATGTTGGTTCAAGCATTTCCGCAATCGTTGAATCCATGGCGCGGCCGTCGCTAGCTCCCTCCATCCTTGGTTACATCAAAAGCATGTGCTGGTTGTAGCAATTGCAGCGGCCGGCTCCAGCACCACATCTAGTTGCATCATTTTGCGGTGGTTAGTTCCAGCTTCGCTGCTAGCTAGATCCAGCTCTCCCTTTCTTGGATGCAGCATTTGCGGTGGCCGGCTCCAACACCGCAGCTGGTTGCATCATTTGCGATGTCCGGTACTAGCTTTTCTTTTTCCGTTTGTAGCAAATCGACCTCGCCGGATGCGCAGTCGATGCTCGCCGTGGAAAAAAAATGGTGGCAGGTTGAAGAAGGGGGAACAGACATGGCCGTGAGACTTTGGTGGTGGTTGGGGCATCTCAGGCGACGAGCATGGAAGAAGGGGAAATGGGCGTGGCTATAAGATTGTGGTGGTGGCCAGGGCATCCCACAGTGATGGCATTCGATGGAGTTTGGAAGAAGGGACGAAGAGAGTGATGGAACGAGTGAAGGAGCGCACGCGGGTAGATAAGAGACTATACTTCGGTGCCTTAAGGCATCTGCCTTTGTGTCTATGGCATGTGGGCCCAACAGGTGGTTAGCCCACACGTCAGTGACCCAAAGACAGGTGCTTTTAAGGCACCGAAGTGGGGGCGTGTGTGGCCCTAGCAGCCACATGGCATAGCGCGGGGGGTGATTCAGCATGAATCGCACTAAAGAGGGTGCCCGTGCGGCCGGCCGAGCATTTCGCTGATCGGCCGGCTACAAGCATTTACCTATAATATAGGCATGAAACTTCAAGTTACATATCAGTAGGAGTCAGAAACGCCAAATAACTGATATTAAGGAGATATGAGAGTGTTAAATTTGAGATTTAAGCTACAAGGCACATGGAGCTGCAGGAGGTATATGACTAAAGCATAAGTGATTGGACTCGAACGAAAAACAAAATTTCGATGAAAAAAAACTGAGCCATCAGCGACGAGCAAATATTTTCACCAAATAGCAAGTAGAAGGTTGTGTAGAACATGCAGTGACTGTCAAATAATATCACTACTAAATAAATTGTCACCTTTTCTGATGACCCTCATATGAGCCTGTCCCGGCTACAAAGGAAAACTACCAACATGAAAGCACGTTATCACCATGCGTAAATCTCTCAAACTCAACAAAAAAACATGCGTGGATCTGGAACAAGTTCCGGCCCGTAGAGGCAACTGCTAATCACTCTTGCCAGATAAAAAAATGAAGCATGGATTAGAGCATCACGAGAATCATGCCCAAGGTTAGCACACGCATTCCTCGTCTTCAACTACATCCCAGGTGTCGTCCAGAGCAAAATTGTCACGGGGAGAAGCAACGGCGATCTCCTCCTCGTCATTGAAACCCGAATTGGACTCCGTGGCAGAAGACCAGCTGCTCCCGGAAGTGGCCGATCTGATAGAGCTAGACAAGCTCGATGAAGCTAGCTGAAGTGGCTCACAGACAGAGAACAGTTTGGAAGGCGCCGATACGACGGAGCCGACCAAGCTCGATGAACTTTGGTCCAGCGATTCACCAACAGGAAGTAGTTTTGAAGGCGCTGATACGACTGAGCCCGCTAAGCTCGATGAAGCTAGTTCCAGTGGCTCATCAACGTAGATTAGTCCGGAATGTGCTGATTGGACCGGGCTGGGAAAGCTCATTGGAGCGAGCTGCGGTGGTTCTTCAGCAGGGAATTCGCCAGCTGCTGACTCGACTGAGCTGGACAGGATCGATGAAGCTAGTTGCCGTTGTTCATCGGCAGGAACTCCCATATCAACTCTGCGTTGGAGCTGTACAATGTTGCCGAAGATTCCAAGCATTTCTCCACTGAAATAATAAAGGCGCATATATGTAGACTCGTGAGTTAAATATTTTCCAAATGTCAGTTCAAACGATTCGTGAGTTAAATACTTACTGCAATGCATCCACAACATGACCCCTGTCCATCAGTAGCTCCCGCAGCTGTATCAAGAGATTGCATGTTAGCCCTCCTTTCTTAGAATCACGGCCAGGAATAATATCGCTATGTCACCCAAGTACAGTAGCTCATTTGCTACCTTTACATTCTCCTCTGCCTGTTGCTCCAGCTTCTTAGACTCTTCCTTGGCAGCATCAAGTAGGACTTCCTGTTCTTTTAGCATTTCTTGAGCCATTTTTTCCCTTTCAATCATTTCCATCTCAGCGGCTGCCCTTTCTGCTTCTGCTAAATCGAGCCTTCTTTGAAGAGTTTGGTGCATCTTCACAATTGTACATGATAAAAGTTGTAAGAAACTAAATTATATTTCATGTTGAAATAGTAATAACCAATGCAGCATAAAAATTAGTATTATCAACATATAGTGCAAAATAAAAACAGCAACAGAACTTTCTGACACATAGCTAGCATCTACTCAAAATAGGCTAAATGTCCTAGAAATACAGTAAGCTGCCTGTATGAATCAAGGATTTACAGCAGAGCAGCCAGACATAGGAGCAACTAACACAAAGCAAAGTGCAACTGTAACACAAATTTATTTTTTCCTATAAAAAGGCAACACACTTTATTTGGCCGTGAGTATTGAACCTGTACTTGATGCTGGCTAGTGTACACTACACTGTAAGCCCGAATCGTACTTATATTTCAATAGACAACAAAAGAGTGCAACAGTATAAGGTTATAACTTACCTCGTCAATGACTGATATGAAGTGTTTTCGTTCTTCAGAAATGTCAAACAACCAGGACTGGAGCCCCTGCGCTTCTGAGGCTAGAATAGATTTCTCAGCAAAAACCTCTGCTGCAACCTACACAATTTCCATTATTAAGGATCTTGTTCTTTTTTTACGGAAGTTCTTAAAGGGTCTTGCTGCAAGTCAATTGGCAGAAAATAAAGTACAAAAAGTAAATTCTTTGAGTAAAACCTTGTTGTTCTCTTCCGCTGCAAGTGTAGACATTTCTTTTAGCTTCGCCGCCTTTACAAGAATATCATTGCCAGCTTGACTTGCTTCGGATACAACATGTTTTGTTTCTGCCTCACTAACCTCAACCTCCTCTAGCATTTCACTTATCGCTGCCACATTTGACAGCAAAGTATTCTGCAACACACATTCATACATTAAGAGAAATTGGAAACATGTAAAATTTCGGAGAACAATGTATTAGGAAGTTTTCAATGAATCCAACCTAAGAAGCACACAATGTAACCCAAATGTGACACTCGGATTAGTCAAAATGATTAGTAATTTGGTGAGGGAATATTGAGATTTGCAGGAGGAAGGTGGGCATATTTTAATCCTCAATTTTTCATATGAAAGTGATGTTGATTCTACTATTGTACAGCTACTATCACAATTATTTTGAGTTGTTACTAGTACTTTTGACAAGTAAAAGTGATGTTTCATGAATTTAATGAAAAGGAAACACTTTTACCTTCTTGCAGTTTTCAGCAGAGATTGCATCATCAATGGACTCAGGGCTAACAGAATAGTTTGATCGCACGTTCATATCAGGTGAATCATCACCATGCAGCGTAGAAATATCTTCAGAAGTTGGCTCGGCCTGGTTTTCCTCAGAAGATGAGTGTATTTGTTCATCACGGTGATCTTCAGTAGCGGGGTCCAGATAATTCATTTCTTTCTGCTCGTTTTCAGAATGAGCTACTTCATGATCAACAACTGAGTTCTGCGCACCAGCTAGCACAGAATCAGAATCAATTTCTTCAGGTAGACCGTCCTGACCAGATGTTGATGCTGCAGCAGGTGACTGCATCAATTGTTCTCCCATGGAGTTTTCTCCATGTTCAGCAGAATTTTCATTGATAGCGTCAAACTGTACAGATTTTGGAATGGTACCATCATCCACTGGCGGGATCGTGAAACTAGTGTTTGTGTCACTAAATACCTGATGTTGCCCTGAGAAAGGATTTTGTCAACACAAAGAAGTGTTTTGAGATGAAAACAGGAAGTAATGAGGAAGAAAGAAATCTTACCATGAATATCTGAATCATCATTCGTGCTTGCATTATTGTCATCTGCGGTACTATTTGGAAGGACATTATGGATAACATAATCTGCTGCTGCATCAGCATCTCCATTGAATGAGATGGAAACTTCTATCAGTGTTGAGAAGTTAACCTGCATAGTTAAAAGTGGGGATGTGGTAGTGTGTGTTAGTAAGTGGCGTACCAGGTCTATATTAATTTTTTAACAACAAATGCATCCACAATTTCATACAGTAACTCCATCCGTTCCATACTACCCCCTTCATTCCAAAATAATTGAAGTTCTAGGTTTGTCCTAAATCAAACTTGCTTAAGTATCATCAATTCTATAGAAAAAATGTGGTAAGATCTACAACTATTCCATTCATTACTTGGGTTTTCTTAATTGGTTAATGAAAATTAGTTTTGCCTAGGCTTTACTACAAAAATCACGGACCCAGAAAAACTCTCACCAAGACTAGAGAACAAAATTGCAGAAAGAATTGAAATGCATGCGTACTTCAATCAAATTCTCTAGTGTTTGAGAAAAACAGATCACTTCTCCGTGTCATGCGTACGGCATGAAATTAAGGTGAAAGCAGATCAACCAAAGCCAGTGGTTCACATACATATGTCCTGCAAACTAAGAAAAGAACACCATACGCTGTGCATTGCAATAATTATTAAGCATCTGTGTGTCAACGCAGAGCAGCCCTATGTATTCACGAAAAACTCAGGCATACACACACACAAACACACACACGATCAGCAGCGTAGCAATGTGTGAAACTAAACCGACGAACTCGTCAGCAGTATTATTTTTTTACTGTAAAAAAATCATCGGCTGTACAAGTACAACCAATCCAACGGGCGTCGATTACGAGGTTTCTTGCAGAAAAGAAAAGATCAATCGCGTGCTTGCGGTCACGGGCTCACCTGCGGGAACACCTGCACGAGGCCGTCCAGGACGAGGAGCGCGTCCCCCGTCATCCTCGCCTCCTCCTGCGCGAAGGACCATAGAACTCGTTAGGATCGAACTCGTATCCAGACCGAACATGCAAAAGCGATCCTAGGTCACGAGGGGGCGGCGGGCGGACCTCGAACTTGCAGCTAGTGTGCGTGCCGTCGGCGGATGACGACGAGGAGGAGGCGCCCGTGGCGCCGTGCTTGCGGCTTGGGTCCATGCCGTTGCCGGCGGGGAAAGACGGAGAGGCGCCCGTGGTGGCTGGGAGGATTGGTTGGCCGGGGTCTCGGGGCGGGCGCTGGCTGCTCTGCTGGGGGGCTTTGGGAAGAGGGATTTGATGGGGCGGGCGATCTTGGGAGAGGGGCCCGTCTTTAATCCGAGCAGGAGAGCGATTCCTCGTCGGTTCTGTTTTGCCGCGATGTGGTTCGGGGGTGGCACGCGACGCGGGCTGCTGCAGACGACGACGAGGCGCGCGCGCGCGGGGGGGCGGGGGCCGTTGGATCTGGGAGCTCTTGGGTCGCGTTCGGCGCCAGGATTCTCAGCGGACGGCGGGGATGCGTTGTGCGCCGGTGCGGGTGTCCCGGGCGAGAGCAAGGCAGCTCTGACCCGAGCGGTTTTCAGTTTTGTGGAAGGATAACTACTCTGACCCGAACGGAACAGATATCTGTTTGGACTGGAGATCGAACGATGGAACGGCTCCGCCTCCAGATTGCAAAGGGAAGGTGATCCAGATTCCAGCGTGGCCGATGATGGGGCCAATCCTACACTCCTTTCCCGGCACGGTGAAAGGTGACGAGTCCCCTCGCGGCAGCGGCACGGCGCTTAATTCCCTTCTCGTCCTGCTCGTTTGGAGTTGGCCATCACTTAGCTCAGAGCTGCAGACTAGAGCACAATTGATCGATGACAGGATAATATCAAAGAATTCCAGTAGAATCGTCCTATTCGTTGCCTCCAAAATGTCACGGTATTACGGTGTGTTCCATAATTCGTTGCCTCCAAAACGAAGGTTTTTTTTTGCTAGCATAATTCAAACATCACAACATAAAACAAAGCTCATCTAGCTTACTTAAACAAACAAATAATTTGAATGTAGTAAATAATTCCTTTTGCGAGAAAAATGTAATAAATAGTTCAATAGAACACATAGTCCAAGGAAAGACATAGTAATGAATATCTAAAATGTAAACATACTCTCGCCCATGTAGTTCATCTCCAGCCGCGCCCCCAACAGGCCTTTCCCAGGCGTTTTTGCCGCGCCGGCGCCAAAAAAACGGCCCAGTCGCGCCCCCAGTAGCCCGTTTTTCGCCGGCTCGGGCCAAAACTGGTGCCGGCGGACCCAGGCCGAACCCGGCGTCCTGGGGGCGCTTGGGGAGCCGGCACAAGCGAAAAAGGCGCGTGCGTCCGCCCTGGCGGCGACCCGAGGGCTTTTTCCCGCCGTTTCTTGACGCTTTTCCCTCGCATCCCTCCCGCTCGCTCGCCTTCCTCCCGCCTTTTCCTCTCTTCCTCCCGCCAAACCCCCTCCCGCTCGCCTTCCAGTCGCCGCCATGCCGCCGAAGAAGTACGCCATGCCGCGCGCGGCGGCAACCACGACTGGCACCGTGGCCCAGCCGAAGCAGAGGAAGCCGAGGGCGCCGCCATTGAAGCCACCGGGCATGTCGAACACCGAGTGGAGGGTGAAAGTTCAGCGGCGCGACGCAGTCACCGCCGACCGGCGGAACAGGGCCATCGCCAAGAAGGCCCGCGACAAAGCGGCGCTCGCGGCGGCGTCCTCCTCATCGGTCGACCACGCGGGGATGATGAACCCACCCGTCGTCAGCCACGCCCAGTACGCGCCCTGGGGACAACAAGGCGTCGGATCTCCATGGGGATCGTCGTCGCCCGGCTACGCCGACGGCGACGCGCACGGTGGGTTCAACCCAAACGTGACCTTCCCCCATGGCCACCTCGCGACGCGCACACCCTCGCCCGCCTTCATCGGCGTGCAGTATCCTCCATACAACTACTCGCCGCCCGCCTACGCGTCCACACCGACGCCCCATCTCCGCCGTGGACCGCTGCCGTTCTCGCACCTCGGCGACGCCGACGACACAGGAGCCGACATGGACGACATCATCGCGACAGGATCGACCGCGGCCGCCGCGTCTCCCGGGTTCGCCACCTAGGACGAGGTAGTGGATCTCAGCGGCGACATGGAGGCCGAGCTCGGCTACGTCTACGGCGAGGACGTGCACGAAGCGCAGGAACCCGAGGAGGAGGAGGAGGACGAGGAGGAGGAGCCGGCTCCTGATCCGACGAAGGGGCGCCAGAAGAAGAAGCGGGCGGCTAGGCCAGGCGAACCGTGCATCAAGTGGACGTCCAAGGAGGAGGAATGCCTCGCCGAAGCATGGAAAGTCGTTTGCCTCGACCCGACGACCGGCACGAACCAGAGCTTCGAGACGTACTGGGACCGCATCAAGACCGAGTTCGATGAGCGGAAGCTCGTCGACCCCTACTTCAAAGGCGTCTACATGCAGCGGGGCTCCAAGGCGATGGCGAACCATTGGGGGCCTATCCAGGGGGCGTGCAACAAATGGCATGGAATCGTCGAGGAGGTCGCGGCTCGCCCGGAGAGCGGCGCCAGCGTTGAGGATCAGGTACGCACGCCGTTCGTCCGCATCTCTTCGTCGTCTACGCCCGCCGCCTGCCAACTGTTTGTTCCTCCGCGCAGTTGCTGCGCATGTTCACCATGTATCGGTGCGACAACCTCGACGCCGACTTCAAGTTCTCCCACGTCTACAAGCGCATTGACAAGTGTGAGAAGTGGGCGGAAGTCCGATGTACCCTCGATAAGGCCAAGGAGACATACAAGCCGGACGCGACGACTCCGGGCGCGTCAGAGGGGCGGCCGGACGGCCACAAATTGGCAAAGAAGGGGAAAAATGCCGACGCGGCAACCGCGCGAGTGCAGGAGTCCATCGAGCATTGCCTCGCCGACGCCCAGGCCCGGGCCGTCCTACGTGAAGAGAAGACCGAGGCGCGGTGGTCGTCGCTGATGACGAACAGCGCCATCAAGCTCGACCTGCTCCGGACCAACGTCGCCGCGAAGAAGAGGAACACTGACATGGCTTTTCTGATGGGCGGTGCGGACATGCTCCAGAGCAACGACGAGCAGCTCAGGGCATGGTACATGGCGGAGCGCGGCCTCATCCTAAACCAGATGCAGACGACAACGCCGACGACGCCGACGACGCCAGCTCCCGTGCCCACGGCCACACGGACGCCAAGCCCAAACGACGCCTCTACATCGCCGCCCAGCAGTACCGAAGCCGCGCCGACGCAGCCCAGCACCGAAGCAGCTCCGACACCGCCGAGCCCGCGCACGCCGACTCCGCCAACGCCTGGAGCCGACCCCGCCGAGTGATTCGTTGCGCCTTGCGGCGTGCGGCGCTCTATTTTTGTAACGCCAGACTACGTCCGATCGCCGGATTTGTGGCGTCTTTTGTGAGCGGGAATGACCTAGTTCAAATTTCCCGCATCCTGGGGCCGGCGCTTGGGGGCGTGACTGGGAGCTAGGTCGCCCCCAGGGGCCGAACTAGCGCCGGCACGCTCCAGACCGCTCTATTTAGGCGCCCTGGGGGGCCGAACGACTGGAAATGCCCTAATGCTCAATATGATCTTCACGTGTCTGGTCATGGGAGGTCCGGTCTCCAACCTTCCGCTACGCCTTAATAAATGCATGAATGCGGCATGGGTTCCTACAAGTCGTCACGCTTCGGGTAACAGAGTCATTCTTGTCTTTTCGGAAAAAGATAGGCGTACTTGTAGTCCAACACTGTACCCCTCCCATTTTCAATGGTATATTGCATGGGATGGGATCACATAACAAATCATGATATTTGTGGAGGTATCATTGTCCTAGAAATGTCCTTCTTCGTTGTTTATTGGTACTTTGTTGATTGTTTGTTTTCTTGTCATGAGGATTAGAATTTGTCTTCACAAATCGTTGATCTGGATGAATAGAGTCATAGGCTAGATAGTAGCCTTGCCATACTGATGGACGTACACCTTGAAGTTGCATGTCGGAGCATCATCACCTACTAGCCTAACAAAAATATGAGCTATCTGCAAGACATTGATGTCATTGCAAGAGCTAGACAAGACAAAGTAACAATGCCAAATCCACTAATCTTTTAAAGAAATCGCTTCCAAAATATAGTTGAATCATGGGAATGCCTAGTGAATTGGATGTTCACCCGCAAGAAAAAAAGAATTGGATGTTCCATGCTGCAGGGCAATTATTCCACCTATAATGCATTTTTCGATAAATGGCGCTTTATTAATTAAAAGGTTTAAGTATTTGTAGGTGCATCTAGTGCCACCCTTTGTTGGTTTTGGAGTATTGCCGACAAACTTGGTTAAGGGTCATGAAATACCAAGCCCTCCTTGGTCTTTGGACGGCAAACCACACTTCATTTAGCCAGCTGATATTTATTTTTCTCACTGTCTCCTTGCCAAAAGAATATTGGTCGGAAATAGTCCAATCTATGTAAGACTTCTTTAGGCAATTGGAAGAATGAAATCATATGTAGTATCATATTACTAAACACTGAATTTATGAGGACCAATCTTCCATCTAGAGATAATAGTTTACCTTTTCAACTACTTAACCTTTTTGTAGTCTCTCCTTGACGTGTTTCCATTTAGCATTTGTGAGTCTCTGATAATGTATCGATATCCCCAAATAACTGATCGGAAACTGGCCTAACCCACAGCGAAACAATTCAGCATATAGGTAGGTGGGCCTCGTCTTGGGTGACGAAGCTATGTACCTAGGATAGGGGCACGGACCCGTCCAAAGAGCCCTACCCAAAGACATCCCTAGAAGAAATCACCTATCAATCGACTTGGAGTTGTTCCACTCGACAGGTTCAAGACACTCGACCAAGAAACTACCACTCGACCAAGAAGCTACCACTCGACCATGAAGCTAATCACTCGACTGCCAGGAGGCCTACAGTCACTCCGTAGGCAAACGGTCAGCTGTTAAGTAGTCTTCCTGGTCATTATAGCACTTTATTAGAGGCGTTACCAGTAACACCCAATCTTAAATGTACCTTAAACCTTGCATTACTGAGGGCAGGAGGGGGCCGACAAACTCTATATAAGCCACCCCCCTCCTCAGTATGAAGGGTTCGCACCCCTGTAATCCATACACACATAATCCAGTCGACCGCCTCCGGGCTCCGAGACGTAGGGCTATTACTTCCTCCGAGAAGGGCCTGAAAGCGGCTGCTGCGAAGGAGGCTGTACGCCAGGCTGGAATCATGACGGAACATGTTCCATCATGATTCC
This sequence comes from Triticum dicoccoides, assembly GCF_002162155.2. Lineage (NCBI taxonomy): Eukaryota > Viridiplantae > Streptophyta > Magnoliopsida > Poales > Poaceae > Triticum > Triticum dicoccoides. The sequence goes on from NC_041380.1 coordinate 453,590,528, forward strand.
AGCCTGGCGTACAGCCTCCTTCGCAGCAGCCGCTTGGTCCTCAGGGACGGGGTACGCAGCAAAAAGCGAAGACGGATCCGCAGTCGACGCTGAAGGCCGCACACTCGTCAGAGGAACAACGAAAGTCACGGAAGCCCGAGTGGGTTCGCCATCGTCCCGAACTACGGCCTCAGGCGCCGGAGTGGATTGCGGAGTCTTGCCAGCCAACGCCTTCTTCTTCCTCTTCACCCTCAGTGGTTCGTTGTCGTCATCGTCCGGGAGGTCAATAACATGAGGAGGAGCTGCAAGGAAAACATTCAATCGACCAGAGTCGCAATAAAGTTTCAGTCGACTCGAAAGCAGGACGTCAGTGATCGTACCAGGGTTGGAGGTGACAGCGTCCTCCATCTCTTGGTCGTCGTTCCTGGCGGAGACCTCAGAAGTTGCACCACTGCAAATCTTGAAAATTAGTCAGTTGGCCCAGTGAATCGACCAAGGATCCGTCCACAGTCGACAAAGGAAAGCAAGTGTTATTGTTACCCGGAAATGGTGGGAACAGCTATCTTCATCTTGGGCAAGGCCTTGGGCGGCTTGGATGGCGTCGCTCGTGGGTGCTTGGGAGCCTTCCCGGTCGGTGGAGGAGAAGAAGTCCGAGGGCGTTTCGACGACTGCCCAACAGGAGCAGTCGCCTTGCCACGTTCCTGCGCTGGATCGTGGGTGAGCTTGGATCGCCCCTCCGGGCGGGAGGGTTCAGCCTCCTCCTCCTCTTCGCTGGAGAAGATGTCGTCGCCTTCCTCTCCCTCACCGTCGGACTCCCACTCGCCCTGGTCGTCCCCGCTCTCGCCTCCGCTCCCCTCACCTTCCTCAGTCGGTCCTTGTGCCCCGTTGGGCGTCGAGTACATCTCAGTGGTCGCCTGGAAGACAACAGACAGGACGAAAGTCAATCGACTTACCAAAGAAGACCAATACAGAAGGTCAGATATCCGACGCAAAGACATACCTGATCCACTTCATATGAGTTGTCGAGTGGAATTACCCTTCTGGCTCCTCGGGGGTTGTCTTTGTTCCCCGTGATGCTTGACAGCCACCCCTCCAGCATCTCGTCGGTGACCTCCTCCGGGTGGATCCGAGTGGTGTCGTCAAGGCCAGAATACAGCCACATCGGGTGGTCTCGCGCCTGGAGCGGTTGGATGCGCCTCTGGAGAAAGACCTCTAACAGGTCCATCCCAGTCACCCCCTCACGGACAAGCTCAACCACTCGACCCGCCAATATCTTGACTTGGGCCCTTTCCTCCGGCGTGACTTTCAGAGAGACAGGTTTCTCGGCTCGGTCGAGGGAAAAAGGAGGAAGACCAGTAGACTGTCCGGGGGTCGCCTGGTCCTGGCAGTAGAACCAGGTCGACTGCGAGCCGCGGACCGACTCCGGGAAGGTGATAGAGGGGAAACAGCTCTTCCCCCTTGTCTGGATCGCCAGGCCCCCGCACAGCTGGATCACTTGCGTCTTCTCATCACTAGACTTGGCCTTTTTAACTGACTGAGAGCGGCAAGTAAAAATATGCTTGAAAAGCCCCCAATGCGGACAGCAACCCAGGAAGGCCTCGCACATGGAAATGAACGCGACAAGATAGACTATGGAGTTGGGGGTAAAGTGATGGAGCTGCGCTCCGAAGAAATTCAAGAAGCTCTGGAAGAATGGATGGGGAGGCAGAGAAAACCCTCGGTCGATGTGGGTGGCGAGGAGCACGCACTCACCATCGCGGGGTTGAGGTTCGATCTCCCTCCCCGGGAGACGCGCAGCCTCGTGGGGAATGGCTCCTCCCTCGACCATGTCGTCGAGATCTTCCTGCCGGAGCACCGATGGCATCCAGTCGCCCTGAATCCAACCCTTGGGCAGGGCGGTCCGGGAGGAAAATCCACCTCGTGCGGACCTCTTTCCTTTCCCCGCCGCCGCCACCTTCTTCGCGCGCTCCAAATCAGTGGTCTTGCCCTTCACCATCGTCGCCGGCGAGGTCTCACACGGGCTAACGGCGCTAGGGTACGGCCGAAGGTCACGGGAGGGCTGGCGAAGGGAGAGAGGAAGAAGGAAGAAGAAGAGAAGCGCGCGGCTTGGAAACCCCGAGCCGACAACTTATAAGGGGCCACTCCCGAGTGGCTGACTGGTAGGCCCAGGCAGTCCAGTCAAATCCCGCAGTAGACGCGCGCGCAGTACGTGGCGAAAAAGGCGACGCGAGGATCGAGGAGTTTCCGCTTTATCACTTCCGATTACTGCGGCTGCTCCCTTCCCGCGCGCTTCCCAAAATCCGAATCCCGTGAGATCCGCGGACCACAGAACCACTTGCCAAAAACAGAGTATCCCGCTCGCACCAACACTCGGCATGTCGCAAGCAAAGATATTCACTCGACGAAAGGCCTGGAATGGATCAAGGCGACTGAAAGAGGTTGATGGCGTCATCCGTGACGACTGGCCCTAAACGAGGCACTCATGCAGCCCCAAAGAACCAGTCGGAAAGAATCCCCAACTCTTTCCCCACTCTAACCTCGATCCATTCGGGGGCTAATGACGAAGCTATGTACCTAGGGTAGGGGCACGAACCCGTCCAAAGAGCCCTACCCAAAGACATCCCTAGAAGAAATCACCTATCAATCGACTTGGAGGTGTTCCACTCGACAGGTTCAAGACACTCGACCAAGAAACTACCACTCGACCAAGAAGCTACCACTCGACCATGAAGCTAATCACTCGACTGCCAGGAGGCCTACAGTCACTCCGTAGGCAAACGGCCAGCTGTTAAGTAGTCTTCCTGGTCATTATAGCACTTTATTAGAGGCGTTACCAGTAACGCCCAATCTTAAATGTACCTTAAACCTTGCATTACTGAGGGCAGGAGGGGGCCG
>NC_041380.1:453594493-453604073 GCF_002162155.2 Triticum dicoccoides
CCCCCCCCACCCCTTGTCCAATTCGGATTGGGCAGGGGGAGGCGCACGCCACCTCATGGCCCTTATTCCCTCTCTCCACTAAAGCCCACCAAGGCCCATTAACTTCCCCGGGGGTTTCGGTAACCCCTCCGTACTCCGAAAAAATACCCGGATCACTTGGAACCATTCCGACGTCTGAAGATAACCTTTCAATATATGAATCTTTACCTCTCGACCATTTTGATACTCCTGTCATGTCCGTGATCTCATCTGGGACTCTGAACAAACTTCGGTCATCAAATCACATAACTCATAATACAAATCGTCATCGAACATTAAGCGTGTGGACCCTACGGGTTCGAGAACTATGTGGACATGACCAAGACACATCTCCGGTCAATAACCAATAGCGGAACATGGATGCTCATATTGGCTCCTACATATTCTATGAAGATCTTTATCGGTCAAACCGCATAACAACACACGTCATTCCCTTTGTCATCGGTATGTTACTTGCCCGAGATTCGATCGTTGGTATCCTCATACCTAGTTCAATCTCATTACTGGCAAGTCTCTTTACTCATTCCGTAATGCATCATCCCGCAACTAACTCATTAGTCACATTGCTTGCAAGGCTTATAGTGATGAGCATTACCGAGAGGGCCCAGAGATACCTCTCCGATACACGGAGTGACAAATCCTAATCTTGATCTATGCCAACTCAACAAACACCTTTGGAGACACCTGTAGAGCATCTTTATAATCACCCAGTAACGTTGTGACGTTTGATAGCACACAAAGTGTTCCTCCGGTATTCGGGAGTTGCATAATCTCATAGTCAGAGGAATATGAATAAGTCATGAAGAAAGCAATAGCAATAAAACTGAACGATCATAATGCTAAACTAACGGATGGGTCTTGTCCATCACATCATTCTCTAATGATGTGATCCCGTTCATCAAATGACAACACATGTCTATGGTCAGGAAACTTAACCATCTTTGATTAACGAGCTAGTCAAGTAGAGGCATACTAGGGATACTCTGTTTATCTATGTATTCACACATGTACTAAGTTTCCGGTTAATACAATTCCAGCATGAATAATAAACATTTATCATGATATAAGGAAATATAAATAACAACTTTATTATTGCCTCCAGGGCATATTTCCTTTAGCTCAATCATGACAGCTAACATATCAACCACTATATTAAATAGCATGGGCGATAACGAGTCACCTTGTCTTAATCCTTTCTTCATTTGGAAGTAGCGACCAACATCATCATTGACTTTAATGCTCACACTACCTCCAAAAATGAAGCTATGGATCAGAACGTGCCACTCTGCAGAGAAGCCTAGCTTTCATTCTGAAAGTCTATAAAAGACCACTTGACTTTATCATTACCTTTCTCAAAATCAATTTTGAGGACTACCCCTTTCAACTTCTTCTGAAATAGTCCGTGAACCGTTTCATGAAGGATTACCACCCCATCTAGGATGTTTCTACCTTGCATGAAAGCAGTCTGAGAAGGGCGAACCACATGGCTAGCCACCTGACTTTAGCCTAATCATCTCAACTTTTGTGAAGATTTTAAAACTAACATTAAGGAGGCAGACATGTCTATACTGTTGTATACTTACCGCTTCATTAACCTATAATGCATACATTCAACACTCTCAAGTATCCTTGGACAACCTCTTGCATCAAAAGCCTTGATGTGCCCTCGATGTTGGGTGTCCAGAGATATTAAGCTCCATAAATCCTTATCACAACATTGTCAAACCCTTCATGCATTCTAAGATTGTATCTTCTGCCATTCATATATTCCCGGTTGTTGTTATATCTACATGAGTGTCATATATGATCATGTAAAGTGTCGTGTTACCTTATGACAAGAATGAAAACCTAATAGATCGACGATATTCATCCATTGCATGAAGCATGGTTCCATTGGCTTCCATGTTCTTAGCAATGCAATGAAAAGTTGATGTGACAAGATGAAGCGTCATCTGAATGGATGAGCAAGTTATGTAGGATTCGACATAAAATAGTCTTAACTATGAAGATTCTGCAGGGCTTACTATATTTCGATGATACATCGAATAATGGGCTTGTGATCCCGCACACTTCTTCTTCGTATGGTTCTCATAATTCATTGAACAACCATCAACGAAATCTCCTACTATTCATCATCCAAGAAATCATTATCGAAGTTGTCCGAAGATAATGATGAATCATCAAAAAAAATCTACCAACACAAATTATAAATCCTATGTCATATACATGTATCTATGAGGAGCTAGGCTAGTAAACATGAACAGACTTTGGTAAATATTGGGGCAAGTTGTCGAACATGTTAAGATCAGACGGGCGAGATGTGCATGGCCGATGCGTGAGATGGAGTTGGCGATGCCTGACAACCGACATGTGATGTTGACCTCTTCTGCAAGCCGAAGAAGGGAGGAATGACAGTAGAGACATTCCTGCATCGAGGTCATGCAGCCATCATTGACAGATCCAAGCCAGGAGCAAAGCCTTAATGACAGAGTTAAAGGTGAATAGCATATCCCCTTGTGGCACGAAGCTTCCCTTCTCGTCCTATACTCGCTTTAATGTTATTTCTTTTGGGTGTTTTTACAACACTCCATCGGCCAACAGAATTTGCAAGCCCTCGTATCATTGGACTTGGCCACAATTAGCTTTTTTTATCAAACTGGATCCCTCCAGGAAGGGCTAGCATGTTTTGTTAACAATCCCAAACAATATACAGATAACAGCCTCCCCTTAGGGAGGTTGACGACTTCAGAAGCCTTTTTTGAGTTACATCTTGATTCTTCATTGCAAAGATAAACACAACTGGTAACCGCTCTATTTTTTAATGCCCTTTTAGAAAGAGAATGGGAAATTATATTAAGCGTTCTAGGGATATGGGTAACTTTAAAGCTCGACAAGGATGAAGAAGCAAGAAAGAAATCTGCTAGAGTGAGGTTTGATGCTCCAATGCCCAGGAACAGAAAGAATGTTCTTGGCTTTAACTGCAATCATCAGTGTTTTGCAATATGCAAGGAAGTTGAGATCTTTTCATCCAAATTCTTTAGCTACTAAGTGCTACCTCTTGAGCACTGCGTTGGTTTTCCCTTGAAGAGGAAAGGGTGATGCAGCAAAGTAGCGTAAGTATTTCCCTCAGTTTTTGAGAACCAAGGTATATCGATCCAGTATGAGGCCACACGCAAGTCCCTCGTACCTACACAAACAAATAAGAACCTCGCAACCAACGCGATAAAGGGGTTGTCAATCCCTTCACGGTTACTTACGAGAGTGAGATCTGATAGATATGATAAGATAATATTTTTGGTATTTTTTATGATAAAGATAAAAAGTAAAGATTGTAAAATAAACAGTAATAGAAATAACAGTAGATTAATATGATGCAGAATAGACCTGGAGGCCATAGGTTTCACTAGTGGCTTCTCTCGAGAGCATAAGTATTATGGTGGGTGAACAAATTACTATCAAGCAATTGATAGAATTGAGTATAGTTATGAGAATATCTATGTATGATCATGTATATAGGCATCACGTCCGTGACAAGTAGACCGACTCCTACCTGCATCTACTACTATTACTCCACACATCGACCACTATCCAGCATGCATCTAGAGTATTAAGTTCATAAGAACAGACTAACGCATTAGGCAAGATGACATGATGTAGAGGGATAAACTCATGCAATATGATATAAACCCCATCTTTTTATCCTCGATGGCAACAATACAATACGTGTTGTTTCCCTTTCTATCACTGGGATCGAGCACCGCAATATTGAACCCAAAGCTAAGCACTTCTCCCATTGCAAGAAAGATCAATCTAGTAGGCCAAACCAAACTGATAATTTGAAGAGACTTGCAAAGATAACCAATCATACATAAAAGAATTCAGAGAAGATTCGAATATTGTTCGTAGATAAACTTCATCATAAACCCACAATTCATCGAATCTCGACAAACACGCCGCAAAAGAAGATTACATCAAATAGATCTCCAAGAGAATCGAGGAGAACTTTGTATTGAGATCCAAAGAGAGAGAAGAAGCCATCTAGCTAATAACTATGGACCCGAAGGTCTGAAGTAAACTACTCACACATCATCGGAGAGGCCATGGAGTTGATGTAGAGGCCCTCCGTGCTCGATGCCCCCTCCGGTGGAGCTCCGGAAAAGGCCCCAAGATGGGATCTCACGGGTACAGAAGGTTGCGGCGGTGGAATTAGGTTTTTGTGGTGCTCCCGGATGGTTTCGGGGTATGTAGGTGTAACACCGACGATGCGGCTATATCTCCCACGTGTCGGAGCATGACTTAGAGGCATAACCGCATTGTAGGCATGTCGCAAGAGGGGTAATCTTCACACATCCCATGTACTGAATAAGAAAGAGGTACAGAGTTGGCTTACAATTGCCACTTCACACAATACATAAATATAACATTACATCATCGAGATACAATCAAGGTCCAACTACGGAACCAAAATAAAGACAACCCCAAATGTGAAAGATCCCCAATCGCCCCAACTGGGCTCCACTACTGATCGTCTGGAAAGGAAACATAGTAACGTCCTGAGTCCTCATCTAACTCCCACTTGAGTTCAGTCGCATCTCCTGGAACGACAACATCGACACCTGCATCTGGTTTGGAAGTAATCTGTGAGTCACGGGGACTCAGCAATCTCACACCCTCGCGATCAAGACTATTTAAGCTTATGGGTATGGAAAAGGTATGAGGTGGAGCTGCAGCAAGCACTAGCATATATGGTGGCTAACATACGCAAATGAGAGCGAGAAGAGAAGGCAAAGCATGGTCGAGAATCTATGATCAAGAAGTGATCCTAGAAATACTTAAGTTCAAGCATAACACGAGACCGTGTTCTCTTCCTGGACTCCGCCGAAAAGAGACCATCACGGCTACACACGCGGTTGATCCATTTTAATTAAGTTAAGTGTCAAGTTTTCTACAACCGGACATTAACAAATTCCCATCTGCCCATAACCGCGGGCACGGCTTTCGAAAGTTCAAATCCCTACAGGGGTGTCCCAACTTAGCCCATCACAAGCTCTCACGGTCAACGAAGGATATTCATTCTCCCAAGACGACCGATCAGACTCGGAATCCCAGTTACAAGACATCTCGACAATGGTAAAACAAGACCAGCAAAGCCACCCGAATGTGCCGACAAATCCCGATAGGAGCTGCACATATCTCGTTCTCAGGGCACACCGGATTGTCCAAACTTCTGGTAGGCCAGCCCAGAGTTGCCCCTGGTGGCCACCGGCAGCTGACAAGTTGGACCAACACTTAAAGGAGCACTGGCCCGGGGGGGGGGGTTAAAATAAAGATGACCCCTGAGTCCGCGGAACCCAAGGGAAAAAGGCTAGGTGGCAAAAGGTAAAACCAAGGTTGGGCCTTGCTGGAGGAGTTTTATTCAAGGCGAACTGTCAAGGGGTTCGCATTATAACCCAACCGCGTAAGGAACGCAAAATCAAGGAACATAACACCGGTATGACGGAAACTAGGGCGGCAAGAGTGGAACAAAACACCAGGCATAAGGCCGAGCCTTCCACCCTTTACCAAGTATATAGGTGCATTAAAGTAAACAAGATATAATAATGATATTCCATCAATAATCATGTTCCAACAAGGAACAAACTCCAATCTTCACATGCAACTAGCAACGCTATAAGAGGGGCTGAGCGAAGCGGTGACATAGCCAAACAACGGTTTGATAGGACAAGGTGGGTTAGAGGCTTGACATGGAAATATGGGAGGCATGATAAAGCATGTGGTAGGTATCGAGGCATAGGCATAGCAATAGAGCGAGCAACTAGCAAGCAAAGATAGAAGTGATTTCGAGGGTATGGTCATCTTGCCTGCAAAGTTCTCCGAGTTGACGTAAGCTTGATCCTAGTAAGGGTACTCAATGAGTTCCTCGATCATGTACTCGTCTCCCGGCTCTACCCAAAGCAAGAACACAAGCAAAGGGAACCATAATCAACCACGGTGCAATGCGCAAGCCACATGATGCAAAACATGGCATGATATGCGGGATGTAAATTGCAATGTATATGCATGCTCCGGAAAGGAAAGATTGAACCAGGCCTCAACTTGGCAAACCAAGTGTGCCGCTGGGAAGATGAGTTGATTTCGGTCCAAATCGATATGAAGATCACCGGAAACGGATGCACAGTTTGCAAATGGCAAGCAAAACAATAAGGGTTAATTGGATTTATGCCACCGTAACTTTCATGAGTTGGAAAAATGCCATTACAAAAGTCGAAGTTGGAAATATGCCACTGCAACTTTTTCATACCTCTACATATGCCATTGTCTTCAATACATGTCCACATACTGCCTTTTATATGTCCCGTATACATTCAAATACCTTTATAGGCTGGACCAAATTGATACGAAGCGAACGCACACGCACACGCCTGGCGGCGTCTGGAGCGGCAGCTGGAGGCGCGCGCGGCCCGGCGGCTGAGGGGGAGCGGCGATGGCGGCGGCTGGAGGCGCGTGCATGGAGCGGCCGCTGGAGGCTGGCGCGGCGACGACTGGAGGCGCGTGCGGGGCGGCGTTTGGAGGGGAGCGGCGATGACGGCCGGAGGCGGATGCATGCTTTGTCGCGTGAGAAGTGGACTCATCAGCGTCATGCCGCAACGACGTCGCCGGCGTGCGGGAAACTCCGTCCACGACAAGGCCAACTCCTGTCCGCTTGCACGCAAGGTGCTTGTGCAGCCATGGAGAGGTTGCCGTGATTCCCGCCGGTTGCTTCCTTGCGCGGCTACTGATTTCCCAACCAGTACTTCAATACACATTGAAATACAAACATTTGTTGAGCAGATATTCTCTAAAGTAAAGAAAATGGCATATGTGGAGGTATGGGAAAGTTGTAGTGGCATATTTTCAACTCCAGTTTTTGTAATGGCATATTTCCAAGTCGTGAAAGTTGCAATGGCATGAATCCAATTAACCCAAACAATAATGGCACTAATCTGCGATTAACAACATGATGCCATCTAGAATGCAACAAGAAACTAAGCTACTGCATTCTAACATAGCAACAAAGCACATGGCAGTGATCCACTCAAGATGCTTGACAAAAGATGAACACTGAGCTACGGCTAAATCACACAATAGTAGGTTCAAACAAGCATGTCAAAAGTGCAAAAGATATCAGGTTCACAGACTTAGTGAAAATAACAACATGCGAGGAATTAACATCAGGAAGCAAAGTTTAGAGCAAGATAACAACATGCTACAGGAACATATCATGGCAAAGCAAGGCATGGCATGAAACTACTCAAAGCATGTAACAAAAGTCCCTTACTGACCATAAGCCAAAAGAGCACAGAAAACATGATGGCACCCATGTAAACATAGCAAGTTTCGTTAATAGATTCAGACTTAGCAGAAAACTGGACATGGCATAAACAGAGTTACGTAGGCATGTTTGCGAGCTCGATGCACTCACCACAAGGCTTTGCATGATAGACTAAGCATACACCCAACAAGAAGACAAGATCAAGTAGCTAACCATGGCAAGAACAATCTCATAGCATGCAAGGATCAACTACAACAACCTTGGCAAAATTGAATAACATGTAAACAATCTGCCAGGAACATTTTATAGCAAAAGTAGAGCAAGATTGAGTCATGCTAGGGTACTCCATAATTGCAAACAAAGACATGGATGTATAGAACATAACAATATCTCAAAATCATCCTTACTAAACATGCTCAAAAGAGGCATGGATCACTCTGTAGCATCATGAATACATGGCATAAAAATAACATCAGGGAAATGACTTAGAGAATTCGAAGTCCCTGAAATCAGCAACATCACGAGAGCTACTTTACATGCTTGTGCTAGTCATCACAATGATATCAAAAATACATGGCATACACCCCTGTAAAGATGGCATGGCATAGCCCAAAACACATGTAGGGCTCAAGTTCATAGGAGGCACACATTAAACATGGCAAAAATGACATGTCCATAATCTGTTAAGAAACAGAAACTAACATTTTATAGCACTCTTGCAATAGCATTTATGGCATCAAGATGGACTCAAACAAGCATGATGCAATGTAATGAAATGAAGAGCACATCCACACGAACAAATTGATATATCACACGCGCAAAACGGAGCTATGGATGATGAGATATGGCATGAAGAAGAATGCATAAAAAATGAACAGGGACGAGGACTTAGTGAAAATAGACCTAGGGTTTCTTAGATCTGGCGCACGAACCGAGGCGGCGGCGGATCTCGCCGGAGACGAAGCAGAGGGCGGCCGGAGCGAGCTCGGGCTCGCCAGCATTGGCGAGGCCGGGCGGCGCGGGGTCAGGCGGCGGAGGCGGCGGCCGGCGAGGTGGAGGCAGCGGGCGAGCGCGGGCGCGGGAGACCGGGCGGCGGCGGCGGCTCCGGGCCGCAGGGGCCGAGCGGGCCGGCGGCGCGGGGAACGGGGCAGAGCCACGTGGCGGCAGATGGTTGGCTGAGGGGGGCGGCAGACGCGTCCGGCCGACGGCGGACGTGTCCGGCGGCGCGGAGGAGCGGGGCTAGGGTTTCGGGATCTGGAATTTCGGAGGGGGAGGCCTATTTATAGATTCTGGGAGCTATGAGAGTCCAAATGGAGTGCAGTTTTCGGCCACGCAATCATGATCGAATGACCGAGAGGATGGAGGGGGTTTGGATGAGTTTTGGGCCACTTTGGAGGGGTGTTGGGCTACAACACACACGAGGCCTTTATGGTTCCTCGGTTAACCGTTGGAGTATCAAACGAACTCCAAATGGCATGAAACTTGACAGGCGGTCTACCGGTGGTGAACCAAGGCCGCTTGGCAAGTCTCGGTCCAATCCGAGAACGTTTAACACCCGCACACGAAAAGAAGCAAAAGGGGACACCGAAGGACGTAGGAGTGCCGGAATGCAAAACGGACAACGGGGAAAATGCTCGGATGCATGAGACGAACATGTATGCAAATGCGATGCACATGATGACATGATATGAGATGCATGACATGGAATAAAATGCAAAACTAAGAAAAAACCCAACCACGAGGGAATATCATAACTTAGTGCCGAAAATGGCAAGAGTTGGACTACAAATATGGCAAGTTACATATGGGGCGTTACAACACTCCACCGCTACGAAAGGATCTCGTCCCGAGATCTAGGACTGGAAAAACTCCAGATATTCGGAATGGAGGTGGTCCTCGCGTTCCCAGGTGGCTTCACCGTCGGAATGATGTGACCACTTCACTTTCAGGAATTTGATAGACTTGTTGGGAGTCTTGCGCTTGGTTTCTTCAAGAATAGCAATGGGATGCTCATGATAAGACATGTCTTCTTGGAGATCAATCCCTTCGAAGTTGATGGTGCGGTCAGGAGTCTCGAAACACTTTCGAAGCTGAGACACATGAAACACGTCGTGCACGTTTGCAAAGTTGGATGGAAGCTCAAGTTGATAGGCGAGATCGCCTCTTTTGCCAATGATCTTGAAAGGACCCACGTATCTAGGGGCAAGCTTCCCTTTAATACCGAAGCGA
>NC_041380.1:453639002-453641447 GCF_002162155.2 Triticum dicoccoides
AACCAAAATAAAGACAACCCCAAATGCGAAAGATCCCCGATCGCCCCAACTGGGCTCCACTACTGATCGTCTGGAAAGGAAACATAGTAACGTCCTGAGTCCTCATCGAACTCCCACTTGAGTTCAGTCGCATCTCCTGGAACGGCAACATCGACACCTGCATCTGGTTTTGGAAGTAATCTATGAGTCACGGGGACTCAACAATCTCACACCCTCACGATCACGACTATTTAAGCTTATGGGTAGGGAAAAGGTATGAGGTGGAGCTGCAGCAAGCACTAGCATATATGGTGGCTAACATACGCAAATGAGAGCGAGAAGAGAAGGCAAAGCACGGTCGAGAATCTATGATCAAGAAGTGATCCTAGAAATACTTACGTTCAAGCATAACACGAGACCGTGTTGTTTTCCCGAACTCCGCCGAAAAGAGACCATCACGGCTACACACGCGGTTGATCCATTTTAATTAAGTTAAGTGACAAGTTTTCTACAACCGGACATTAACAAATTCCCATCTGCGCATACCCGCGGGCACGGCTTTCAAAAGTTCAAATTCCTGCAGGGTTGTCCCAACTTAGCCCATCATAAGCTCTCACGGTCAACGAAGGATATTCCTTCTCCCAGGATGACCCGATCAGACTCGGAATCCCGGTTACAAGACATCTCGACAATGGTAAAACAAGACCAGCAAAGCCACCCGAATGTGCCAACAAATCCCGATAGGAGCTGCACATATCTCGTTCTCAGGGCACACCGGATTGTCCAAACTTTCGATAGGCCAGCCCAGAGTTGCCCCTGGTGGCCACCGGTGCCTGACAACTTGGACCAACACTCAGAGGAGCACTGGCCCGGGGGGGTTTAAAATAAAGATGACCCCTGAGTCCGCAGAACCCAAGGGAAAAAGGCTAGGTGGCAAAAGGTAAAACCAAGGTTGGGCCTTGCTGGAGGAGTTTTATTCAAGTCGAACTGCCAAGGGGTTCCCATTATAACCCAACCGTGTAAGGAACGCAAAATCAAGGAACATAGTACCGGTATGACGGAAACTAGGGCGGCAAGAGTGGAACAAAACACCAGGCATAAGGTCGAGCCTTCCACCCTTTACCAAGTATATAGGTTCATTAAAGTAAACAAGATATAATAATGATATCCTAACAATAATCATGTTCCAACAAGGAACAAACTCCAATCTTCACCTGCAACTAGCAACGCTATAAGAGGGGCTGAGCAAAGCGGTGACATAGCCAAACAACGGTTTGCTAGGACAAGGTGGGTTAGAGGTTTGACATGGAAATATGGGAGGCATGATAAAGCATGTGGTAGGTATCGAGGCATAGGCATAGCAATAGAGCGAGCAACTAGCAAGCAAAGATAGAAGTGATTTCGAGGGTATGGTCATCTTGCCTACAAAGTTCTCCGAGTTGACGTAAGCTTGATCCTCGTAAGCATACTCAATGGGTTCCTCGATCACGTACTCATCTCCCGGCTCTACCCAAATCAATAACACAAGAAAAGGGAACCACAATCAACCACGGTGCAATGCGCAAGCAACATGATGCAAAACATGGCATGATATGCGGGATGTAAATTGAAATGTATATGCATGCTTCGGAAAGGAAAGATTGAACTAGGCCTCAACTTGGAAAACCAAGTGCGCCGCTGGAAAGATGAGTTGATTTCGGTCGAAATCGATATGAAGATCACCGGAAACGGATGCACGGTTTGCAAATGGCAAGCAAAACAATAATGGCACTAATCTGCGATTAACAGCATGATGCCATCTAGAATGCAACAAGAAACTAAGCTACTACATTCTAACATAGCAACAAAGCACATGGTAGTGATCCACTCAAGATGCTTGACAAAATATGAACACTGAGCTACGGCAAAATCACACAATAGCAGGTTCAAACAAGCATGGCAAAAGTGCAAAAGATATCAGGTTCACAGACTTAGTGAAAATAACAACATTTGAGGAATTAACATCAGGTAGCAAAGTTTAGAGCAAGATAACAACATGCTACATGAACATATCATGGCAAAGCAAGGCATGGCATGAAACTACTCAAATCATGTAACAAAAGTCCCTTACTGACCATAAGCCAAAAGGGCACAGAAAACATGATGGCACCCATGTAAACATAGCAAGTTTCGTTAATAGATTCAGACTTAGCAGAAAACTGGACATGGCATAAACAGAGTTACATAGGCATGTTTGCGAGCTCGATGCACTCACCACAAGGCTTTGCATGACAGACTAAGTATACACCCAGCAAGAAGACAAGATCAAGTAGCTAACCATGGCAAGAACAATCTCATAGCATCCAAGGATCAACTACAACAACCTTGGCAAAATTGAATAACATGTAAACAATCTGCCAGGAACATTTTATAGCAAAAGTAGAGTATGATTGAGTCATGCTAGTGTACTCCATAATTGCAAACAAA
>NC_041380.1:453642319-453643415 GCF_002162155.2 Triticum dicoccoides
GCGTCCGGCCGACGGCGGACGTGTCCGGCGGTGCGGAGGAGCGGGGCTAGGGTTTCGGGATCTGGAATTTCGGAGGGGGAGGCCTATTTATAGATTCTGGGATCTAGGAGAGTCCAAATGGAGTGTGGTTTTCGGCCACGCGATCATGATCGAACGACCGAGAGGATGGAGGGGGTTTGGATGGGTTTTGGGCCACTTTGTAGGGGTGTTGGGCTGCAACACACACGAGGCCTTTACGGTTCCTTGGTTAACCGTTGGAGTATCAAACGAACTCCAAATGGCACGAAACTTGACAGGCGGTCTACCGGTGGTGAACCAAGGCCGCTTGGCATGTCTCGGTCCAATCCAAGAACATTTAACACCTGCACACGAAAAGAAGCAAAAGGGGACACCGGAGGACGTAGGAGTGCCGGAATGCAAAACGGACAACGGGGAAAATGTTCGGATGCATGAGATGAACACGTATGCAATGAGATGCACATGATGACATGATATGAGATGCATGACATGGAATAAAATGCAAAACAAAGACAAAACCCAACCACGAGGGAATATCATAACTTAGTGCCGAAAATGGCAAGAGTTGGAATACAAATATGGCAAGTTACATACGGGGTGTTATAGTAGGTATATATAGGAGGAAGAAGTAGGTCGGTGGAGCAACGAGGGGCCCATGAGGGTGGAGGGCGCGCCCAGGTGGAGCAACGTCCACTCCAAGTCCTCTGAATCACGTTTGTTCAGAAAATCACGTTCCCGAAGGTTTTATTCCGTTTGGACTCCATTTGATATTCCTTTTCTGCGAAACACTGAAATAGGCAAAAAAATAGCAATTTGGGCTGGGCCTCCGGTTAATAGGTTAGTCCCCAAAATAATATAAAAGTGTATAATAAAGCCCATTAAGATCGAAAACAGATAATATAATAGCATTGAACAATAAAAAATTATAGATACGTTGGAGACGTATCAAGCATCCCCATGCTTAATTCCTGCTCATCCTTGAGTAGGTAAATGATAAAAACAGAATTTTTGATGTGGAATGCTACTTAGCATATTCTTCAATGTATTTCTCTTTATTGTGGCATGAATGTTCAGATCC
>NC_041380.1:453643425-453702252 GCF_002162155.2 Triticum dicoccoides
AAAGATTCAAGATAAAAGTTTAATATTGACATAAAAATAATAATACTTCAAGCATACTAACAAAGCAATCATGTCTTCTCAAAATAACATGGCCAAAGAAAGTTATCCCTACAAAATAAATTGTCTGGTTATGCTCTATCTTCATCACACAGAGTATTTAAATCATGCACAACCCGGATGACAAGCCAAGCAATTGTTTCATACTTTTGATGTTCTCAAACTTTTTCGATCTTCACGCAATATATGAGCGTGAGCCATGGTGTGACGCCCCAAGACCGTTGCGCCAGGTGTCTTCCAGTGATTCGTTGTTGTTGCCATGTCATTAGCTTGCGTGTTGCATCTTGACATGTCATCATGTGCATTGCATCATCATGTTTTCAAAACTTGCATCCGTCCCGGTCTCCTTGTTTCCGTCCGTTGTCTGTTCCGAGCCCAGACACACTTGCACGCGCCCGCGACATGTCTGAAATAGTATTTTATAAGTGGTCGGAATATGTTCTCGGAATGGGATGAAAGTTGGCGTGTGGTCTTATTATAGTGTAGGTAGGCCGCCTGCCAAGTTTCATCGCATTCGGAGTCCGTTTGACGCCCCAACGGATAACTATAGCGGCGGTATAGCCGGTCTAACGTCGGACGTTTTTGGTCTCCGAAAACAATCGCGGGTCTTCTCTTTTCTCAGCCCGAGGCCTTCTGCACAGCCCACTACCTACTGCCAGTTCCAACCTAACCTCTCTCGTCAGCCTGCAGCCCTCCTCATGCGCGCGTCCGAAAGTTGTCCCGAACCCGACCCGGACAGTTGTCACCGTTGTGTCCGGATCATCCCCAAACATCTATAAAACGTCTCCATTTTGTTAATTGGACTTACCAACATATTTTTCATGACCGCTCGATTTTATTGGAGGGACGGATTAGCCCCTAAACTCTCCCTCTTTCCTTATATATATATATACACTCCCTAATCTAAATCTAGACCAAACCCTAGAAACTAGGGATCTGTCCCATCCATTCCGCATCCACCTGCCCAAATTCCCTCGCAGTGCCGTCACCCCCACCTAACTCTACTCGGTTTTCTGTGCCCGGCCAATCAAGAGCGCCTGCCTCGATCTGGATTGAGAGGAGTGCCGATCCATCCCAGCCTCTCCTCGCAGAGACCTCCCGCGAGCCTGCATGCTTACCCCGTCGTCGTTCCTCCTCTGCTCTCTTCCTTCCCCTCTCTCTTTCTTCTCTGTCTCAACTCTCTCTCTCTGTCTCTCTTTGCCAGGGACAGGACTCAACGACCTCCGCCATCCAGGGCCTCACCATGGCCATCGTCTCCTTCCTCGCCTTGCCGGAGATGCCCCGTCTTCGCCATGTTGCGATGCCGCTGTGCCTCTGCTTTCACGCATCGTTCCAGGAAGGAAGCCCTCGCGCCCGCTCCTTCCCGTCTACTCGAGTGCCACCACCTCGCGACCCTGCACCCCTCGTCGCCGGCCTCTGTTTCCCCTGCACCCTCTGATTCGAGCAAGAGAACGCGATGCACCCCGACCCCTGCCTCGCCGGAGTGGTCCTCGCCGCCGCCCTTCTCCCTCCGCCTTGCCCGCTCGCCGGAGCTCGGGCGCTGCTCTACGTCGTGCCCACTGGCCCCTGTCGTGCGCTGCTTTGCTTCGGCCTTTCGTCCCCGTTGACTCGTTCGAGCACCGCGTGGGCAGCCTCCTGGGCCGCAAGCCTCCCCGTGGCCCAGATCTGTTAGGCCAGTTGCGTGCCTGCCTCCTTCTCTGAACCAGGCCGAGGCCCATGGGTGAGCCGCCCCCTCTCCTTTTGCACTGTTGGCCCATGTGCAGTTTCAGCCCGATATATATTTTTCCTGCAATGAGCGAATTTTTCTATTTACAGAAAAACTGCACTTTTTCAGATTACCCCTTGTTGTTCATGCATTTAATAACTAATTAACTGTGCATCGGTTTAAAACAAACTTTATATGAAATATGCTTAGTTTTTCATCTAGTTTCATAATATGTCTTTTTCATCTATGTTTAAAATGTTTAAAATGCGGTTTGATTAAATTTGCCCCTATGCCATGTTAAAATGATTTAATTCATAACTAAATAACCGTAGCTTGGATTTAAATAATCTTTATATGTAAATGGGGTAGAAAAATGCCTAGTTTATCATGGTGGCATCTCTTTGCATGTTTAACAACTCTAAAATTGTGTTTAGGGCAGAACAGTACCAAACCTAATACATGCATATGAGGATTTTCCGGAATTGTTGTTCGTTGCTTCCGGCCTCATTTAAACTTGACTAGTTAGGCAGTTTTACTTAACTTCACCTCTTGCCATGTTAATCAACATTTAATCTTGTTGGGTACATAAACGAGATCGAACTAAATAAGTCACGTGGTGTTTCGTCAATATGCAACAGAGTTGCATATTGAGCTCCACTTAATTTGTAGGGTTGTTTGTGCATTTTGCCATGCCATACCTCATTAAACCGGACATGCATCATAATTCCTCGTGCATCATGCCATGTTTAGGTGATGGTTGTTTACTATGTTGTTTGCTCCTTTCCGGTGTTGCTTCTTTGGGTTGGTTCCGATAACGTTGCGTTTGTGAGGATTCGTTCGACTACGTCCATTTGTCTTCTTCATGGACTCGTTCTTCATCCTTGCGGGATTTCAGGCAAGATGACCATACCCTCGAAATCACTTCTATCTTTGCTTGCTAGTTGCTCGCTATTTTGCTATGCCTATGCTGCGATACCTACCACTTGCTTATCATGCCTCCCATTTTGTTAAGCCAAGCCTCTAACCCACCTTGTCCTAGCAAACCGTTGTTTGGCTATGTTACCGCTTTGCTCAGCCCCTCTTATAGTGTTGTTAGTTGCAGGTGAAGATTGGAGTTTGTTCCTTGTTGGAACATGGATATTTTGTTGGAATATCACAATATCTCTTATTTATATTAATGCATCTATATACTTGGTAAAGGGTGGAAGGCTCGGCCTTATGCCTGGTGTTTTGTTCCACTCTTACCGCCCTAGTTTCCGTCATATCGGTGTTATGTTCCCGGATTTTGCGTTCCTTACACGGTTGGGTTATAATGGGAACCCCTTGACAGTTCACTTTGAATAAAACTCCTCCAACAAGGCCCAACCTTGGTTTTACCATTCACCACCTAGCCTTTTTCCCTTGGGAGTCGCACATCCCAAGGGTCATCTTATTTTAACCCCCCCGGGCCAGTGCTTGTCTAAGTGTTGGTCCAAACTAGAGCCCCTTGCAGCGCCACCTCGGGGAAACTCGAGGGTTGGTTTTAGTTGTACATATTGCTTATCCGGTGTGCCTTGAGAATGAGATATGTGCAGCTCCTATCGGGATGTCGGCGCATCGGGCGGTCTTGCTGGACTTGTTTTACCATTGTCGAGGATGTCTTGTAACCGGGATGCCGAGTCTGATCGGATTGTCTTGGGAGAAGGAATATCCTTCATTGACCGTGAGAGCTTGTGATGGGCTAAGTTGGGACACCCCTGCAGGGTTTTGAACTTTCGAAAGTCGTGCCCGCGGTTATGGGCAGATGGGAATTTGTTAATGTCCGGTTGTAGAAAACCTGAAAATTAACTTAATTAAAATGCATCAACCGCGTGTGTCGCCATGATGGTCTCTTCTCGGCGGAGTCTGGGAAGTGAACACGGTGTTGGAGTAATACTTGACGTAGGTTGTTCTAGGATCACTTCTTGATCATAGTTCATCGATCGTGCTTTTGCCTTCTCTTCTCGCTCTCTTTTGCGTATGTTAGCCACCGAATATGCTAGTTGCTTGCTGTAGCTCCACCTCATACCTTTTCCCTACCCATAAGCTTAAATAGTCTTGATCGCGAGGGTGTGAGATTGTTGAGTCCCCGTGACTCACAGATACTTCCAAAACCAGTTTGCAGGTGCCGATGATACCGTACTGGTGACGCAACCGAGCTCAAGGAGGAGCTCGATGAAGATCTCATTCATTGTGTTGTTTCGTTTCAGTTGATCAGTAGTGGAGCCCAGTTGGGACGATCGGGGATCTGTGTAGCATTTGGGGTAGTCTTCTTTCATTTTGGTTCCATAGACGGACCTTGATTGTATCTGGATGATGTAATGCTTTATTCACGTATTGTGTGAAGTGGCGATTGTAAGCCAACTATGTATCTCTTTCCCTTATGTATTACATGGGTTGTGTGAAGATTACCTCACTTGCGACATAGCTTTCAATGCGGTTATGCCTCTAGGTCGTGCTTCGACACGTGGGAGATATAGCCGCATCGAGGGCGTTACACATGGATATAGCACTATAGGTGGAATAGAATGGTGGTTGTGGAGAAGACAAAAAGAAGAAGATAGTCTCACATCAACTAGGCATATCAACAGGCTATGGCGATGCCCATCAACGGATATCAATGTGAGTGAGTACGGATTGCCATGCAACGGATGCACTAGAGCTATAAGTGTATGAAAGCTCGACAAAAGAAATTAAGTGGGTGTGTGAATGTGTCCTAGACTAGGGGGTACTCACCACGTCATGTCCCAATCTGTTAGATTGGGCCGAGGACCCCCATAGCCGTATACTCATGGGCCAGTTCGGACAACTGCCGCATAAAAGGAAGATTCCACAAGACTTGACGATCAAGACAAGGACTCCTCCCCACCGGCGTATTCGGCTAGGACTCTTGTTATCCTAGGCCTCTAGTGCATTATATAAACCGAGGCCAGGCTAGTCAATAGAAGATATATACAACAATCATACCATAGGATAGCTTCTAGGATTTAGCCTCTACGATCCCATGGTAGATCAACTCTTGTAATACTCATATCATCAAGATCAATTAAGCAGGAAGCAGGGTATTACCTCCATCGAGAGGGATCGAACCTGGGTAAACATCGTGTCCCCTGCCTTCTGTTACCATCGATCCTAGATGCACAGTTCAGGACCCCCTACCTGAGATCGGTCGGTTTTGACACCGACACTGGTGCTTTCATTGAGAGTTCCGCTGTGTGATCGGCAAAAGGATCAATGGCTCGCCCGCAGGTCAACTGCGATGTCAGCTTCTTCGTCGCCGGCTCGGCCGGTCACCTTGGCTGGACCGAGAACTGTGCCCTACCTCCGATCGTCATGTTCGGATGAGGACCTTCATCAACATCAACTCCAATCTCTATCAAAATCATGGAGGAATCATCCAGGGAGCCCGGGGGCTCAACGTCAACATTGCCTTCGGGCGACCGTGCTGTTTTTCTGGACAGCGAACTCGTATCCGCCACCACCGCCTCCTCAAGTGTCGTTTTAACGATTGCTTCGATGGAATTGTGCAGAATTGGGTCTACAACAACCCTGGAAAAATTCGTCGAGTTCCTATGGGGGAATCTCTGGCAATCCATGATATACTGGAGGCCTG
The DNA here is from genome assembly GCF_002162155.2 of Triticum dicoccoides. Lineage (NCBI taxonomy): Eukaryota > Viridiplantae > Streptophyta > Magnoliopsida > Poales > Poaceae > Triticum > Triticum dicoccoides. Next base: position 453,648,819 of record NC_041380.1, read on the forward strand.
TCAAATCTGGACGAGTTTAGGTCGTGGTGTCCATCTTCTAGCTCAGACGTCCTTTGGAAGATCCAACCGTTGATCGGCTGTGGAATTCCTATATCTACCACCCCTCAAAATTTCAGCTCCATCCGTCTGTCCAAACTTCAGGAACCTTCCGATTAGTGCATCACTTTTCGGATCTGTTTTCTGCACGAAAATGAATCCGACCCGAGTTCGTCTTTTTTATGAACAGGATTTCGGACATCATTTTTGAAGGAAGTTTTGTATGGTGTATTGTGTTTTGTTCCCGAACACATACCACTAACTTTAAAATCTTTTGAACGTGATCTTCACCATCATGCTGGTGTCAAACCAGTCCGGCAATATTGCTCCACGGCTGCCGACCTGTGCTAGACACGTCGTCAATTTGTTGAGCCGAGCTCAACTTATTCGGATCATCATCTCGGTGAGCCGAACAGGAGTTCAGCATCGCGTAGGATAAATCATCGCCAACATCGACGCCCCACGGATTACATGGAGCGGGCACACCGGCATCGCCGCATGGTCACTTCATCAAGCCGGCATTGACCACGTCACGACCGGCATCGGCAGGGCCGCACTGTTGCTTCTTCAAGCCGATGTCCATCACGCCGACCTACTTTGACTCATCAGCTGACATCGAGGCTTCGACATCTCGGCTGGACCGGGGGCTTCGCCATCTCTTTATCAACCTACTCTGGAGACTTCAGCGTCACTAGCACACCAGCTTCCGCAAGCCAACCTTCACCAGCATCGCCATGCCGTCGCTTCATTGCCCATCAGGCAATGGGTGTGCGGATCGAGTCCCAATTTTGGGAGTCGCTGTCAGCACCCCGATTCCAAGTCACATCGATCTAGCCGGTAACACCTCATATCACATTGCGGCCTCACGCACGGTATCCCACGGGTGTCGCCTTACTATAGCCCGGGACCGTTTGCGCCTTTTGGCTCACGTATATGATAGTGTCGCTAGCATCCATATGACAGAGAACCCGGGCCGACATGGCTAGTCGTGAACCCAAAGCGGCACAGACCTATGGAGACAGGCATACATGAATCACATCGAGCATGTCGGTCATCAGTGAGTGAATCCGGGCTGTAGCACTGGGCTAACAGGACTCCGGGGAACCCGTGCTGTAGCAGGCTAGGCACGACTCCGGATGTCACCGCGTGACATTTCCCCGAAGGGACAGACATAGGAACGAAGTGAAACACATGCCGGCCAGTCAAGTGTCCTGAGCAGTAGTGCTGGGCTAGCAGGACTCCGGTGAACCGGGCTGTAGCGGACTACTATAGCTCGAGGAACACTAGACTACATTTCCCCATAAGAAAGGCTGCCAAGGACAAACAACTAGATTGTCGGATCCCACTCATACCAAGCACTTCAATCATACACACAATATGCCCGATATGAGTACATACAACATGGCATCACAACAAAACTCTACAACTCAAGTACTTTATTTAAAGGCTCCATAGAGCCATACATAACAAGTTCATACAGGTAGGGATCACATGACCCGACACTCAAGTCATACAACCATACAAGCACAAGCGGAAGCAACTAGTCTGAGTACAGACACTAGAAAGAAAGAAGGCTTCTCGAAGCCTGTCTATCTACATAGGGCCCTCCATGGCCAAGATCACCACCTGGGTGGCTAGTCACTCGTCGACATCAAGGTCTATGTAGAACCCATCGGAGGGGGTGGTGTTGTCGTCTGAAAACAGTAATTAAGCAAACATGAGTACAAAGGTACTCAGCAAGTCTTACATCAGATCCTATTATACATGCTCATTCTCAAGAAGGTGGTGGGGTTATTGCAGCAAGCCAGCTTTGACTCTTGGCTAAGCTATCCTACGGAACTCCACTAGTAAAATAGTTTTCGCACACAAGTCCACTACTCACCAACACAATACTCCACCGGGGATACTCCCTCATTATCCTACAAGAGGGCCATCCTCGATACTCACACTTATCTAAGAGTCTTTTAGTAGTATCCATTAACTTGTCTATGAACTGTATAGGCAACCAAGTAGTCCTTTACCGCGGACGCGGCTATTCGAATAGTTTATACCCTGCAGGGGTGTACTTCTTCATACACGCTTTCACCACTTACCGCCATTTACACGACATGTACTCGACAACATTCAAGCGGAAACCAACGAGGGTGTCGGCCACGGCCTACCCAAACACTCAAGTCTCTAGTCCAGGTGCATTGCCTATCCAGGTTCCATCCGCAGGGAGTCCGGCCGAGGTTTCCACATACGGCCCCGAACGATGTGAACAGGGTTCCCGAGACACCAAACGGGTGACTTGGCACATTGTGCCACGGTGTATCTACCGCAACATAGCCCACCCCTAGGGTCAGTGCTACGCACGGCCGCCAACACATAACCTACAAACACCAGAAACTATTTGCAACTCCTAGACAGAGTACTAGGGTGATTAAGAAGCCGAGAGGGTCCATTGGTTTCGAGCCGAATGTATGGTAGTAACTGCATCTTAAATCACACATACAGATCTCAGTTCTTATGGACGGCCTCAATGAAACAACCCACCATGTACTCCTACATGGCCTCTCATCGATACCTTTACCAAAACATGTTCAACACATCCCTCACATTACCAACATAATCATTTCACTCTAGCCCATCACCCAGATGAACCAGACCTGACACAACTCTAAGCATAGTAGCCATAGCAAGGTAGGAATCACATACATAGCTCAATCAACTCCTACACATGCTAGTGGGTTTCATCTAGTTACTATGGCAATGACAGCTCATGTAGAGGATAAGGGTTCAACTACCGTAGCACACAGCAGTTTGAATCGCGTTGTCTTAATGCAGTAAACAAGAGCAGAAGCGAGAACATGGGTTTGTATCGGAATGATCAATGGGTTGCTTGCGTGTTGTAGTGGTAGTAGGGTACTGCCCTTCAGACGGATACTCGGGATTATCCTCGGAGGCAGAACCTACCACGAAAAGCACACTGGACATAATCAACACATGACAATATGCAACAATATGATGCATGCTATGACATGGCAAGATGAAAGTGTCTTGGCCTAATGCAAGCTAAAACGGAAGGGGATGAACTCATTTGAATCAAAGATTCAAATGTTAGCTCATTAAACATAGCCTTATTAGTGTATTATCTTGTGTTGGAAATATGCCCTAGAGGCAATAATAAATTATTATTTATTATATTTCTTTGTTCATGATAATCGTTTATTATCCATGCTAGAATTGTATTGATAGGAAACTCAGATACATGTGTGGATACATAGACAACACCATGTCCCTAGTAAGCCTCTAGTTGACTAGCTCGTTGATCAATAGATGGTTACGGTTTCCTGACCATGGACATTGGATGTCATTGATAACGGGATCACATCATTAGGAGAATGATGTGATGGACAAGACCCAATCCTAAGCATAGCACAAGATCGTGTAGTTCGTATGCTAAAGCTTTTCTAATGTCAAGTATCATTTCCTTAGACCATGAGATTGTGCAACTCCCGGATACCGTAGGAGTGCTTTGGGTGTGCCAAACGTCACAATGTAACTAGGTGGCTATAAAGGTACACTACAGGTATCTTCGAAAGTGTCTGTTGGGTTGGCACGAATCGAGACTGGGATTTGTCACTCCGTGTAAACGGAGAGGTATCTCTGGGCCCACTCGGTAGGACATCATCATAATGTGCACAATGTGATCAAGGAGTTGATCACGGGATGATGTGTTACGGAACGAGTAAAGAGACTTGCCGTAACGAGATTGAACAAGGTATCGGGATACCGACGATCGAATCTCGGGCAAGTATCGTACCGATAGACAAAGGGAATTGTATACGGGATTGATTAAGTCCTTGACATCGTGGTTCATCCGATGAGATCATCGTGGAACATGTGGGAGCCAACATGGGTATCCAGATCCCGCTGTTGGTTATTGACCGGAGAGTCATCTCGGTCATGTCTGCATGTCTCCCGAACCCGTAGGGTCTACACACTTAAGGTTCGGTGACGCTAGGGTTATAGAGATATTAGTATGCGGTAACCCGAAAGTTGTTCGAAGTCCCGGATGAGATCCCGGACGTCACGAGGAGTTCCGGAATGGCCCGGAGGTAAAGATTTATATATAGGAAGTGCTATTTCGGCCATCGGGACAAGTTTCGGGGTCACCGGTATTGTACCGGGACCACCGGAAGGGTCCCGGGGGTCCACCGGGTGGGGCCACCTGCCCCGGGGGCCACATGGGCTGTAGGGGGTTCGCCTTGGCCTATATGGGCCAAGGGCACCAGCCCCAAGAGGCCCATGCGCCAAGAATCAAGGGAAAGGAAGAGTCCTAAAGGCGGAAGGCACCTCTGAGGTGCCTTGGGGAGGAGGGACTCCTCCCTGGCCGCACCCTTCCTTGGAGGAAGGGCCAAGGCTGCGCCTCCCCCCTCTCCCTTGGCCCTATATATAGTGGGGGGAAGGGAGGGCAACCATACCTAAGCCCTGGCGCCTCCCTCTCCCTCCCATGACACATCTCCCTCCTCCCGCAGCGCTTGGCGAAGCCCTGTTGGAATCCCGCTACTTCCACCACGCCGTCGTGCTACTGGATCTCCATCAACCTCTCCTTCCCCCTTGCTGGATCAAGAAGGAGGAGACGTCGCTGCTCCGTACGTGCGTTGAATGCGGAGGTGCCGTCCGTTCGGCACTAGGATCATCGGTGATTTGGATCACGACGAGTACGACTCCATCAACCCCCTTCTCTTGAACGCTTCCGCGCGCGATCTACAAGGGTATGTAGATCCACTCCCCCCCTCATTGCTAGATGACTCCATAGATTGATCTTGGTGACACATAGGAATTTTTTTGAATTATTGCTACGTTCCCCATCAGTGGCATCATGAGCTAGGTCTATGCGTAGTTTCTATGCACGAGTAGAACACAAAGTAGTTGTGGGCGTTGATTATGTTCAATATGCTTGCCGTTACTAGTCTTATCTTTATTCGGCGGCATCATGGGATGAAGCGGCCCGGACCGACCTTACACGTACTCTTACGTGAGACTGGTTCCACCGACTGACATGCACTAGTTGCATAAGGTGGCTAGCGGGTGTCTGTCTCTCCCACTTTAGTCGGATCGGATTCGATGAAAAGGGTCCTTATGAAGGGTAAATAGCAATTGGCATATCACGTTGTGGTTTTGCGTAGGTAAGAAACGTTCTTGCTAGAAACCCATAGCAGCCACGTAAAACATGCAAACAACAATTAGAGGACGTCTAACTTGTTTTTGCAGGGTATGCTATGTGATGTGATATGGCCAAAAGGATGTGATGAATGATATATGTGATGTATGAGATTGATCATGTTCTTGTAATAGGAATCACGACTTGCATGTCGATGAGTATGACAACCGGCAGGAGCCATAGGAGTTGTCTTAATTTTTTTATGACCTGCGTGTCAACATAAACGTCATGTAATTACTTTACTTTATTGCTAACCGTTAGCTATAGTAGTAGAAGTAATAGATGACGTGACAACTTCATGGAGACACGATGATGGAGATCATGATGATGGAGATCATGGTGTCATGCCGGTGACAAGATGATCATGGAGCCCCAAGATGGAGATCAACGGAGCTATATGATATTGGCCATATCATGTCACTATTATTTGATTGCATGTGATGTTTATCATGCTTATACATCTTATTTGCTTAGAACGACGGTAGTAAATAAGATGATCCATCATTAAAATTTCAAGAAAGTGGTCCCCCTAACTGTGCACCGTTGCGACAGTTCGTTGTTTCGAAGCACCACTTGATGATCAGGTGTGATAGATTCTAACGTTCACATACAACGGGTGTAAAACAGATTTACACACGCGAAACACTTAGGTTGACTTGACGAGCCTAGCATGTGTACAGACATGGCCTCGGAACATAGAAGACCGAAAGGTCGAGCATGAGTCGTATGGTAGATACGATCAGCATGAAGATGTTCACCGATGTTGACTAGTCCGTCTCACGTGATGATCGGACACGGCCTAGTTGACTCGGATCATGTAATCACTTAGATGACTAGAGGGATGTCTATCTGAGTGGGAGTTCATAAGATGAACTTAATTATCCTGAACATAGTCAAAGGTCTTCGCAAATTATGTCATAGCTCGCGCTTCAGTTCTACAGTTTAGATATGTTCCTAGAGAAAAATTTAGTTGAAAGTTGATAGTAGAAATTATGCGGACTAGGTCCGCAAACTGAGGATTGTCCTCATTGCTTCATAGAAGGCTTATGTCCTTAATGCACCGCTCAGTGTGCTGAACCTCGAACGTTGTCTATGGATGTTGCGAACATCTGACATACACATTTTGATAACTACGTGATAGTTCAGTTAAACGGTTTAGAGTTGAGGCACCAAAGACGTTTTGAAACGTCGCGAAACATATGAGATGTTTCGAGGGCTGAAATTGGGATTTCAGGCTCGTGCCCATGTCAAGAGGTATAAGACCTCCGACGATTTTCTTAGCCTGCAAACTAAGGGAGAAAAGCTCAATTGTTGAACTTGTGCTCAGATTGTCTGAGTACAACAATCGCTTGAATCAAGTGGGAGTTGATCTTCCAGATGAAATAGTGATGGTTCTCCGAAGTCATTACCACCAAGCTGCTTGAGCTTCGTGATGAACTATAATATATCAGGGACATATATGATGATCCTTGAGATATTCGCGATGTTTGACACCACAAAAGTAGAGATCAAGAAGGAGCATCAATTGTTGATGGTTGTTGAAACCACTAGTTTCAAGAAGGGCAAGGGCAAAAAGGGATACTTCATGAAACGGCAATTCAGCTGCTGCTCTAGTGAAGAAACCCAAGGTTGAACCCAAACCCGAGACTAAGTGCTTCTGTAATAAGGGGAACAACCACTGGAGCAGAATTATCCTAGATACTTGGTAGATGAGAAGGCTGGCAAGGTAGATAGAACTATATTGGATATACATTGTGTTGATGTGTACTTTACTAGTACTCCTAGTAGCACCAGGGTATTAGATACCGGTTCGGTTGCTAAGTGTTAGTAACTCGAAATAAAAGCTACGGAATAAACGGAGACTAGCTAAAGGTGAGCTGACGATATGTGTTGGAAGTGTTTCCAATGTTGATATGATCAAGCATCACACGCTCCCTCTACCATCGAGATTGGTGTTTGCGTTGAGCATAGACATGATTGGATTATGTCTATCGCAATACGGTTATTCATTTAAGGAGAATAATGGTTACTCTGTTTATTTGAATAATACCTTCAATGGTCTTACACCTAAAATGAATGGTTCATTGAATCTCGATCGTAGTGATACACATGTTCATGCCAAAAGATATAAGATAGTAATGATAGTACCACCTACTTGTGGCACTGCCACTTAAGTCATATCGGTATAAAACGCATGAAGAAGCTCCATGTTGATGGATCTTTTGGCTCACTCGTTTTTGAAAAGTTTGAGACATGCGAACCATGTCTATTGGTGTATATGCATGAAGAAACTCCATGCAAATGGACCGTTTGGACTCACTTGATTTTGAATCACTTGAGACATGCAAATCATACCACATGGGCAAGATGACTGAAAGCCTCGTTTTCAGTAAAATGGAACTAGAAAGCAACTTGTTGGAAGTAATACATTTTGATGTGTGCAGTCCAATGAGTGCTGAGGCATGTAGTGGATATCGTTATGTTCTTACTTCACAGATGATTTGAGTAGATGTTGAGTACATTTACTTGATGAATCACGAGTCTGAATTATTGAAAGGTTCAAGTAATTTCGGGGTGAAGCTGAAAGATCATCGTGACAAGAGGATAAAATATCTATGATATGATCATAGAGATGAATATCTGAATTACGAGTTTGGCACAGAATTAAGACATTGTGGAAATTGTTTCACAACTAATACAGCCTGGACACCATAGTGTGATGGTGTGTCCGAACATCATAACTGCACCCTATTGGATATGATGCATACCATGATGTCTCTTATCGAATTACCACGATAGTTTATGGGTTAGGCATTAAAGACAACCACATTCACTTTAAAAGGGCACCACGTAATTCCGATGAGATGACACCGTATGAACTATGGTTTAGAGAAACCTAAGCTGTCATTTCTTAGAAGTTTGGGGCTGCGACGCTTATGTGGAAAAGTTTCAGGCTGATAAGCTCGAACCCAAAGTGGATAAATGAATCTTCATAGGACACCCAAAACAGTTGGGTATACCTCCTGTCTCAGATTCGAAAGCAATAAGGGATTGTTTCTAGAATCGGGTCGTTTCTCGAGGAAAAGTTTCTCTCGAAAGAATTGAGTGGGAGGATGGTGGAGACTTGATGAGGTTATTGAACCGTCTCTTCAACTAGTGTGTGGCAGGGCACAGGAGTTGTTCCTGTGGCACCTACACCAATTGAAGTGGAAGCTTATGATAGTGATCATGAAACTTTAGATCAAGTCACTACCAAACCTCATGGGATGACAAGGATGCGTACTACTTCAGAGTGGTACGTAATCCTGTCTTGGAAGTCATGTTGCTAGACAACAATGAACCTACGAGCCATGGAGAAGCGATGGTGGGCCCGGATTCCGATAAATGGCTCGAGGCCATATAATCCGAGAGAGGATCCATGTATGAAAACAAAGTGTAGACTTTGGAAGAACTACTTGATGGTCGTAAGGCTGTTAGGTACATATGGATTTTAAAAGGAAGACGGACAATGATGGTAAGTATCACCATTAAGAAAGCTCGACTTGTCGTTAAGATGTTTTCCGACAAGTTCAAGGAGTTGACTACGATGAGACTTTCTCACTCGTAGCGATGCTAAGAGTCTGTTAGAATTATATTAGCGATTACTGCATTATTTATGAAATCTTGCAGATAGGATGTCAAAACATTGTTTCCTCGACGATTTTCTTGAGGAAAGGTTGTATGTGATACAACCGGAAGGTTTTGTCAATCCTGAAAGATGCTAATAAGTATGCAAAGCTCCAACAATCCTTCTGAGGACTGGAGTGGGCATCTTGGAGTTGGAATGTATGCTTTAATGAGATGATCAAAGTTTTGGGTTTATACAAAGTTTATGAGAAACTTGTATTTCCAAAGAAGTGAGTGGGAGCACTATAGAATTTCTGATGAGTATATGTTGTTGACATATTGTGGATCAGAAATGACGTAGAATTTCTGGAAAGCATATAGGGTTATTTGGAAAGTGTTTTTCAATGGAAAGCCTGGATTAAGCTACTTGAACATTGAGCATCAAGATCTATAAGGATAGATCAAAACGCTTAATGGTACTTTCAAATGAGCACATACCTTGACATGATCTTGAAGGTGTTCAAGATGGATCAGTCAAAGAAGGAGTTCTTGCCTGAGTTGTAAGGTATGAAGTTAAGACTTAAAGCTCGACCACGGCAGAATAGAGAGGAAGGACGAAGGTCGTCCCCTATGCTTTAGACGTAGGCTCTACAGTATGCTATGCTGTGTACCGCACCTGAAGTGTGCCTTGCCATGAGTCAGTCAAGGGGTACAAGAGTGATCCAAGAATGGATCATAGGACAGCGGTCAAAGTTATCCTTAGTAACTAGTGGACTAAGGAATTTTCTCGATTATGGAGGTGGTAAAAGAGTTCGTCGTAAAGGGTTACGCCGATGCAAACTTTGATACTAATCCAGATTATTCTGAGTAGTAAACTGGATTCGTAAAGTAGAACAGTTATTTGAAATGGCTCCAAATATAGCATAGTAGCTGCATCTACATGATGACATAGAGATTTGCGAAGTACATATGGATCTGAAAGATTCAGACCCGTTGACTATAACATCTCTCACAAGCATAACATGATCAAACCCAGAACTCATCGAGTGTTAATCACATGGTAATGTGAACTAGATTATTGACTCTAGTAAACTCTTTGGGTGTTAGTCACATGGGGATGTGACCTTGAGTGTTAATCACATATCGATGTGAACTGGATTATTGACTCTAGTGCAAGTGGGAGACTGTTGGAAATATGCCCTAGAGGCAATAATAAATTAGTTATTATTATATTTCTCTGTTCATGATAATCGTTTATTATCCATGCTAGAATTGTATTGATAGGAAACTCAGATACATGTGTGGATACATAGACAACACCATGTCCCTAGTAAGCCTCTAGTTGACTAGCTCGTTGATCAATAGATGGTTACGGTTTCTTGACCATGGACATTGGATGTCATTGATAACGGGATCACATCATTAGGAGAATGATGTGATGGACAAGACCCAATCCTAAGCATAGCACAAGATCGTGTAGTTCGTATGCTAAAGCTTTTCTAATGTCAGGTATCATTTCCTTAGACCATGAGATTGTGCAACTCCAGGATACCGTAGGAGTGCTTTGGGTGTGCCAAACGTCACAACGTAACTGGGTGGCTATAAAGGTACACTACAGGTATCTCCGAAAGTGTCTGTTGGGTTGGCACGAATCGAGACTAGGATTTGTCACTCCGTGTAAACGGAGAGGTATCTCTGGGCCCACTCGGTAGGACATCATCATAATGTGCACAATGTGATCAAGGAGTTGATCACGGGATGATGTGTTACGGAACGAGTAAAGAGACTTGCCGGTAACGAGATTGAACAAGGTATCGGGATACCGACGATCGAATCTCGGGCAAGTATCGTACCGATAGACAAAGGGAATTGTATACGGGATTGATTAAGTCCTTGACATCGTGGTTCATCCGATGAGATCATCGTGGAACATGTGGGAGCCAACATGGGTATCCAGATCCCGTTGTTGGTTATTGACCGGAGAGTCATCTCGGTCATGTCTGCATGTCTCCCGAACCCGTAGGGTCTACACACTTAAGGTTCGGTGACGCTAGGGTTATAGAGATATTAGTATGTGGTAACCCGAAAGTTGTTCGGAGTCCCGGATGAGATCCCGGACGTCACGAGGAGTTCCGGAATGGTCCGGAGGTAAAGATTTATATATAGGAAGTGCTATTTCGGCCATCGGGACAAGTTTCGGGGTCACCGGTATTGTACCGGGACCACCGGAAGGGTCCCGGGGGTCCACCGGGTGGGGCCACCTGCCCCGGGGGCCACATGGGCTGTAGGGGGTGCGCCTTGGCCTATATGGGCCAAGGGCACCAGCCCCAAGAGGCCCATGCGCCAAGAATCAAGGGAAAGGAAGAGTCCTAAAGGGGGAAGGCACCTCCGAGGTGCCTTCGGGAGGAGGGACTCCTCCCTGGCCGCACCCTTCCTTGGAGGAAGGGCCAAGGCTGCGCCTCCCCCCTCTCCCTTGGCCCTATATATAGTGGGGGGAAGGGAGGGCAACCATACCTAAGCCCTGGCGCCTCCCTCTCCCTCCCATGACACATCTCCCTCCTCCCGCAGCGCTTGGCGAAGCCCTGTTGGAATCCCGCGACTTCCACCACGCTGTCGTGCTACTGGATCTCCATCAACCTCTCCTTCCCCCTTGCTGGATCAAGAAGGAGGAGACGTCACTGCTCTGTACGTGCGTTGAACGCGGAGGTGCCGTCCGTTCGGCGCTAGGATCATCGGTGATTTGGATCACGATGAGTACGACTCCATCAACCCCGTTCTCTTGAACGCTTCCGCGCGCGATCTACAAGGGTATGTAGATCCACTCCCCCCCTCGTTGCTAGATGACTCCATAGATTGATCTTGGTGACACGTAGGAAATTTTTTGAATTATTGCTACGTTCCCCAACATCTTGTTCTGCTTAAACAGCAAGGTTAACTTGTTTTGTCATGCATGAAACCATTACAGATGGATAGATTGAATTTTTCTGATGATTTTTCATATATAAATCTTTGCATTTGGAGTTATGGTTGATTTTCTATGATTTTTAGAAGTTTTGGCTATTTTCTGGAATTTCCTATTAAAGAATAAATCCAGTAATTGAATTAATGCGTCAGCATGGCATCGGTGTGACGTCAGCGGGTCAACTGGGTCAGCCAGGTCAAACCTGACTGGTGGGCCCTGTCTGTCAGTGACTCAGCTAATTAACAGAATTAAATTAACACTAATTAGCTGTCAGTGGGGCCTGGGCCCACATGTTAGTGACTAAACTAATTAAAATTAGCTAAAACTAATCCTAAACTAATTAGCAGACTGGCCCCACCTGTCATAGACTCAGGGGGGTCAACCTAGGCCCACACAGGGTCAAACAGGGTCAACTCGTCGGTGTCTAGCCGCCGGTGAGGCCAGACGCGGCGGAGCAGCGCGGGATTTGCACTCTGGCGACCAAAAGGACGGCGGAGACTATCTATGTGATGCGGGGAGGAAGCAACGTCGAGTGGTGGCAGTGGGTGGAGCTGGGGTGGTCGGAAACATCGCCGGCGACGAGTTTGGTGGCGACCGGAGCTCGGGTGAGGTCGAGCTAGTCGCTAGGGGGCACGGGGAGGCGTGTGGATTGGTGCGTTGAGCTCCTGGAGGTGCGGTAGGACTAGTGGATAGGGTGGCGCGGCCATTGGGTGGCCGGAGCCTCGTCGGCGATGAGCTCCACGGCGGTGCGTGCGGGTGAGCTACGTGCGGTCACTACGGGGCTCGAGAGAGAGAACGGAGAGGGTGGGGAGGTGGCTGAGCTCACGGGGTTCTCGTCGAGGCAGTCGGAGAGGTTGGGGATGAGCTGATGCGGCGGGGACGGCGAAGGGGATCTCCGGTGGCCGGAGTTGGGGACGAGCTCGGTGCAGCGTCTCCGGGGCGAGCGAGCGCTCGGGGCTCGGCCTACTTGATGTAGTCGACAACGGCGGAGCTTCCTGGCATGACGGGGCAACGAATGGACGGCGGTGGCTGCGGTGGAGCTTGTCGGCGGCGACGGCTGCGCTCGGCAGGGAGATGGGGAGAGAGCCAGAGAGGGGGAGAGGCCACGGGGAGAGTGGGAAGAAAGAGAGGGAGACGTGGGGGTCGGCGTGGCACTCGTAGACGCCTCCAGGGCGTCGGCGGAAGTAGGAGGTGGCCGGCGTGTGGCCGCGGGCGCCGGCCACGCGCTCCTCGTCCTCCTAGTGGGAGGAGGAGGACGACTGGCAAGTGCCAGTGGACTGGGCCGAGCTGGTGGGCTCGGTGGGCTGCGCCAGGTAAGTTACTTCTCTCTCTCCTTTTCTGTTTTTCTTATTTATTCTATTATTTCTGTAGCTTTAGGGCTTTATTAAAAATGCCAGGGCATTTCCATAAATCATAAAATTAATCATGGCTACTGCTTAGAATATATCCAACAGCAAACATTTTAGTTTATGATTATTTGAGCATTTAAAATATTTTATAGCATTTAAATGCCCAAATGCAAATACCATAAGGATTAATCCAATGACCTTAGATGTCCTAGAAAAATGTGCACCATTTTTGTGAGGGGTTTTAACCCAAAACAAAAAAGGTGGGCTTTTTAGAAGGGCATTTCAGGTTCATTGAAAAGTTTTTTAGTAAACCCTAGTTGTTCCAGGGGGGTGCTGGGGGTTCTGACATCCCCATTTCAAATTTAAGGGAAATTTAAACATGATGAACACTCTAATGCTTGAGCTGGCTAGGGTGTGACAACTCACCCCCACTCAAAAGAATCGCGTCCCGAGATTTAGGATCCTCCGGGAAGATGGTGGGGTACTCGAGTCAAAGACGATCCTCCCTTTCCCAAGTGGCTTCTTTCTCGGAATGGTGTGACCATTGAACCTTGAGAAACTTGATATTATGACGTCGAGTGGTATGCTCGGCTTGATCAAGGATACGAACGGGATATTCCCGATATGAGAGGTTATCTTATAGATCAAGCGTTTCGTGGTCCACTCCATGGATAGGATCCGCGAAGCAACGCCTAAGTTGAGAAACGTGGAAGACATCGTGAACTCTGGAAATATGTGAAGGTAGTTCCAATTGGTAGGCAACTTCTCCTTGTTTGGCGAGAATGCGAAAGAGTCCAATGTAACAAGGAGCCAATTTGCCTTTGATACTGAAACGATGGGTTCCCTTTAACGGAGTAACCCGAAGGTAAGCCTTCTCGCCGACTTCATAAGTCATGAGCTTATTTCTACGATCATATTGGCTCTTTTGACGAGATTGGGCTGTTTTCAAGTTCTCACGAATAACGCGAACCTATTCTTCTGCTTCCTGAATCATATCCGGGCCAAAGAGTTGTCTTTCCCCGGTTTCTGACCAGTTAAGAGGCGTTCGACATTTTCGTCCATAGAGAACTTCGAAAGGAGTCTTGCCCAAGCTAGCTTGATAACTATTGTTGTAAGCAAACTCCGCGAATGGAAGGCATTTCTCCCAACCCATTCCGAATGAGATGACAGAGGCTCGGAGCATATCTTCCAGAATTTGATTGACTCGTTCTACTTGACCACTTGATTGAGGATGGAAGGCGGTGCTAAAAGATAGACGAGTTCCCATAGCATTTTGGAAACTTTCCCAAAATCGAGAGGTGAAGAGACTCCCACGTCTGAGTTAATTTCCAGTGGAACACCATGAAGAGACACTATTCGGGAGATGTACAAGTCAGCTAGCTGGCTAGCGGTGATACTCTCACGAACAGGTAGGAAATGGGCTACCTTGGAAAGACGGTCGATCATGACGAAGATGGAATTATTCCCTCTCTTGGTCCTGGGAAACCCAGTGATGAAATCCATACTGATTTTATCCCATTTCCACTCGGGAATAGCCAAAGGTTGAAGGGTGCCAGCAGGCCGTTGATGCTCTGCTTTAACACGACGACAAACGTCGCAATTAGCAATGTATTGAGCGATTTCTCTCTTCATCCTAGTCCACCAAAACCTCTGGCGTAGGTCTTGATACATTTTAGTACTACCGGGATGAATGGTGAGAGGGGATTCATGAGCTTCCTTAAGGATCAGCCGCCTCAAGTTTCGTGCCTTTGGAACCACTAAGCGGTTTCCAAAGTATACGACACCTTGATCATCAACGGAGAAACAATTCACGACTCCTTTATTAATGCTTCTCTTAATACGGGAGATTCCCGGATCTACCTTCTGTGCCTTGATGATCTGATCCATAAGGGTAGGTTTCGCCACCAGTGTGGATAGGAATCCTCGAGGAACAATGTGAAGATTGAGTTTACGAAATTCCTCGTGGAGAAGTGGTTGACTTTGGTGTAACATCAAGTTGTTACAATAAGATTTACGACTTAGTGCATCAGCCATGACATTGGCTTTGCCCGGGGTGTAAGTTATTCCTAAGTCGTAATCCGAGATCAACTCAACCCAACGTTTTTTCCTGAGATTCAAATCTGGTTGGGTGAAGATATATTTCAAACTTTGGTGATCGGTGAAGATCTCACAATGATTACCGAGGAGGTAATGTCGCCAAGTTTTAAGTGCATGGACTATAACGACAAGCTCTAGATCATGTGTGGGATAATTTTCCTCATGTGGGTGTAATTGCTGTGAAGCATAGGCAATTACCTGATGATCCTGCATGAGTATGCAACCTAGTCCTTGTCGCGAGGCGTCGCAATAGATAACAAAGTCCTTGGAGAAATCTGGTGGTACCAGTACGGGAGCAGATGTCAGGCGTCTTTTCAGTTCCTGAAAGCTGAACTCGCACTGTGGGGTCCACTCGAACTTTTTATCTTTCTTGAGGAGTTCAGTTAGAGGTTTAGCAACCTTGGAGAAATTCTCGACAAAGCGGCGGCAATAGCTCGCTAAGCCAAGGAAGCTCCGGACTTGCTTGACCGTCTCAGGTGGAGTCCAATCAAGGACGGCTTGAACTCGCTCGGGATTGACAGCAATACCCTTACCAGAGATTACATGGCCTAGATAGGTCACTTCTGGCAACCAAAATTCACACTTGGAGAATTTGGCATAAAGGCGATGCTCTCGAAGTTTCATCAATACCAGCCTTAGATGTTCGGCATGTTCCTCTTCATTCTTGGAGTAGATGAGTATGTCATCGAGATAAACTACGACGAATTTATCCAAATACTCCATGAAGACCGAGTTCATTAACCGGGAGAAGGTGGCTGGGGCATTGGTTAAACCGAAGGACATAATGGTGTACTCGTATTGGCCATAACGGGTAACAAAGGCCGTTTTGGGAATGTCCCCGTTTCTGATTTTGATTTGATGGTAGCCCAACCTCAAATCCATCTTGGAAAAGACTAAGGATCCAGCGAGCTGATCATACTGATCGTTGATCCTGGGAAGCGGATACTTGTTCTTGATGGTGACCAAGTTGACAGGTCGGTAATCTACAACCATTCTATCCGTTCCATCCTTCTTCTTAACAAAGAGGACAGGGCAAGCCCAAGGAGAGGAACTAGGACGGATGAAACCCTTTTTCAGGGACTCATCGAGTTGGTTCTTAAGCTCGGCTAGTTCTAAAGGTGCCATCTTGTAGGGTCTTCTAGAAATTGGAACGGTTCCTGGAACAAGGTCTATCACGAACTTGACATCCCTGTCAGGTGGAACACCTGGCAGTTCCTCGGGAAAGACATTCGGGAAATCTCGGACTACCGGAACATCCTCAAGGTCTGGAAGGGGGTTGGCATTTAGGGAGTAAAACTGGCGCTTGGCCACTCGAGTTAAGACATTGACTGTCTTGCCCGATGAGTGAGTAAGTTGAATAGTTCTAGTGGCACAATCAATCTTAGCATAATGAGCTGACATCCAGTCCATACCCAAGATGATGTTTTTGTCCGAGGACTTGAGAGCTATTAAGGATGCAAGGAAGATAAGTCTATCGACAAGAATTTCGTTCCCATGGCTTACTCTAGAAGTTTGCCATTTGGAACCCAGAGTTTGAATTACCATGGAAGTGGGCATGTCACAGAACGGCATGTTATGCAATCGAGCATAGTTCTCGGATATGAATGAATGAGATGCTCCTGTATCAAAAAGAACAGATGACGAATGGCAGTTAACAAGGAGCGTACCAAGGACGACGTTAGGATCCTCGTGAGCCTCCTCGGCTGAAACATAGTTGACATGGCCACATGCAGTGGTGACTGGCTTGGCGTAGAATGTCTTTCCCGCTGGCTTACCACGGCCAACGGACTTTCCAGACTGATTGGGGTTGTTGTTCTAAGGACACTCTCGGCTATAATGACCCGGCTCTCCACACTTGAAACATGTCACAACATTGGGGCGTGGAGCAACATTAGCAGCGGGGCCACCATAGGGCTTGGGCGGTGCAAACTGCTGGTTGGGATGAGGCACCTCAAAGGATGGCCTCGGAATGAACCTGGGTGGCAGTGCCGTGCTTGGGATCCACACCCAGTGCTTCTGAGATCCAGAACCGGATGAAGAGCCAAAATCACATGAGTGCTTGCATGAAGCGTCATAGTCAGACTGACCTGACTCAGCACTGATGGCTTTGTTGACCAACTTCTAAAAGGAGGTGCACTCGTGCAGACGAAGATCGCGGCGAAGCTCAGGGCTAAGTCCCTTGCGGAACCTTGCCTGCTTCTTAGCGTCGGTAGATACTTCTTCAGGAGCATATCGTGCCAGATTCCCAAATTCACGACTATATGCATCCACAGTCAGTCTTCCTTGGGTGAAATTGCAGAACTCCTCGCTCTTGCGATCCATGAGACCTTCCGGAATGTGATGCTCACGGAAATCCTCACTAAATTCAGCCCAAGTAGTGATTTGACCGACCGGGCGCATAGCTTCAAAGTTTTCCCACCAAAGGCTAGCAGGGCCTTCGAGGTGATAGGCAGCATAAGTAACCTTGTCGGCTTCGGCTACGTTGGCAGAACGTAGCTTGTGGGTGATGCTGCGAAGCCAGTCATCCGCGTCGAGGGGCTCGACAGAATGGTTAAACTTTGGTGGGTACAGCTTGATAAAGTCATTGATTGACACCAAGTCATTTCGCTAATGGCATGCAGTGTTCTGCTCAATCCGCTCTAGCAGGCGGTTAGTCTCACACTTGTTTCTTTCCGCCTCCAGCATCACTTCGGCCAGAGAAGGCGGGTGAGGCAGATTTTCACCCCTAACTGCACTGGCTTCCCCCTGCTCCGGGGCAGCGGGGTTGCTGCGGGTGTTGACCATCCTAGGAGAAAACAAAACAACAGTTTAGATAAGGATGGCACAACTTAGCAAGGAAGTGCAGAATGTAATGGACAACACGGAATGCAGAGATGTTCATCCGTATGTCATGGTAATATAGAACTGCCATATATATACCAACGGTCATACACACCATACATAGTTTAGTACAAGCCCGGCTACAGTACAACTATGATGAAAGACGTTTCATCTCATCAGAGGCATTCCAAGCTCCTATACATTATTTGTCTACACCTCCGGAATTGATTACACACAAAGTCATATTCCACAAGTCACGCAGGACAGTGAAGATACAACTATTACAATACTAGTGGTACTACTACTAACTCAGACAGCTCCGTAGTAGTCCTCATAGAAGTCACCTCCATAGCCTAGAAGTTCAACGTGATCATCCAGGAATAGACGGTCCTGAGGATCTTATGGACCAAAGGGACTAGGATGGGGTCTTGGACCAACAAATGATGGCCCGCGGGGACCACGGGGTGGGGTGATGCCTCCCACATCACGCCAATCCACCATGTCTAGCAGAGCATATCTCACAGGATACAGATCCCTTGTATCCATACATCCAGCTTGCACTGCAGGTGCAAACCGAGTCAATGTGGCCCAATGATCAGCACGGGTGTTGAAAAGCTCCAGCCTCAAGGCCCGATTCTCTCGGTCTTTATCCTCGAGAATCTCGGCAGTGGTACGAGTTAGTGAGTCCTCCTGAGTGGAGTCAGCATAGATAGCCTGGAGATACCCTTGCGCTCCCGGAAGTGAATCTGGCATGTAACGGAAGTCAGTGTTCCGAAGCAGGCCAGTTCGGACTCGCATGATGGTCATCATGGAATAGGAAGCATCCTGCACAGCCATCTCAATAGTAACCCCGAGTCCATAGGAACAGTGGAGGGGCTCAGTAGATCCAGGATAAGAAGGAAATATCCGTACGGTGCAGAAATATTGGCTTTGATTAAAGTCTCGGAATTGCTCTTCGACGGTGTATTCAGGATACCAACGGTAACCCGTCTCGATCATTACCCGGACTAACATAGCAGTATGACCGGGCACGTCGAGGCACCGGGTCAGGCGAACCACTTGGTTTTGAGCATGGTTGGCCATCTGAAAGCACAACCACAATGCAAAGACATTAGAATTTCTAGGGAAAATTGGACAGCATAACAGTTGTAAATGCTCAGAAAAAGATTTGAGACATCCACAACAGTTTGCAATACCACTCAACAACATCATATCAAGGTTCTGATTCAATTAGCAACATATCAGAAATAGTAGAAACTGAACTGGGGCTTGTAACAACAATCCTATAAGCTACTACGGATTAGTAACACGTAAACCTGACAGAAAAAGAGAGCCTAGTCCTTAACCCACGTTGAATGAGAAGAGAATGACTCAGATCAGAGGGCATAAGATAAAGGAGTAAAAGAGCCTTACGTTCCCTCCCACAATCAATTCCCCTACATATAACTAAAGCATTTCTAGACTCGACATCGACCAGTTTGGCTCAATGAACCAATAGGCAGTCTGGCTCTCATGCCAACGCTGTGAGGACCCCGATTCCAAGTCACATCGATCTAGCCGGTAACACCTCATATCACATTGCGGCCTCATGCACGGTATCCCACGGGTGTCGCCTTACTATGGCCCGAGACCTTTTGCGCCTTTTGGCTCATGTATATGATAGTGTCGCTAGCATCCATATGACAGAGAACCCGGGCCGACATGGCTAGTCGTGAACCCAAAGTGGCACAGACCTATGGAGACAGGCATACATGAATCACATTGAGCATGTCGGTCATCAGCGAGAGAATCTGGGCTGTAGCACTGGGCTAACAGGACTCCGGGGAACCCGGGCTGTAGCAGGCTAGGCAGGACTCCGGATGTCACCGCGTGACATTTCCCCGAAGGGAAAGACATAGGAACGAAGTGAAACACATGCCGACCAGTCAAGTGTCCTGAGCAGTAGTGGTAGGCTAGCAGGACTCCGGTGAACCGGGCTGTAGCGGACTACTATGGCTCGAGGAACACTAGACTACATTTCCCCATAAGAAAGGCTGCCAAGGACAAACAACTAGATTGTCGGATCCCACTCATACCAAGCATTTCAATCATACACACAATATGCCCGATATGAGTACATACAACATGGCATCACAACAAAACTCTACAACTCAAGTACTTTATTTAAAGGCTCCATAGAGCCATACATAACAAGTTCATACAGGTAGGGGTCACATGACCCGACACTCAAGTCATACAACCATACAAGCACAAGCGGAAGCAACTAGTCTGAGTACAGACACTAGAAAGAAAGAAGGCTTCTCGAAGCCTGTCTATCTACATAGGGCCCTCCATGGCCAAGATCACCACCTGGGTGGCTAGTCACTCGTCGACATCAAGGTCTACGTAGAACCCATCGGAGGGGGTGGTGTTGTCGTCTGAAAACAGTAATTAAGCAAACATGAGTACAAAGGTACTCAGCAAGTCTTACATCAGATCCTACTATACATGCTCATTCTCAAGAAGGTGGTGGGGTTATTGCAGCAAGCCAGCTTTGACTCTTGGCTAAGCTATCCTATGGAACTCCACTAGTAAAATAGTTTTCGCACACGAGTCCACTACTCACGAACACAATACTGCACCGGGGATCCTCCCTCGTTATCCTACGAGAGGGCCATCCTCGGTACTCACACTTATCTTGAGTCTTTTAGTAGTATCCATTAACTTGTCTATGAACTGTATAGGCAACCAGGTAGTCCTTTACCGCGGACGCGGCTATTCGAATAGTTTATACCCTGCAGGGGTGTACTTCTTCATACACGCTTTCACCACTTACCGCCGTTTACACGACATGTACTCGGCAACCTTCAAGCGGAAGCCCAACGAGGGTGTCGGCCACGGCCTACCCAAACACTCAAGTCTCTAGTCCAGGTGCATCGCCTATCCAGGTTCCATCCGCAGGGAGTCCGGCCGAGGTTTCCACATACGGCCCCGAACGATGTGAACAGGGTTCCCGAGACACCAAACGGGTGACTCGGTACACCGTGCCACGGTGTATCTACCGCAACATAGCCCACCCCTAGGGTCAGCGCTACGCACGGCCACCAACACATAACCTACAAACACCAGAAACTATTTGCAACTCTTGGACAGAGTTCTAGGGTGATTAAGAAGCCGAGAGGGTCCATTGGTTTCGAGCCCAATGTATGGTAGTAACTGCATCTTAAATCACACATACAGATCTCAGTTCTTATGGACGGCCTCAATGAAACAACCCACCATGTACTCCTACATGGCCTCTCATCGATACCTTTACCAAAACATGTTCAACACATCCCTCACATTACCGACATAATCATTTCACTCTAGCCCATCACCCAGATGAACCAGACCTGACACAACTCTAAGCATAGCAGGCATAGCAAGGTAGGAATCACATACATAGCTCAATCAACTCCTACACATGCTAGTGGGTTTCATCTAGTTACTATGGCAATGACAGGTCATGTAGAGGATAAGGGTTCAACTACCGTAGCACACAGCAGTTTGAATCGTGTTGTCTTAATGTAGTAAACAAGAGCAGAAGCGAGAACATGGGTTTGTATCGGAATGATCAATGGGTTGCTTGCGTGTTGTAGTGGTAGTAGGGTACTGCCCTTCAGACGGATACTCGGGGTTATCCTCGGAGGCAGAACCTACCACGAAAAGCACACCGGACATAATCAACACATGACAATATGCAACAATATGATGCATGCTATGACATGGCAAGATGAAAGTGTCTTGGCCTAATGCAAGCTAAAACAGAAGGGGATGAACTCATTTGAATCAAAGATTCAAATGTTAGCTCATTAAACATAGCCTTATTAGTGTATTATCTTGTTCTGCTTAAACAGCAAGGTTAACTTGTTTTGTCATGCATGAAACCATTACATATGGATAGATTGAATTTTTCTGATGATTTTTCATATATAAATCTTTGCATTTGGAGTTATGGTTGATTTTCTATGATTTTTAGAAGTTTTGGCTATTTTCTAGAATTTCCTATTAAAGAATAAATCCAGTAATTGAATTAATGCGTCAGCATGACATAGGTGTGACATCAGCGGGTCAACTGGGTCGGCCAGGTCAAACCTGACTGGTGGGCCCTGTCTATCAGTGACTCAGCTAATTAACAGAATTAAATTAACACTAATTAGCTGTCAGTGGGGCATGGGCCCACATGTCAGTGCCTAAACTAATTAAAATTAGTTAAAACTAATCCTAAATTAATTAGCAGACCGGCCCCACCTGTCATAGACTCAGGAGGGGTCAACCTGGGCCCACACAGGGTCAAACAGGGTCAACTCGTCGGTGTCTAGCCGCCGGCGAGGCCAGACGCGGCGGAGCAGCGCAGGATTTGCACTCCGGCGACCAAAAGGACGACGGAGACTATCTATGTGATGCGGGGAGGAAGCTGCGTCGAGTGGTGGCAGTGGGTGGAGCTGGGGTGGACGGAAACGTCGCTGGCGACAAGTTTGGCGGCGACCGGAGCTCGGGTGAGGTCGAGCTAGTCGCCAGGGGGCACGGGGAGGTGCGTGGATTGGTGCGTTGAGCTCCTGGAGGTGCGGTAGGACTAGTGGACAGGGTGGCGCGGCCATTGGGTGGCCAGAGCCTCATCGGCGACGAGCTCCACCGCGGTGCGTGCGGGTGAGCTACGTGCGGTCACTATGGGGCTCGAGAGAGAGAATGGAGAGGGTGGGGAGGTGGCTGAGCTCACGGGGGTCGCGTCGAGGCAGTCGGAGAGGTCGGGGATGAGCTGATGCAACGGGGACGGCGAAGGGTATCTCCGGTGGCCGGAGTTGGGGACGAGCTCGGTACAGCATCTCCGGGGCGAGCGAGCGCTCGGGGCTCGGCCTACTTGATGTAGTCGACGACAGCGGAGCTTCCTGGCATGATGGGGCAACGAATGGATGGCGGTGGCTGCGGTGGAGCTTGTCAGCGGCGACGGCTGCGCTCGGCAGGGAGATGGGGAGAGAGCCAGAGAGGGGGAGAGGCCACGGGGAGAGTGGGAAGAAAGAGAGGGAGACGTGGGGGTCGGCGTGGCACTCGTAGACGCCTCCAGGGCGTCGGCGGAAGCAGGAGGTGGCCGGCGTGTGGCCGTGGGCGCCGGCTACGCGCTCCTCGTCCTCCTGGCGGGAGGAGGAGGACGAGTGGCAAGTGCAAGTGGACTGGGCCGAGCCGGTGGGCTCGGTGGGCTGCACCAGGTAAGTTACTTCTCTCTCTCCTTTTCTGTTTTTCTTATTTATTCTATTATTTTTGTAGCTTCAGCGCTTTATTAAAAATGCCAGGGCATTTCCATAAATCATAAAATTAATCATGGCTACTGCTTAGAATATATCCAACAGCAAACATTTTAGTTTATGATTATTTGAGCATTTAAATATTTTATAGCATTTAAATGCCCAAATGCAAATACCATAAGGATTAATTCAATGACCTTAGATGTCCTAGAAAAATGTGCACCATTTTTGTTAGGGGTTTTAACCCAAAACAAAAAAGGTGGGCTTTTTAGAAGGGCATTTCAGGTTCATTGAAAAGTTTTTTTAGTACCCCCTAGTCGTTCCAGGGGGTGCTGGGGGTTCTGACATCCCCATTTCAAATTTAAGGGAAATTTAAACATGATGCACACTCTAATGCTTGAGCTGGCTAGGGTGTGACAGTCACCTTTCTTCGGATTGCTACAACAAATAAAACAGGTGCTATTAATCCTAGTAATTTTTGCTTGTTGGGGTTTATTTTTCCCAAGAAATTATTACTCTGGTTTGTTCCATCATCTGTACACAGGTCCATCGAATGATGGCCGCACTAATGACGATCGCATGGTGGTTCGGTCAGTTTCCGTACATAGTCCGGCGAACACCGCATCCGGAACTCGGACCGACCTGTGAATTCAGGCTTTGTCACACCTTTACCGCATCACGCCGACGCCCTGCATCGACATTGACTTCGGCGCCAGGCCATATTTCTTTCATTACTCACTTTGCATAAATTATTTATTATGCAACATTTTTTATCATTATTATTATTATCTCCGGTTTGCACTATTTTTTGTGCACACGAAAATGATCCGGGTTGGGCAGTATCATCAACTCGGCGTACTGACATACCACGTCACCTCGGCTGGATGGGGGGCTTCGTCAGCACTTCATTACCCCATGCCGGGGACTTCGGCATCACTCTGCCGGCCTGCATTGACCGTACTATGTCACCACTTCGGGGTGTCGAGCTCTTTGCTCCGCCACCTCGGGACCGGCTTGGGGGATGGAACCTTGTCCTGCATCAAGCTCGGACCGCGTCATCAATACCGAACACATTACCCAACTAAGTTGCCTTCATGCTTGAAGTTTTAAAAAATTTAACTTGTGTTCGATTCGACCAAGCATTATACTTTTTTGGAAAAAAGTTGCTTGTCAAAAATCTCCTTGCAAAACTTTGTTTGTGACACACAAACTCAAATACCCAGTTCACTTGGGGGCTTCCTTCATGAAGCCTTTCCTCTTGCATATGATTATACTTGTATGGCTTCGTTCCTTGTTCGTGTATTATGCCACAATATGCACCATATTGACTTAAGCGATTTGCAAGCTGGGTTGCCTAGTTCCTGTGTTTACCCCTACGTTCCTGATCGTTCGGCTAGGGAGTAAATGGAGCACCTCTGCGATTATCACGATCGGGTCATCCAAGCCGGACCTCAGACTAGGTGAAGCCAAAAGCTAGCGCTCTTATTGTTTTCAATTATGTTCGGCACACAACGGAACTCATGAGTACAAAAAATCTATTGCACAAGTCTCATAGTAACAATGAGCACCGAAGAAAGGTATCAGTGGGGGTACTATTTTCTTCAAAGATGCTTCTTACACTTCGTCAGTAATATAGCATAAGTTCCCTGAGCGCGCTTTGTCTATTACAGCCTTATGGCCTGATTGCCTGGTTATCGGAAATACCATCGATATTCTCGATAGGTGGAGTACATAGCACTCTTCGGCCCTTGACCGAAGAGGGAGAAGCCGACGGTCGGTTAAGACGCGTATAAAGTTCGGGTGAACACAAATATGATATAAGTACTTTGGTACATACATTCATTATACATAAAATTCTTTTACCCAAGTCACTTGGGGCTCTTAAATTTATATGAGCCGTTTTATAATAAGTGTTCTTCTTCTTAGTCATTGCAAAGTTTTTATTATTATTATTTATCACTCCTTTTTTCGACATGAGTGTGTGGTCACTAGCCGGGGAGCCTAATTTCTCTCTCAAAGCCGCTAGAGTTTAATTTGCTAAGCTGGCCTAACGAGAAGTACTCCGCCTTCGGGATAGGAGGTTGAAGCCGTAGGCTGACCCGCTTGAGGTCTTGAGATAAGATGTGTTATGATAAAGCACGGCAGAAGCACCTTTTTTTTCTAAGACCAATTTTCGATTTGGCACCGAACACTTGTTGTAGTCCGGACGTCAGTTTTCCACTGACGTTTTTTGGTTTTCCAAGCCTATGGCACTTTTAAGCTATTTGTGTGTTTCCAGCATTAATCTCGTAGTGCGGTGCCGGACACCTTTAGGGATTCGGCAAAAACATTCTCGAACATTGCTGTATATGCATCGGTTTCGAATTGCGTCTTCGGTCAATAGTTGGGTTGCCCAGTGTCGGTGTCAAAATCGGCAGATCTCGGGTAGGGGGTCCCGAGCTGTGCGTCTAGGATCGATGGCAACAGCAAGCAGGAGACACGATGTTTACCCAGGTTCGGGCCCTCTTGATGGAGGTAATACCCTGCGTCCTGCTTGATTGATATTGATGATATGAGTATTACAAGAGTTTATCTACCATGAGATTGTAGAGGCTAAAACCCTAGAAGCTAGCCTATGGTATGATTGTTGTATATGATCTATCGACTAGCCTGGCCTCGGTTTATATAATGCACCAGAGGCCTAGGATAACAAGAGTCCTAGCCGAATAAGCCGGTGGGGAGGAGTCCTTGTCTTGATCACCAAGTCTTGTGGAATCTTCCATGTATGCGGCAGTTGTCCGAACTGGCCCATGAGTATACGGCCATGGGGGTCCTCGGCCCAATCTAACAGATCGGGAGACGACGTGGTGAGTACCCCCTAGTCAAGCACACCGTCAGTAGCCCCCTGAACCGGTCTTCAAGTTAGAGACGCTCCTCGATTCTTTTGAACTATTCTTCATCTTCGGTTGTCAGTCTCGGAAACTGGTTCAACAAATCTTCCCATATTCGATCTTGAGGATCGCCGAAATGCATTCGATGAGTTTACACGTTGGGTATCCGAGGAGCCCCTTTAAGTTTCCAGCCTTTATCAATGCCTTGTTATTTTAATGCCACACCTCGGGTTTGAAGTTGTTCCCGGGAGGCAGTGTCCTCTTGCGTCCGAGCTCTAACGCCGGACTGCATTCGAGGTATCTTTTGCAGTCGAGCACCAATGCCGGACTGCTTCCGAGCTCCAACGCCGAAATGTATCCGAGCTCCAACGCCGGACTGTGTCCAAGCTCCAACGCCGGACTATATCCAAGATGTCATAGACCATCTTGGTCCAAAAAAGTTGAAGGAGTTTAGCCGAGCTTAATGCTGTAAATGCCCTCTATGGAGCCAGCCACTAGCGCCCGAGCTTTATGTCGGACTGCTTCTGAGGTGGTGCACCACCCCGACTGTGGGCCAATTTTTTGTCAATATTTTTTATTGGTGCAATTTATTCTCTGCCGAGATATATAGCCAGTAACCCTCAACGTGTGTATCGGTTTAAAACCCGAGATGCACTTGAAGGATGATGTAAGACCACTGATCCCAGTAGCCGCTGAGACTCATGTTGATTTGCAAAATGACCTGAGGATCAAGTCCTAGCTCGGCAGAATACTTCGGGACACAAAAAGCGGCGTGCTCAGTCCTCGAGACTCAGGTTGGGTGCGGCTGACCAACCTGAGGATCATAATCTCCTCGGAAACTGTATTGCACTTAAAATTTTCTGCATTGGACAGGCAATGCAGTAGCCCCCGAGACACTGGTCGGGTGGCAACACCAGATCAGGGGATCGATGTGCCCCTTTAATATTTTTAAATAATAAGCTCGAAGCCCAGTGCCCCCGAGCCTTAATGCGGGCACGGGTGGCCGAATTAAGGATCGATATCCATAGTAAAATCACAAATTATGTGTAAGGACTCTATGTATCGAAGTACTTTACATCCTTAATGCTCGGATCCGCATTGTACAAAACTTTGTTGACCGACCATCGGCTTCCACCTCCTCGGCTAGTAGCCGAGGAGTGTTTGTCCTACTTTATAAAGCCTTTATGAGGGCAAAGATTTACGACAAACAAGGCAATCTGGCCATACGGTTTTATAAACAAAGGTACGTAGAGAGATATGTTATATTACTGTTTAACATAAGAAATGTCTTCCAAAGAAAATAGTCCCGCTATCGGTTCCTTTCTTTGGGTTGTTATGCTAAGCATGATCATGCAACCTCAGCTCTAATGTAAGAGCAAAATATCGAGGATTTAGTTTGGGAGGCCAGTTAATAGCCCCCGATAGTGTTCGGCGACAGTCGAGGTCAAGCCGTAAACACTTCGGCCATTGTTATGAATGGCCCGTCACTTAACACCGTCATCAGATCGCTGACCAGTTTACGCTTATTGTGACAGTCAGTTTTCGGCTTTCTCCACTGAGGTGCTTAACAATGTGAGCTGGAAGCACAATCGCAGTGGTTCTCCCTTTGCACACCTAGCCGAACAAAGCGAAACGTAGGAGGCGAGCGCAGGAGCCGGGCAACCCAACTATTAACCGAAGACACAGTTCGAAACCAATGCATGTATAGTGAGATCCGAGAATGTTTTTGCCGAATCTATAAAGGTGTCCGGCATTGCACTGTGAGACTTGTGCTGGAAACACACAAATAGTTTAAAAGTGCCAAAGAGCTTGAAAAACCAAAAAATGTCAGTAAAAACTTGACGTCTGAACAAGATCAAGTGTTCAGTGCCAATCCGAAAATTGGCCTTAGAAAAAAGTGCTTCTGTCGTGCTTTAACATGACACATCCTATCTCAAGACTTCAAGCGGGTCAGCCTACGGCTTCGACCTCCTATCCCGAGGGCGGAGTACTTCTCATTAGGCCAGTTTAGCAAACTAAACTCTAGCGGCTTTGAGAGAGAAATTAGGCTCCCCGGCTAGTGACCACACGCTCGTGTCGAAAAAAGGAGTGATAAATAATAATAGTAATAAAAAACTTTGCAACGACTAAGAAGAAGAACACTTATTATAAAACGGCTCATATAAATTTAAGAGCCCCCAAGTGACTTGGGTAAAAGAATTTTATGTATAATGATTGTATGTACCGAAGTACTAATATCATATCTTTGTTCACCCGAACTTTAAACGCGTCTTAACCGACTGTCGGCTTCTCCCTCTTTGATGAAGGACCGAAAAGTGTTATGTACTCCACCTGTTGATAATATCGACAGTGTTTCCGATAACCAGGCAATAGGGCCATAAGGCTGTAACAGACAAAGCGCGCTCAGGGAACTTATGCTATATTACAGACGAAGTGTAAGAAGCATCTTCGAAATAAATAGTACCCCCACCGATACCTTTCTTCGGTGCTCATTATTACTATGAGACTTGTGCAATAGATTTTTTGTACTCATGAGTTCCGTTGTGTGCCGACCATGATTGAAAACAATAAGAGCGCTAGCTTTCGGCTTCACCCAGTCTAAGGTCAGAGCTCGGAGGACCCGGTCGTGACAATCGCAGAGGTGCTCCCTTTACTCCCTAGCCGAACAATCGGGAACGTAGGGGTAAGCACAGGAGCCAGGCAACCCAGCTTGCAAATCGCTTAAATCAATATGGTGCATATTGTGGCGTAATACACGAATAAGGAACGAAGCCGTACAAGTATAATCATATGCAAGAGGAAAAGCTTCATAAAGGAAGCCCCCAAATAAACGGGGTATTTGAATTTGTGTGTCACAAACAAAGTTTTGACAAGGAGATTTTTTATAAGCAACTTTTTTCCAAAAAAGTATAATGCTTGGTCGAACCGAACACAAGTTAAAAATTTAAAACTTTGAGCATGAAGACAACTTAGCTGGTTAATGTATTCGGTTTTGATGACGCGGTCCGAGCTTGATGCAGGACAAGGTTCCATCCCCTAAAGCCGGTCCCAAGGTGGTGGAGCAAAGGGCTCGGCACTCTGAAGTGGTGACATAGCACGGTCAATGTAGGCCGGCAGAGTGATGCCGAAGTCCCCGGCATGGGGTAATGAAGTGTTGACGAAGCCCCCCGTCCAGCCGAGGTGACGTGGTATGTCAGTACGCCGAGTTGACGATACTGCCCAACCCGGATCATTATCATGTGCATAAAAAATAGTGCAAACCGGAGATAATAGTAATGATAATAAAAAAATGTTGCATAATAAATAATTTATGCGAAGTGAGTAATAAAAGAAATATGGCCTGGCGCCGAAGTCAATGTCGTTGCAGGGCGTCGGCGTGATGCAGTAAAGGTGTGGCAAAGCCTGAATTCACAGGTCGGTCCGAGTTCCGGATGCGGCGTCCACCGGACTATGTATGGAAACTGACCGAACCACCACGCGATCGTCGTTAGTGCGGACATCATTCGATAGACCTGTGTACAGAAACAAACCAGAGTAATAATTTCTTGGGAAAAATAAACTCCAACAAGCAAAAATAACTAGGATTAATAGCACCTGATTTATTTGTTGTAGCAATCCGAAGAAAGGTGATTCCAAAAATTGGGACTCGATCCGCACACCCATTGCCTGATGGGCGATAAAGCGACGGTATGGCGATGCTGGCAAAGGTTGGCTTGCCGAGGCAAAGCCGTCGGTCCAGCTAACGTGACAGAGATGGTCGGCTAGTGACGCTGAAGTCTCCGGAGTAGGTTGATGAGGAGATGACGAAGCCCTCGGTCCAGCCGAAATGTCGAAGCCTCGATGTCAGCCGATGAGTCGAAGTAGGTCGGCGTGATGGACACCAGCTTGAAGAAGCAATAGTGCGGCCTTGCCGATGCAGGCCATGACGTGGTCGATGCTAGCTTGATGAAGTGACCATGCGGCGATGTCGGTATGCCCGCTCCGTGTAATCCATGGGGCGGCGATGTTGGTGATGATTTATCCTTCACGATTGTCGGACTCTTGTTCGGCTTGCCGGGATGATGATCCGAAGAAATTAAGCTCGGCTCAACAAAGTGACGACGTGTCTAGCGCAGGTTGGCAGCCTTGGAGCAATATTGCCGGACTGGTTTGACACCAGCATAATGATGAAGATGACGTCAGGGGAGGCTTAAAAATTTACGGGCACGTGTTTAAAAACAATGCACAATACCCTAGAAGAGAATTCCTCTAAAAAGGTTTTCCAATATCATGTTCATAAAGAAACATGAATTCGGGTCGGATCCGTATTCGCGCAGAAAACGGATCCAAAAATTGGTCCACTCATCGGAAGGTTCCCGGAGTTTGAACCGTCGGATCGAGCTGAAATTTGGAGGGGTGGTAGATATGGGAATTCCGCAGTAGATGAACGGTTGGGTCTTCCAAAGGACCTCCGAGCTGGGCTCTGGAGACCACGCCCTAATCTCGTCCAGATTTGACAGGGCTCCGGTATATCGTAGTTTGTTGGAGATTCCTCCATCGGAACTCGAAGAAATTTTGCATGGTTGTTGTAGACGTAATTCCGCACTATTCCACCGAAGCAATCATCAAACTGGCGCTCGAGGAGGCGGTGACGGCGAATTCAAGTTCGCTGTCCATAAAAACAGCACGGCCGCCCGAGGGCAATGTTGACGTTGAGCCCTCGAGCTCCATGGATGACTCCTCTATGACCATGATAGAGATCGGAGTTGATGTTGAAGAAGGCCCCCGTCTGAACATGACGATCGGAGATGGAGCACGGTCCTCGGTCGAGCCAAGGTGACCAGTCGAGCCGGCGAGGAAGATGTCGGCGTTGCAGTTGACCTGCGGGCGAGCCATCGATCCTTTTGCCGATCACACAGCAGAACTCTCAATGAAAGCACCAATGTCGGTGTCAAAATCGGCAGATCTCGGATAGGGGGTCCCGAGTTGTGCGTCTAGGATCGATGGTAACAGGAGGCAGGAGACACGATGTTTACCCAGGTTCGGGCCCTCTTGATGGAGGTAATACCCTACGTCCTGCTTGATTGATATTGATGATATGAGTATTACAATAGTTGATCTACCACGCGATCGTAGAGGCTAAAACCCTAGAAGCTAGCCTATGGTATGATTGTTGTATATGATCTATCGACTAGCCTGGCCTCGGTTTATATAATGCACCAGAGGCCTAGGATAACAAGAGTCCTAGCCGAATAAGCCGGTGGGGAGGAGTCCTTGTCTTGATCACCAAGTCTTGTGGAATCTTCCATGTATACGACAGTTGTCCGAACTGGCCCATGAGTATACGGCCATGGGGGTCCTCGGCCCAATCTAACAGATCGGGAGACGACGTGGTGAGTACCCCCTGGTCCAAGACACCGTCACCCGGCTCCTGTGTTTGCCTCCTACGTTCCGCTTTGTTCGGCTAGGTGCGCAATGGGAGAACCACTATGATTGTGCTTCCAGCTAGCATGGTTAAGCGCCTCAGTGGAGAAAGCCGAAAACTGACTGCCACAATAAGCGTAAACTGGTCAGCGATCCGATGACTATGTTAAATGACGACCATTCATAACATTGGCCGAAGTGTTTACGGCTTGACCTCGACTATCGCCAAACACTACCGGGGGATAGTAACTGGCCTCCCAAACTAAATCCTCAATATTTTGCTCTTACATTAGAGCTGAGGTTTCATGATCATGCTTAGCATAACAACCCAAAGAAAGGAACCGATAGCGGGACTATTTTCTTTGGAAGACATTTCTTATGTTAAACAGTAATATAACATATCTCTCTGCGTACCTTTGTTTATAAAACCGTATGGCCAGATTGCCTTGTTTGTCGTAAATATTTTCCCTCATAAAGGCTTTATAAAGTAGGACAAACACTCCACGGCTACTAGCCGAGGAGGTGGAAGCCGATGGTCGGTCAACAAAGTTTTGTACAATGCAGACCCGAGCATTAATGATGTAAAGTACTTGGATACATAGAGTCATTACACATAATTTGTGATTTTACTATGGATATCGATCCTTAATTCGGCCACCCGTGCCCGCATTAAGGCTCGGGGGCTACTGGGCTTCAGGCTTATTATTTAAAAATATTAAAGGGGCACATCGATCCCCTGATCTGGTGTTGCCACCCGACCAGTGCCTCGGCGGCTACTGCATTGCCTGTTCAATGCAGAAACTTTTAAGTGCAATATAGTTTCCGAGGAGATTTTGATCCTCAGGTTGGTCAGTCGCACCCAACCTGACTCTCAAGGACTGAGCATGCCGCTTTTTGTGTCACGAAGTATTCTGCCGAGCTAGGACTTGATCCTCAGGCCGATTTTGCAAATCAACCTAAGTCTCGGTGGCTACTGGGATCAGCGGTCTTACGTCATCCTTCAGGTGCATCTCGGGTTTTAGACCGATACACACCTTGAGGGCTACTGGCTATATATCTCGAGAGAGAATAAATTGCACCAATAAAAAATATTGACAAAAAATCGGCCCACAGTCGGGGTGGTGCACCACCTCGGAAGCAGTCCGGCATAAAGCTCGGGCGCTAGTAGCTGGCTCCATAGAGGGCATTTCCGACATTAAGCTTGGCTAAACTCCTTCAACTTTTTTGAACCAAGGTGATATGACACCTCGGATATAGTCCGGCGTTGGAGCCCGGATACAGTTCGACGCTGGAGTTTGGACATAGTCTGGTGTTGGAGCTCGGATACATCGGAAAGTGGTCCGGCGTTGGTGCTCGGCTGCAAAAGATACCTCGAATGCAGTCCGGCGTTGGAACTCGGACGCAAGAGGACGCTGCCGCCCGAGGACAACTTCAAACCCGAGGTGTGGCATAAAAGTAACAAGGCATTGATAAAGGCCGAAGACTTAAAGGGCTCCTCGGATACCCGACGTGTGAGATCTTCAGATTTAGCTCGGCAATCCTCAAGATAGAAGATGGGAAGATTTGTTGAACCAGTTTTCAAGACCAACGACCGGAGATGAAGAACAGTTCGGAAGAATCGAGGAGCGTCCATAACTTGAAGACCGGTTCAGGGGGCTACTGACGGTGTCCTAGACTAGGGGGTACTCACCACGTCATGTCCCAATCTGTTAGATTGGGCCGAGGACCCCCATGGCCATATACTCATGGGTCAGTTCGGACAGCTGCCGCATACAAGGAAGATTCCACAAGACTTGACGATCAAGACAAGGACTCCTCCCCACCGGCGTATTCGACTAGGACTCTTGTTATCCTAGGCCTCTGGTGCATTATATAAACCGAGGCCAGGCTAGTCGATAGAAGATATATACAACAATCATACCATATGCTAGCTTCTAGGGTTTAGCCTCTACGATCTCGTGGTAAATCAACTCTTGTAATACTCATATCATCAAGATCAATCAAGCAGGAAGTAGGGTATTACCTCCATCGAGAGGGCCCGAACCTGGGTAAACATCGTGTCCCCCGCCTTCTGTTACCATCGATCCTAGACGCATAGTTCAGGACCCTCTACCCGAGATCCGCCGGTTTTGACACCGACAGTGTGCATCCAACTTGCTTGCTCACGAAGACCTAGGACATTTTGAGGAAGCCCATCATTGGAATATACAAGCACTACTAGAAATCTACATTTTACCCCATATACCCTAGGTGAAATGCAAAAAACCATAAGGGAAGACTTTACCTAGAGCTTGCCCTAGGTAAAGAACCCTAGGTGTAGTATAGTCAGGAAAGAACTCTTTCCCTAGGGTGCATGTGGCAAGCTCTAGGGAAACTCTCTTTACCTAGGGGCACAAACCCTAGGGAAAGACCATGGGGTCCATATGAATTGTGACACCCCACTACTTCCCCTACAATTCTTTCCCTACTAGATGTTTAAATAATACCATAGGGATACATATATTCATATATTTCATATACAAATACACATTCAAATTGAAATTCATGTCCAACATAATTTAAATAATTAGATTCTGTGCCATAATTAAAATTTATAAATTGCAGCCAAAATTCATCATACACATCATATTATCAACAAACACATACATCAGGCTCATGGTCAATTTAGCGCCAGAATTCAAAAAATAAACTATTGCAAAATTTGGCACGACTAGCACTGTTGGTCAGGTATCTACTACTACAAAAGAACTGTAACATGTTATCTATCATGCACTGCAGAAGATGCATGGTCTTCAAGTGTCAAGCCCTGCCCAAGCGGTTGGCTTCCTGAGATGTGTGACAAATTGAGTAAGGAAGTTCTAGATGCCATGAAAAGAAGCCGAACATCCCTTCAGCATCTGGGTCGGGTGCCACCAGAGTCAAAAGCTTGGAAGAAGCATCAAAGTGACATTATGGTCCTGAAATTAGTGATGACAAGCAGTTTAGCACTTAGTTGTAAGTAAAGGTATATTGGCAACAACAATTAGTAAGTGTAAGTAAAAGAAAATGGTGATTTGACTTCGAGGTAAAACCAAGAATTACAAGTCAAGGAGTCGACGAGTCGAGAGCCGAGGTTGAGACTCATAGAGTAATCGTGACTAGTCTAGACTACTGCTGGACTAGTCAACATGGTACTGTAGTACTCAACTTATAGTAATTAACTACTAATACCTAGTATGCAATGTAGTACATACTATATATTACTCCCTCCGTCCCATAATATAAGAGCATTTTTTACACTAGTGTGGTGTCAAAAACGCTCTTATATTTTGGGACAGAGGGAGTATACAATAAAAATTGAGCAGCAAGGGGCGTGGATCCAGGGAAGGAGCGGAACCAATAAGGAAGATAGAGCATTGTAATGCTCCTGGCCACCGCCAGCGGCAGTGGCGGGCAATGGGCAGTGGTGGCGGCCTAGCCCCAGGTGAGGCGACTCGTTGTGGAGCGAGCCTGGAAAGCTAGGGTTGCAATGTTTTTTTTCCTGCAGGCTGAGCTCTGCTCACTTATCCCTCGCAAATTGAGCCACCAGACTAGTCTAGACTAGTCGACGACTAGTCGCTCCATCGCTCGACTCAGCGAGCTAGTCTACATGAAGAAGCTAGTTGACAATTAGATTGAGACTATTAGACTAGTAATCATTGGGTAAAACCATGGAAGTTTCATATTGCCTATAGTTTAACTCAAATGACATGTTTTACTTTGTATTACAACCATTGATTACGAGTCGAGGGACTAGTCGAGACTAGTCGCTAGACTAGTCTATGAGTCGCATTCTGGGTGTCGACTAGAAATCTCGTGTAGACTAGTTCGCCGAGTCGAGGAGTCGAAGGACTAGTCGTAGACTAGACTAGACTAGTCGTGCACCTTGAGTCGTTCGACTCAATTTTTTTTTAGGGATTGGGAGGGGATAAGTGAGCCAGCCACCCTGCCCCTTTCCCTTCATTGCTTCTGCTCTCCATGGATCTGCACTCCTCTGCTCTGGCCCTCTCCCTCCACTGCTTCTGCTCTCCCTAGATCTGTCCCTACGGTCTCCCTCCCTCTGCTGCCTTCTGGCTACTGGATCCGCTCGTCCCTCAGGTTGCAGTAAGCAAGCAAGCATACTAGCAAAGTAATTTCTCCCTTCTCTTCTTCCCTTCTTCGATTCGATTTTTACCCCCTGCCCTCTTCCTTATTTCGTTTTGTTTGCTTCAGTTTCAAGATCCTTAGGTCTGAAGTGCAATGTCTACGCCGGAAATATCTCAAGTATTGTTTCAGCAGCTGCAGCTCAGGCCAATGAGCAATATGATCCATGGAAGGATCCTGCAAGAAGCCAACTAGGAGCAAGGCCCAACATGGAAATATGCTTACTGGCCTAATCTGCAGGACAAATTGGCGCTCCAATGCACTTCCTATAGTATATACTATTACATATTAATACTAGGTTTTGGTAATTGACTACTGCAGTTGTGAACTACAGTACCATGTCGACTAGTCCAGCAGTAGTCTAGACTAGTCACGATTAGTCTATGAGTCTCAACCTTCGAACGACTCATCGACTCGTCGACTCGTAAACGTTGATTACAACTACTTCGCACCATCATAAGTTCATAACAGGAAAACATATGTGACTGAGAGTATTCCTTGTGTAATACTATGTCAGGTAAGAGAGAAGAAAATCCCAGCGTTGAATGTAAATTAGAGCACCCAATAGAAACATAACAAATAAAGCTGAGCAAGAAAAAGACTGGTCTCACACCAAATAGTAACATGACCAGTTACCTTACAGCAGCCTCGTGTCTTTTTTTTCATATAATGTCGCAAAAGTTTTATAGCATTTGCATCACCTTCTTCTCTTACCTATACACCATGCATTTCGGTAATATTTACAATAGAAAAAATAACATGACGTACAACATATTAGCAACCCTCGGCTTTAAAGAAGTCATGTCACTTGTATTGCAACTGAATTAGAGAACGACCACATAGTATTGAGTGGCGCTCTCTTAAAAAATAAATAGGTACTGAGCAATAGAGAACAATCAGGCATAGTACATAGATACAAGGATTAAAAGCATCACAACGATGTCATTAGTATGCAGAGTAAATGTTTGCAGTCAGAATTTTATCAAAGTAGGCATGCGGCTATAAAATACCATTTGAGATTTTACATATTATGCACCCACCAGGAACAAAACAAACAACTCTATCGAACTAGGAGGAACTAGGTGTTGTACCAAGCAATAAATTAACTAAGAAATTGAAACAAGCAATTACAAAAAGCACAAAGGAGATATTGAAGGATAGGAACATCAGCACAAAGTAGGCTG
Organism: Triticum dicoccoides; assembly: GCF_002162155.2. Classification (NCBI taxonomy): domain Eukaryota; kingdom Viridiplantae; phylum Streptophyta; class Magnoliopsida; order Poales; family Poaceae; genus Triticum; species Triticum dicoccoides. The sequence continues at coordinate 453,685,777 of NC_041380.1, forward strand.
GATGGTTTTTAGTGCTAGATAATTATGTTGTGCTGCAGAAGTAGTTTCCACTGACCTTTCTATATTTTCTCCTCTGTTCTTCAGAAAACTCTATTTTATTAACGCCTTTTATACCATCAACAGCACCCCCGTCTTCAGCTATCTCCTCCACCTATACAATAATAATTGAAACTTTAATGCAACTGCTCCATGGAGAAGACAAATAAAATAGGAAATTAGTATGATGGCAAACTTTACGGGAAATATCAGTATAATGGTAAATGCCATGGTGAGCCTGTTATTTAAGGCCAAATAGAAATTCTTATGATCCTTACACTTGTCTAGCTAACTCTAACAACAAAGTTTACAACTTGTATAGCTAGATGACTGGACTATTTTAAACTTAAACATCTGGACAATATGCCTGAAGATTACGGGTAGCTAGCTCTAAGAACAAACTTCAAACAGTTGGGCATGCTATGGCACAAGCTTCCAGGAGGACCAAGACTAGAATCTATTTACCTAACTATATATGCTGATCAGTACGAGTATATATGACAGTGAACATGAGCAGTAAACATATAAATGACACTACAGAAGTGTAGCAACTATGAACCAACACGTCGTAAGTAGCTACAGTTATCAGTTCTATGTGTACAGAAATATAAACAGCAAAGCCAACAATACAAGTTTGCATTACAAATAGCTAGCAAAAAGAGACTGGAAGACACTGTCAAACAGTAATGCATTCTATAATAACCAATAGATAGACTGCATGAATATATCCTACTTGATACATTTAAATGTCTACATTTTGACCAGAATTTAAATGGTTGATTGGCTCACTCGTATTCATGCATTTTCATATGTATGCACTTTTGTTGGATATATACCAGAACTTGAGGTGGTCTCATCACCGAAGATCCAGGACATGAGCACATTTCCAAAAGTATCTTAGTTAACTATATTACCATGGGCACAAATTCAGACTGCTCAATTTTACATGTATTGAGAAAGATAACATGCTGATAGCATCACGTTAATGCAGGTAAATCATGTGATATACTCTAACTAATAGTGGGCAACTTTGCAATATGAAATTCTCTTATCAACTACCGACTAACTATGTTCTGCCAAATCCACCAATGGCATACCACGTACCAGCTATAGGACCCAATCATCAACCAATGAACAGGTGAAGGACTGAAGGGGATCCTCTAAATAAACAACAGGGAGCGAAGAAAGAGGGCGACGTCTATCCATACCTTGAGGCTCTCTATGACCCCGGGATGACCTCGTGCTCGAGCTCGAGAACTCGCCCTCAGTGTTCTCCGGCGGTCACTATGGTCCACCGGCAGCGCAGCCACCAAGGGTGTCACGGTTTCCTCGACACTAGTGGTGCGATGCCATCGCACCGGTCGGCGTGGCCATGGAAACCCCACCCGTCGCAGCCATGGATCAACGCACGCCGCCATGGCTGGGCATGAAGATGCGGTATGGGCGGATCTGGCCGAGCGGGGAGGAGCAGAGGCCGTGCGATGGGGCGGATCGGGCCGGAGCATGGCCGGGCAGGGAGTGCCAAGGGCCGGGCGATGGGGCGCATCGAACCGGAGCGTGAGAGGATCAGGGGTCGTGCGGCGGGACGGAGTGGCAGGGAGCGGCGGGGCTGGGCGCGGCGCGGTGGCTGGAGGGGAAATCTTGGGGAGAGGAGGGGGATTTGTTTTACCCTGGCGGCGGAAGGCAAAACAGAGGAGAAACCTAACCTTGGTGAAATTTTTCCACCTCTTGCGCGCCCTTTCTCCCTTCCCTTTCCCACTGCCCAATGGGGCCCACCGTGTGGAACGAAATAAAAGGCGCGCTGCCGACAAAAATGGCGCAAGGAGACATCAGGTGGCAACAGTGGGGCACGGCTTCGTGGCTTTAGGGGAAGTTTGTTTCCAACTTATTTTTTTTCGCTAAAAATTCAACTTCCCCTTGGGTATACTGTTCATTGCTTTTCTTTCCTTAGTGCAGGCCAATGAGTTCTAGGTAAAGGACTTGACCTTAGGTAAAATGGTAGTTTCTAGTAGTGAAGCCAAGTTCTATAACGTAGAATTCTCACTAGTATATGAAAGTGACAATATAGGAGACTCTTTATCATGAAGATCATGGTGCTATTTTGAAGCACAAGTGTGGAAAAATGATAGTAACATTGTCCTTTCTCTCTTTTTCTCTCATTTTTCATTTTTTATATTTTTTTTTATTTGGGCATTTTCTCTTTTTTTATGGCCTCTTTTTTTTCTTTTCGTCCGGAGTCTCATCCCGACTTGTGGGGGAATCATAGTCTCCATCATCCTTTCCTCACATGGGACAATGCTCTAATGATGATCATCACAATTTTATTACTTACAACTCAATACTTAGAAAAAAATATGACTCTATGTGAATGCCTCCGGCGGTGTACCGGGATATGCAATGACTCATGAGTGACATGTATGAAAGAATTATGAAGGTGGATTTGCCACAAATACGATGTCAACTACATGATCATGCAAAGCAATATGACAATGATGAAGCATGTCATAATAAATGGAACGGTGGTAAGTTGCATGGCAATATATCTCGGAATGGCTATGAAAATGCCATGATAGGTAGGTATAGTGGTTGTTTTGAGGAAGGTATATGGTGGGTTTAAGGTACCGGCGAAAGTTGCGCGATACTAGAGAGGCTAGCAGCGGTGGAAGGGTGAGAGTGCGTATAATCCATGGACTCAACATTAATCATATAAAACTCACATACTTATTGCAAAAATCTATTAGTTATTGAAACGAAGTACTACACGCATGCTCCTAGGGTAATAGATTGGTAGGAAAAGACCATCGCTCGTCCCCGACCACCACTCATAAGGAAGACAATCAATAAATAAATCATGCTCCGACTTCATCACATAATGGTTCACCATACGTGCATGCTACGGAAATCACAAACTTTAGAACAAGCATTTCTCAAATTCACAACTACTCAACTAGCTTGACTCTAATATCACCATCTTCATATCTCAAAACAATCATCAAGTATCAAACTTCTCATAGTATTCAGTGCACTTTTAAGTTTTCATGTTGGATGCCTATCATATTAGGACTAATTTCACAATTAAAGCAAATTACCGTGTTGTTCAAGACTCTACAAATAATATAAGTGAAGCATAAGAGATCAATAATTTCTATAAAATAAAACCACCACCGTGCTCTAAAAGATATAAGTGAAGCACTAGAGCAAAAACTATATAGCTCAAAAGATATAAGTGAAGCATATAGAGTATTCTAACAAATTCCGAATCATGTGTGTCTCTCTCAAAAGGTGTGTATAACAAGGATGATTGTGGTAAGCTAAAAAGCAAAGAGTGAAATCATACAAGACGCTTGACGGTGTCCTGGACTAGGGGGTACTCATCACGTCGTCTCCCGATCAGTTGGATTGGGCCGAGGACCCCATGGCCGCATACTCATGGGCCAGTTCGGACGGCTGCCGCATATAAGGAAGATTCCACAAGACTTGGCGATCAAGACAAGGACTCCTCCCCACTGGCGTATTGGGCTAGGACTCTTGTTATCCTAGGCCGCTGGTGCATTATATAAACCGAGGCCAGGCTAGTCGATAGATATATACAACAATCATACCATAGGCTAGCTTCTAGGGTTAAGCCTCTACGATCTCGTGGTAGATCAACTCTTGTAACACTCATATCATCAATATCAATCAAGCAGGACGTAGGGTATTACCTCCATCAAGAGGGCCCGAACCTGGGTAACATCGTGTCCCCTGCCTCTTGTTACCATCGATCTTAGACGCACAGTTCAGGACCCCCTACCCAAGATCCGCCGGTTTTGACACCGACATTGGTGCTTTCATTGAAAGTTCCGCTGTGTGATCGGCAAAAGGATCGATGGCTTGTCTGCAGGTCAACTGCGATGCCGACATCTTCGTCCCCGACTCGACTGGTCACCTTGGCTCGACCAAGGACCGTACTCCATCTCCAATCGTCATGTTCGGACGAGGGTCTTCATCAACATCAATTCCGATCTCTATCAAGATCATGGAGGAATCATCCATGGAGCTCGGGGGCTCAACGTCAACATTGCCTTCGGGTGACCGTGTTGTTTTTCCGAACAGCAAACTTATATTCGCTGCCACCACCTCTTTGAGCATCGCTTTGACGATCCCCTTGGTGGAATTGTGTGGAATTAAATCTACAACAACCACGCAAAATTTCATCAAGTTTCGATGGAGGAATTTCTGACAATCTACGATATACCGGAGCCCTGTCAAATCTGGACGAGAATTTGGACGAGTTTCGGGCGTGGTGTCCGGCTTCTAGCTCGGACGTCCTTTGGAAGATCCAGCCGTTGATCTGCTGCGGAATTCCTATATCTACCACCCCTCAAAATTTCAGCTCGATCCGGCCGTCCAAACTCCGGAAACCTTCCGATTAGTGCATCACTTTTCGGATCTGTTTTCTGCGCGAAAACGAATCCGACCCGAGTTCATCTTTTTTATGAACGGAATTTCGGACATCCTTTTTGAAGGAAGTTTTGTATGGGGTGTTGTGTTTTGTTCCCGAACACATCCCACTAACTTTAAAATCTTTTGAACATAATCTTTAACATCATGCTGGTGTCAAATCAATTCGACAATATTGCTCCACGGCTGTCGACCTGCGCTAGACACGTCGTCACTTTGTTGAGCCGAGCTCAACTTCTTCGGATCATCATCTCGGAAAGCCGAACAAGAGTCCGACATCGCGAAGAATAAATCATCACCAACATCGCCGCCCCACGGATTACACGGAGCGGGCATACCGGCATCGCCGCACGGTCACTTCATCAAGCCGGCATCGACCACGTCACGACCTACATCGGCAGGGCCGCACTGTTGCTTCTTCAAGCCGGTGTCCATCACGCTGACCTACTTCGACTCATCGGCTGACATCGAGGCTTCGACATCTCGGCTGGACCGGGGGCTTAGCCATCTCTTCATCAACCTATACTCCGGAGACTTCAGCGTCACTAGCCGACCAGTTCCATCACGTTAGCTGGACCGAGGGTTTTGCCTCGGCGAGCCAACCTTTGCCAGCATCGCCGTGTCGTTGCTTTATCGCCCATCAGGCAATGGGTGCGCGGATCGAGTCTTAATTTTGGTAATCACCTTTTTTGGATTGCTACAACAAATAAATCATGTGCTATTAATCCTAGTATTTTTTGCTTGTTTGGGTTCATTTTTCCCAAAGAATTATTACTCTAATTTGTCCATCATATGTATGCAGGTCTATCAAATGGTGGCCGCATTAACGACGATCGCATGGTGGTTCGGTCAAGTTTCCGTACATAGTCCGGCGAACGCCGCATCCGGAACTCGGACCGACCTATGAATTCAAGCTTTGTCACGCCTTTACCGCATCACGCTGACGCCCTGCATCGACATTGACTTCGGCGCCAGGCCATATTTATTTTATTACTCACTTTGCATAAATTATTTATTATGCAATGATTTATTATTATTATTATTACTACTACTACTACTATTATCTTCGGTTTGCACTATTTTTTGTGCACATGAAAATGATCCAGCCGGACTATATCCTTTGGCATCACCTCGGCTGGACGGGGGCTTCGTCAACACTTCATTACCCCATGCCGGGGACTTCGGCATCACTCTGCCGGCCTGCATTGACCGTGCTATGTCACAACTTCGGAGTGCCGAGCTTTTTGCTCCGCCACCTCGGGACCGGCTTGGGGGATGGAACCTTGTCCCGCATCAAGCTCGGACTGCGTCTTCAATACCGAACACATTAACCAGCTAAGTTGCCTTCATGCTCCAAGTTTTAAATTTTTAACTTGTGTTCGGTTCGACCAAGCATTATACCTTTTTAGAAAAAAAAGTTGCTTGTAAAATTTTCATTGTCCAAACTTTGTTTGTGACGCACAAATTCAAATACGCGGTTTATTTGGGGGCTTCCTTTATGAAGTTTTTCCTCTTGCATATGATTATACTTGTACGGCTTCGTTCCTTGTTTGTGTATTACGCCACAATATGCACCATATTGACTTAAGCGATTTGCAAGCTGGGTTGCCTGGCTCCTGTGCTTACCCCTACGTTCTCGATTGTTCGGCTAGGGAGTAAAGGGAGCACCTCTGCGATTGTCATGATCGGGTCCTCCGATTCTGACCTCAGACTGGGTGAAGCTGAAAGCTAGCACTCTTATTGTTTTCAATCATGGTCGGCACACAACGGAACTCATGAGTACAAAAAATCTATTGCACAAGTCTCATAGTAATAATGAGCATCGAAGAAAGGTATCGGTGGGGGTACTATTTTCTTTGAAGATGCTTCTTACACTTCGTATGTAATATAGCATAAGTTCCCTCAGCGCGCTTTGTCTGTTACAGCCTTATGGCTCGGTTGCCTGGTTATCGGAAACACTGTCGATATTCTCGACAGGCGGAGTACATAACACTTTTCGGTCCTTGACCGAAGAGGGAGAAGCCGACGGTCGGTTAAGATGCGTTTAAAGTTCGGGTGAACAAAGATATGATATTAGTACTTCGGTACATACAATTATTATACATAAAATTCTTTTACCCAAGTCACTTGGGGGCTCTTAAATTTATATGAGCCGTTTTATAATAAGTGTTCTTCTTCTTAGTTGTTGCAAAGTTTTTATTACTATTATTATTCATCACTCCTTTTTTCGACACGAGTGTGTGGTCACTAGCCGGGGAGCCTAATTTCTCTCTCAAAGCCGCTAGAGTTTAGTTTGCTAAACTGGTCTAATGAGAAGTACTCCGCTTTCGGGATAGGAGGTTGAAGCCGTAGGCTAACCCGCTTGAAGTCTTGAGATAGGATGTGTCATGTTAAAGCATGACAGAAGCACTTTTTTTAAAGTCCATTTTTCTGATTGGCACCGAACAATTGATCTAGTTCGGACGTTGATTTTTTCTGACGTTTTTTTGGTTTTCCAAGCCTATGGCACTTTTAAACTATTTGTGTGTTTCCAGCATTAGTCTCGCAGTGCAACGCCGGACACCTTTAGGGATTCAACAAAAACATTCTCGGATATTGCTATATATGCATCAGTTCCGAATTGTGTCTTCGGTCAATAGTTGGGTTGCCCGGCTCCTGTGCTTGCCTCCTACGTTCCGCTTTGTTCGGCTAGGTGTGCAAAGGGAGAACCATTGCGATTGTGCTTCCAGCTCGCATGGTCAAGCACCTCAGTGGAGAAAGCCGAAAACTAACTGTCACAATAGGCGTAAACTGGTCAGCGATCCGATGACTATATTCATAACATTGGCCGAAGTGTTTACGGCTTGACCTCGGATGTCGCCAAACAGTAACCGGGGGCTCATAGCTAGCTTCCCCAGTTTAAAGCTCCTATGACTAAGGGAAAGTTATAAAGCCCGCATATCTGATTGGTTCGTTTCTGCTAACACAACTGCCTTCGGACACCGAGACGTCGGTTAAGGGTTGTTTTGTTAGTGCGGAAACACCCTGCGTAGTATCTACCAAGGGGTAGAAGCCGACGATGGGCCACTTTCAACTGATAAACGGTCACAATGGAGTCAAAATAATGATGTAAAGTACTTGGATACATAGAATCATTACACATAATCTGTGATTTTACTCTGGATATCGATCCTTAATTCGGCCACCCGTGCCCACATTAAGGCTCGGGGGCTACTGGGCTTTGTGCTCATTATTTACAAACAAATTAAAGGGGCACATCGATCCCCTGATCTGGTGTTGCCACCTGACTAGTGTCTCGAGGGCTACTGCATCGCCTATTTCAATGCAGAAAATTCCAAATGCCAAGTGTTCGGCTTGACCGAACTATGGGCAAACGTGTCTTCGGATAACAATAGGTACCATTTGGACCTATCCGGCGTCAAGATAAATAAATTACGGTAACTTTTCAAGACCCTCTCTCAAGGGCCCGTTCGCCGATCACTATTATCTCTAATATATTACACTGTGTTTTTATTCCTATGTATGCTGCCGAGCTAGGAGCTGTTCGTCAAGCCGATTTCGCGCATCGGCCCGAGTCTCAGGGGCTACTGGGAACATCGGTTTCATGTTTTCCTTCAGGTGCATCTCGGGTTTTAGACCGACACATACCTTGAGGGCTACTGGATATACATATACCGGTTATATATCTCGGCAGAGAATAAATTGCACCAATAAAAAATATTCACAAAATATCAGCCCGCTGTCGGGTGGTGCACCACCTCAGAAGCAGTCCGGCATAAAGCTCGGGCGCCAGCGGCTAGCTCCATAGAGGGCATTTCCGGCATTAAGCTCGACTAAACTCCTTCAACTTTTTTGTACCAAGATGATCTATGACATCTTGGATATAGTCCGGCGTTGGAGCTTGGACACAGTCCGGCGTTGGAGCTCGGATACATTTCGGTGTTGGAGCTCGGTAGTAGTCCGACATTGGTGCTCGGCTGCAAAAGATACCTTGAATGCAGTCCGGCATTGGGGTTTGGACGCAAGAGGAAACTGCCGCCTGGGAACAACTTCAAACCCGAGGCGTGGCATAAAAATAACAAGGCATTGATAAAGGCCGGAAACTTAAAGGGGCTCCTCGGATACCCGGCGTGTAAACTTGTCGGATGCACTTCGGCAATCCTCAAGATCGACGACCGAAGATGAAGAACAGTTCGGAAGAATCGAGGAGCATTCCTAACTTGAAGACCGGTTCAGGGGGATACTGACGGTGTCCTGGACTAGGGGGTACTCATCATGTCGTCTCCCGATAAGTTGGATTGGGCCGAGGACCCCCATGGCCGCATACTCATGGGCCAGTTCGGACAGCTGCCGCATACAAGGAAGATTCCACAAGACTTGGCGATCAAGACAAGGACTCCTCCCCACCGGCGTATTCGGCTAGGACTCTTGTTATCCTAGGCCTCTGGTGCATTATATAAACCGAGGCCAGGCTAGTCGATAGATATATACAACAATCATACCATAGGCTAGCTTCTAGGTTAAGCCTCTACGATCTCATGGTAGATCAACTCTTGTAACACTCATATCATCAATATCAATCAAGCAGGACGTAGGGTATTACCTCCATCAAGAGGGCCCGAACCTGGGTAAACATCGTGTCCCCTGCCTCATGTTACCATCAATCGTGTCCCCGTTTTGACACCGACAATGCTCCAAGCAAAACACATATCATGTGGTGAATAAAAATATAGCCCCAAGTAAAGCTACCGATAGATGAAGACGAAAGAGGGGGTACCTTCCGGGGCATCCCCAAGCTTAGGCTTTTGGTTGTCCTTGAATTTTACCTTGGGGTGTCTTGAGCATCCCCAAGCTTAGGCTCTTGCCAATCCTTGTTCCATAATCCATCAAATCTTTACCCAAAACTTGAAAACTTCACAACACAAAACTCAAATAGAAAATCTCATGAGCTCCATTAGTGAAAGAAAACAAACTACCACTTCAAGGTACTGTAATGAACTCATCCTTTCTTTATATTGGTGTTAAACCTACTGTATTCCAACCTCTCTATGGTTTATAAACTCTTTTACTAGCCATAGATTCATCAAAAAAAAGCAAACAACACACGAAAAACAGAATCTGTCAAAAACAGAACAGTCTGTAGTAATCTGAAGGTTTCGACTACTTCTGGAACCCCAAAAATTCTAAAATAACTTTCTGTACTTGAGTAATTTATCTATTAATCATCTTCAAAAAGAATTAACTAAATATCACTCTCCAGTAAAAAAATGGCAGCAAATCTCATGAGCGCTAAAGTTTCTGTTTTTTACAGCAAGATCGCAAAGACTTTCCCCAAGTCTTCCCAAAGGTTCTATTTGGCACAAACACTAATTAAAAGCATAAAACCACATCTAAACAGAGGATAGATGATTTATTTATTACTAAACAGAATCAAAAAGCAAGAAACAAAAATAAAATTGGGTTGCCTCCGAACAAGCGCTATCATTTAACGCCCCTAGCTAGGCATAAAAGTAAGGATAGATCTAGGTATTGCCATCTTTGGTAGGTAATCCATAAGTGGCTCTCATAATAGATTCATAAGGTAATTTAATCTTTTTTCTAGGGAAGTGTTCCATGCCTTTCCTTAACGGAAATTGGAATCTAATATTCCCTTCCTTCATATCAATAATTGCACCAATCGTTCTAAGGAAAGGCCTACCAAGAATAACAGGACGTGAAGGATTGCAATCTATATCAAGAACAATGAAATCTACGGGCACATAATTCCTATTTGCAACAATAAGAACATCATTAATTTTTCCCATATGTTTCTTGATAGTGGAATTCGCAAAATGCAAGTTTAAAGAACAATCATCAAATTCACGGAAACCTAGCAAATCACACAAAGTTTTTGGGATCATGGAAACACTAGCACCCAAATCACATAAAGCATAGCATTCATGATCTTTGATTTTAATTGTGTGTTCCCACTCATCATAGAGTTTTCTAGGGATAGAAACTTCCAACTCAAGTTTTTCTTCATAAGATTGCATCAAAGCATCAACGATATGTTTAGTAAAGGCTTTATTTTGGCTATAAGCATGAGGATAATTTAGCACGGGTTGCAACAAGGAAATACAATCTATCAAAGAGCAATTATCATAATTAAATTCCTTGAAATCCAAAATAGTGGGTTCGTTGCCATCTAAAGTTTTGACCTCTTCAATCCCACTTTTACCAATTTTTGCATCAAGATCTAGAAACTCTAAATTTTTGGGACGCCTTTTAACTAAAGTTGACTCATCTTCAGTCCCATCATTATCAAGATTCATATTGCAAAACAAAGATTTAATAGGGGACACATCAATAACTTTTAGATCTTCATCTTTATTCTCATAAAACTAGAAGAATACGCTTTCACAAAGCAATCTTTCTTAGCACGCATCCTAGCGATTCTTTGTTTGCACTCATCAATGGAAATTCTCATGGCTTTGAGAGACTCATTGATATCATGCTTAGGTGGAATAGATCTAAGTTTCGAAGAATCAACATCAAGAGAAATTCTATCCACGTTCCTAGCCAATTCGTCAACCTTAAGCAATTTTTCTTCAAGAAAAGTATTGAAGTTCTTTTGTGAATTCATACTCTTTAACACTAGTCTCAAATTCATAGGGCATCTTATTAAAATTTCCATAAGATTTGTTGTAGGAATTAACATAATTATTAGAGGAATTACTAGGGAAGTTTCCTCTATACGCGTTGTTACCAAAATTATTCCTACCAACAAAATTCACATCCATAGATTCATTATTATTCTCAATCAAAGTAGACAACGGCATATCATTAGGATCAGAAGAAACACTTTTATTAGCAAACAATTTCATAAGTTCATCCATCTTTCCACTCAAAACATTAATTTCTTCTATCGCATGCACTTTTTTACTAGTAGATCTTTCAATGTGCCATTGAGAATAATTAACCATAATATTATCTAGGAGTTTAGTAGCTTCTCCTAAAGTTATTTCCATAAAAGTGCCACCCACGGCCGAATCTACACTACAAAAAAATACACTTCCGTGATGATACGTGTTTGTCACAGTAGGTCACTTTTTTTGTCACACATGTACATCCATGACAAATTTATGACAGAATCAAGATAGTCATACCTGTGCTGTCATAGAAGTGTTCCATGACATTACCAAAATTATCATCACGGAGGTGTCCACTTCCATGACGATAAATCATGCGTCACAGAAGTGCTTTCGTCAAGGGTGACCGACACGTGGCATCCACCGTAACGGAACGCCGTTAAGCTATCGGGTCGGGTTTTGGATCCGATAACCCGTTAACAGCCCCGACCAATGGGGATTTTCCACGTGTAAAATCATCATTGGCTGGAGGAAACACGTGTTGGCTCATCGTTAGGACAGATGTCAACCACTCATTGGACGGAAGGCGCCTATGATACGTCGACACGTGGCACGGCCCAACAGAGGCCCATTCCTGTGAAAAGGCCGGCCCGTTTGACTTGGTCAAAAGCTGGCGGGCCGGCCCATGGAAAGCCTGTTAACGGCATGTTCGAATATAGCCCATTTACAGCCCGCTAACCCAAGGCCCGTTACACCCTATCCAAATTAGGCCCAGTAGCGTCATCTGGGCCATCCAATATGATTCCAGCCCGTTTTCACTTCTGGCGCATGTATGGCCCATGACGTCTTTCGGCCCATATGAGGCCCTATGTAACTCTTGGCCTACTAACGGCCCGTGGTGAAACTGGGCCATAATGAACAGTGTATCACTTTACACCCATTAACGGCCCGTGGTGAAACTGGCCCGTAATGAACAGTGTATCACTTTATACCCATTAACGGCCCGTTATTCCGTTGGGCCGTTTTCAGCCCATGTTATCTTTCGGCCTTCTCAGAGCCCATTTATTCTTGGGCTCATTTCCAGCATTCGTTTACTTACGGCCCGTTACTGTTATTTTCTGCTTATGGGCCAAATTCAGCCCGTGGTTACAGTCGGCCCATTTGTGGTCCATTAATACGTTGGGCCGATTTCATAGCATCATCAAATACGACCTATTAATGATGGCCCGATATGGTTGGCCCATGAACGGACGATTCCAACTCTAGCCCGTTTACAGCCATAATGCGGTCTGTTTGGCCCATGTTTGGCCAATTGATTATACGGCCCGTATAAGGCCCATTGATAATACGGCCCGCAGAAGGCCCATTGTTTCTACGGCCCATAGAAGGCCCATTGTTTCTACGGCCCGTAGAAGGCCCACTGTTTCTATGGACAGTAGGAGGCCTAGTGTCACTACAGTAAATATTAGCCCATGGTTATTGTGGTCTAGTTTTAAAAAATAGGTTATTGCAGCCACTAGCTAACCACGGAAAAAGAACTACAATGACTACAAGCAAACAAATAAACAAGACAACAAGGAAATAAATAAGCAAGCAACTAACGCTAGGCTATCACAGCTATTACAGATATTACATCCACTAGGCATCAAAGTTCGCCACCAGTGCAAATATAGGGAACAAAGCAGCATATCATATACACTGGTTGTCAAAGTTGGCGACCAGCGCAAATAAACACCGCAGCAAAACAAATCCAGAACTGAAACCACTTTAGAAGATGTGACGCCCCCGATTCAATCGTACACTAATCATACACGCAAACGTGTACGATAAAGATCAAGGACTCACGGGAAGATACCACAACACAACTCTACAATTAAAACTAAGTCATACAAGCATCATATTACAAGCCAGGGGCTTCGAGGGCTTGAATACAAGAGCTCGATCATAGACGAGTCAACGGAAGCAACAATATCTTAGTACAGACATAAGTTAAATAAGTTTGCCTTAAGAAGGCTAGCACAAACTGGGATACAGATCGAAAGAGGCGCAGGCCTCCTGCCTGGGATCCTCCTAAACTACTCTTGGTCGTCGTCAGCGGGCTGCACGTAGTAGTAGGCACCTCCCGAGTAGTAGTAGTCATCATCGATAGTGGCGTCTGGCTCCTGGGCTACAACGTCTGGTCGCAGCAATCGGGTATAGAAGGGGGGAAAGAGGGAGCAAAGCAACCATGAGTACTCATCCAAAGTACTCGCAAGCAAGGAGCTACACTACATATGTATGCATTGGTATCAAATGGATTAAGGGTATCATATGTGGACTGAACTGCAGAATGCCGGAATAAGAGGGGGATAGCTAGTCCTTTCGAAGACTATGCTTCTGGTAACCTCCATCTTGCAGCAGGAGAAGAGAGTAGATGGTAAGTTCACCAAGTAGCATCGTATAGCATAATCCTACCCGGCGATCCTCTCCTCGTCGCCCTGTGAGAGAGCGATCACCGGCTGTATCTGCACTTGGAAGGGTGTGTTTTATTAAGTATCCGGTTCTAGTTGTCATAAGGTCAAGGTACAACTCGGGGTCGTCCTTTTACCGAGGGACACGGCTATTCGAATAGATCAACTTCCCTACAGGGGTGCGCCACATTTCCCAACACGCTCGATCCCCTTTGTCCGGACACACTTTTCTGGGTCATGCCCGGCCTCGGAAGATCAACACGTCGCAGCCCTACCTAGACACAACAGAGAGGTCAGCACGCCGGTCTAAATCCTATGGCGCAGGGGTCTGGGCCCATCGCCCATTGCACACCTGCACGTTGCTTACGCGGCCGGTGAGCAGACCTAGCAACCTCCATTTCAAAGGAAGTTGCGTTACACGGTCCAACCCAGCGCGCGCCGCTCAGTCGCTAACGTCACGAAGGCTTCGGCTGATACCACGACGTCGAGTGCCCATAACTGTCCCCGCGTAGATGGTTAGTGCGTATAGGCCAGTAGCCAGACTCGGATCAAATACCAAGATCTCGTTAAGCGTGTTATTTTGGAATAACCACGGACGCCGACCAGGGCCAGGCCCACCTCTCTCCTAGGTGGTCTCAACCTGCCATGTCGCTCCGCCACAAAGTAACAGTCGGGGGCCTTCGGGAACTCAGGCCCACCTCTAACGGGATGGAGCCACCTGCCCCTTCAGCCACCAATATCGGAATCACTCGCGGGTAGTCCTACGAGCCGACCCGACTTTAATCACCACCTGTCTAGCATGTATATATGTATAAGTATATACCCATGATCACCTCCTGAGTGATCACGGCCCGATAGTATAGCATGGCAAACGTACAAGAGTGTAGGGCCACTAACGATAAACTAGCATCCTATACTAAGCATTAGGATTGCAGGTAAAGGTAACGACAGTAGTAGCAAGGACAGGCTATGCATCAGGATAGGATTAACGGAAAGCAGTAACATGCTACACTACTCTAATGCAAGCAGTATAGAGAAGAGTAGGCGATATCTCGTGATCAGGGGGGGCTTGCCTGGTTGCTCTGGCAAGAAGGAGGGGTCATCAACACCGTAGTCGATCAGGGCAGCAGCGACGTCGGTCTCGGTGTCTAGCGAGACAAGAGGGGGAAGAAATAATAAATATAATGCAAACAAATGCATGATGATGCATGACATGACAAAGCATGGTGCTAGGTGTGCCCTAACGCGGTACAAGATGGTACCGGTGAAGGGGGGAAACATCTGGGAAAATATCTGCGGTGTTTCGCATTTTCGGACAGATGAACCAAAGGGGGAAAGTTGCGTGTTCGCTATGCTAGGGATGCGTGGCGGATGAACGGGCTACGTATCCGGATTCATCTCGTCGTTCTGAGCAACTTTCATGTACAAAGTATTTTCATCCGAGCTACAGTTTATTTTATATTAATTTTCAAAGTTTAACTGATTTTTGAAATTCTTGGATTTATTATTAGTTCAAAATTAAAACAGAAATTCCAAGTGTACCCAAGGGTTGCCTAGCCTAATCTATGATGGTGGGGCCAGGGGGGTTTGGTTGACTGTTGACCGGGTCAATGATTGACCAGTCAACAGGGTTAGTGGACCCACATGTAAGTGTAATATGTGATTAAATTATTTTAGTAATCAATTTACCTAGTGGGGCCGCATGTAATAGACCCAAAGTGGCGTACGTTAGTACAAGAGGGAATTAGAGCATCTCCAATAGCTTGTCTATATGGATGTCTATACTCGTTTTCCACGACGTGAGCCCAAAACAGGCGTCCAACAGCTTGTCTATATGGTCGTCCAAATATACACATCCTCTAAATTGACCTCGACAATGGCCATGTCTGGACAGTGTGAAGGCATCGTCTAAACTTGACTGCAGTCATGATTTCCTCATCTCCCCAGCGACGGCCCACCTGTCATGGTCCCTGTATATACACGTTCTGATACAAAACTGGACGTGTACATGAGAGAATCTTTTTAGACCATTGTCTATATGAATATATAGATATCCAAATATGCACATGCTCTTGGAGATGCTCTTAGTAATAGGGGGGGATTAGTACTAGAGAGATTAGTACTAATCTAATGGCGGCCGGCCTCCTGGACAGAGGCAGTAGCTGCAGCGCAGCACGCACGAGCACACAAGTGTGCCGGCGGCTGAAACCAGCGACACCATCAGCGGGGATGCAGGCGCGCACGCACGCGCGGGCTGGGCGCAGCCATTACGCGGCCCCGGGCAGCAGCAGTTAGAGCACGCGGCAGCAGCAGGCCGCAGCATGCAGAGCGGCAGCAAGCAGAGCGGCGACAGCAAGCGGAGCATAGCAGCAGCAGAAGGAATAGCAGCTAGTAGAAGCATCGGGCAGCAACAGGGAGGAGGCGCGCTGGCGCTTGCGAGTAAGGGGAGCAGGGCACGACCATAGGCGGCAGTAGGCACGAGCGGGGTTCAGGGGCACGGATGCGGCGTCGTCTTGGCGTTCCAGCTTGAGGCAGTCCACGTAGAGGTCGAGGACGATGGACTACGTCTTCTGGACAAGGTAGAGTGGCGAGGGGAGCACGGTGGCTACGCCGGCGGCAAATCCATGGCGACGGCTACACTCAGATTTGCATGGGAGAGAAGAGAAGCGGCGCGGGGAGGGAATGAATGGCGCTAGGGT
>NC_041380.1:453702574-453705570 GCF_002162155.2 Triticum dicoccoides
GTAGATGTCGGGGATGCGGTGGATTGCCGGCACATGGCCGATCCGCGGCATGGACAGGCGCACGTCGGCCACCCAGCCTCTGATGAACAGAGGTTGAAGGAAAAGGGGGAAGTTGGGCTGGGCCGATCGGGTGGCCGAGGCCTAGGTGGGGGTTGGGGCCTTTTGTTTTCATTTGTTTGTTTTGGCTTTTCTCCTTTTCTTATTTTTCTTATTTCTTTTCTGTTTCTTTTAGTTGCTGCTTATTCTAGCGTTAACAATATACCAAAGTGGCACCTAAATTGATGTTACCAATTATGCCACTACCACATTAACTTGTTACCCAAACTATTTTTTTTCGTATTTAACTAATATTTAAAAGCATTTAAATAAGAGTTTTCGCTACTGTTTTATTTGCCTAATAGTATTTAAATATTTTATAAAGGTGGGGTTTATCCACCATAATTACATATGCATTATTTGGTTCACTCCGAACATTTTAGTTTTAATATTTGAAATTTTTTATTGTTTGCTTGATTTTGAATTTGAATTTGAATCGGTTTCGAACTAACGCGACATTAGCAGCAGTAATCGAAGTGATGTGTCATCATTAGCAGAGGTTCATTGTAGCTTAACTATCCGGGTGTCACAGAAGATCTCAAGAAACAATATCCTGGGTACCCATAATGCTGGCAAGATGCTTATCAAGCTTATTAACTTTCTCTTGTTTGGCGCTTAAATCCTCCAGCGCTTGTTGTTGCACCAGAAAATATGCATCTGAATTCTGCAGGGACTTCCTCAGTCCTTCAGCTTCCTGTCATAGCACATCTGGTCGATGTCTTTCAACTTGAAGTTGAGACTCAAGAAGACGAACTGATTCAGACAGCGAGTTCGAAGAGCTTGTGCCAGCAGTAGTGGCCAGTAACTCGAACACTATATCAAGACAGAACTTTTGGGTTCCCTCACTATCGTCAAGATAGTTTTTATCAGCTTTCTTTAAGACCAACAGGGATGTCTCACTATCTTGAACCTTATCTGCATTACTTCCTTTACCATTGGATAACGCGGTACTGTTCTCCAATATTTTGTCCGCATTCTAAAAGAGAAACAAGCAGACACATCACATGTTTACCATGTTGTATATGAAACTCATTTTGGTAAATGAGTTCAGTAGTAAAGTGGACAGGATAACAACATGAAACAAACATATATCTATGTACCATGGTCACTTTATGGTCTATACCATTCTAGTTTTTGTTGCCAAATCAAGATAGAGACACAATTCAAATAATATTTGTTCAAGACAAAGCAGAATAGACAGAATATAAGTGTGGGTAACTATAGAGCAATAACAACACTTCTAATGTGCATGACATGAGAACATAACTGTTTATTCAATTGAAACTGAAATCAACATAGAGCAGGTTACAACAGCAAACCAGTTAAAGAAACAGGTTTAAAACATACCTGTTGCACCATTGGAGTTTCAATTCCATCCTTCAAATTTGAAAATAGTTGGTATGAGTAAATACAGTCATGCAAGAGCAAAGGAGTATGAACCATAGCTACAGAACCTGACCTGAGAACAAATCTTCTTCTCCTTTAAGCGTTGAGTTGGGATTCAGAGTGGTGGTCCTCGTGCTTTGGGCACTGCAGTTCCCTTACTAGCTGCTCGTGTTTGGGTGCTCTGTGGTGGAGACGATGCTGTGTCAACTGGAACTGGGTTACTATCCGCCGGGGTTGGGGTTAGAAGGGGTGTAGCTGGTTCTCTGTCCAACTGAGTAGGGGTACAATCTGCGAGAGTCTGGGTTATGTGTGGTGGATCTGGTCCTTCGGCAAGTACAACCGTGGTTCTATCTGCATCAACTGGTAGCACTATCTTTTTTGAAGACCGTGTTGTTACTCCCTTAGATACTACCATCACGCTCTCCAATTCAAATGGCTGATAAACAAGAAAAGTAATTGAAAGTATAGACATTGTATGATAGACAGGTGCAATGGATAGTGGGGAATAATAGAGGGCATGAAATAATTCGTATTTATGTTGTCTAACCAAACAGGATAGCATGACACAATTTCACATATATGATGGCTAACTAAACATGATAGCATGACACAATTTCACATTATGATGGCTAACTAAAAAAGATGGAAAGACATAGTTCAAAATATGAGACTATGTAAACAGGATGACATGACATAACTATATAATTTGTTTATTAAATAGGTTGGCATGCCATAATTCACATACATTCGCGGATAGAATGCCATAATCCAAAATATGATGACTGTAAACACTAAACAGGATGAGATGATATAACTATATGATGTCTTTATTAAATGGGTTGCCATGCCATAATTCAAATAGATGATGTGTATGTACTATGTAAACATGATGGCATGATATAATTCAAATATATGATTTATATAGTAAGCAAGTAAGCAGATGGCAATCCATATATGATGTAAAAACAAAGCAATGCAAGACAACATGCATGACATGGGTAATATAACCCTGCCAAGTTTGAGCATAGACCTCAGGGGGAAAATAGGACTGGTCATCAGTCTCTGAATCCTCCTCTGAGGAGCTCTCTGTAACCAGCAAGATGTCTGCTTCAGCAGGTAGCATTTTCTGCTCTGAATACCTTGTTTTCACTCCAGATACTTCCATCACCGCTTCAAATGGCTGATGCACAGGAAGAGTAGTTGAATATACAAACGTTGTCGCCAAATGGAACACGTAATACAAAAAAATGATAGCATGATATAATTCACATACATGATGATTGGCTAAACATCATGGCATTGCATAATTCACATATATAATGCCTTTGCAACAAGATAGCATTGTATAATTCACATATATAATGTCTTGCAACAAGATGGCAATGCATAATTCACATATATGGTAATTAGACACCGAACAGGTGGCATTCACACAAAGGATGTCTAAACTAATCAAATGACATAGCAATGCGAGACACCATACGCACTATATGAGCAATATAGCCCTGCCAAGT
>NC_041380.1:453705882-453709655 GCF_002162155.2 Triticum dicoccoides
ATCCTCCTCTCAGGAGCTATCCGTAACCAGCAAGATATGCGCTTCGTCAGATAGCATAGTCTGCTCTGAAGACCTTATTTTCAGTCCAGAATTTGCCATCACCGTGTCAAATGGATGATGCACACGAAGAGCAGTTGAATGTAATAACATTGTTGACAAATGTAATATGTAACGAAAAAAAGGATGGCCCGATATAATTTACATATAAGATGACTGCCTAAACAGGATGGCATTGCAAAATTCACATATATGATGCCTGGCTAAACAAGATGGCGTTGCATAATTCACATAAACGATGAATAAACTAAACAGATGTCATTCGCACAAAGGATGTCTAAACTACGTAGATGACATATTTGATGTATAAAGTAAGCAATGCAAGACACCATATGCATGATATAACCAACATCAGCATGCCAAGTTAGAGCGAAGACCTCAGGGGGTAAATAGGAGTTGTCTTCTCCTTCTGAATCCCCCTCAGAACAGATATCTTCCTCTCGATTACAATCCGAAATGCGTGTTGGGGGGCTGCCTTTGCGCCTACCATGGAGCGACGTCTGCGTGAAATTTTATTTCCACACAAGGCTCGTCTCTTTTGCTCTACATGTTCAGTTCCATTGTTTACAATAACTGTCATGCATAGGAATAAAACATAGTGAGATTATGTAACGAGTGCATGCAGAAATCCAGAGTGATGGTAGCAACCTGTGGATAGACCTAAAACCAATAATAGCAGGCAGATAATGGCTTTAGTTAAAAAATACAAATAATGGCTTCTTTACTGTTTGTTTCCCACCCAACATGAAACTCATAGTAGACACCGGAGATTAACCAGATAGTAGATAGATACTATTGATAGCGGCCCCGATATGTACCCCACAACCATTTAAAAACTCAAGTTTGACCATTAGTTTGGAGCTGACACAGAGTCTAATCAGTGAACAGGACGATAAAGTAGCATGTAATATTAAGCGATGCATAACATAAGCAGTCACGAAAGAGTGTGTCCTCTCTTGCGGACCCGTGTAGTCCTCGAGGTCATCTGCTCGGTTGATGATGGTAGTGCAGTTTTCATGGCTGCCAGCGGCGTGGAAGGAGATCTAAGGCGGCAAAAGATAGTCTGGAGGCCGGATCCCTACTGTGCTGGACCTTTCTGTCGTTGGAGCAGCTGAGCTAGGGTGGACGACGGTGCAGCAGGAGCGGGACAAACCACACAAGGTTTTCTTTGACAACTATCTGTAAGAGAAGTAATTCTGTAAGGGCTCGTTTGAATTGGAGGATTACAACAATGCAGGGATAGGAAATTCACAGGAATAGGATAGGAATGCACGTGCAAAACAAAGAATTTAAAAACACAGGATTTCTGCCAATCTGGGTGTTTGATTCACAACAATTGGAAGATCACAGGATGCAAAGAAGCATGGTGAGATTAAGTCAAACCATAAGAAAATGTACGGTTATAATGCTATTATGATACTATCTCTTAGTCTTGTGCTTCATGAATAGGAATTTGAAAAGGAGGACAAGTGAAAATTAAAATTCCTACGTTTTTTCTTTCAAGGGGACACTAAAGGAACAAATCCGTGTGCTCAGTGGACAATATATATATAACATGTAGAGTAAAAAAGAGATGCAACAAGTGTACAACCTCTTTGGCGAAGCCATGTCGATCTCAGGGTGATTGGGTTGGCCGGTGAGGATGCTCCGGCTGACTTGGCTGTCGGAGGAGGGGAAGAAGATCTTAGGCGTTTGGAGATGGAGCCCGAGGTACTGCTCCACTGTGATGGAGGGTTTCGTCGTTGTACCAAATCAATGCGCCCTACAAATGTCATTCAAAACTTTGAATTCATGTTATGTTCAATTAAAATATTTCGCTACGTGTATAATGCATGCAACCTACTACTCAAATGAGCGTTTTAGTGCATTCCAAATGTATATACTACCGCTTCAATATGAACTAAATTTGAATTGGTTTCTCTATTTGAATAAGATATACAGTAATGATTGTTGTGAAGTCAAAGCATTTGAATTTGTTTCTTTGTTTTAATAAGATCTACAATCATCATTATTGTCAAGTTAAACCATCGTTTGTGTATTATCTTCATAGCACACCACATGATTAGTCTCGAGTTACATATGAACTATGTGTACTATATGAACCCGAACTAGATTTTTTAAATCCACTTTATTTTGATTTCAAATCACATTACATTTCTAGATCTAGCTAGACCTTCATAATCTAAACCATGTCTCATATGTATAATGTGTTTATCATTATGTATGGTGCCCCGCCCCATACGCCTACAAGTATTTAGATGTGAGTTGCAAACACCACACATTACCACAAATTCAAATAAAATGTGAGAATGTTCGATATATAGTATTGTTTAGATTGTTCGATATTTAGTTGTAAGCTGCAAATGCCACACATTATCCCAAATTCAAATAAAATATGAGATTGTTTGATGTATAGTATGGTTTAGATGTTCGGCATTTAGCTGTGAGTTGCGAAAACCATGCATTATCACATTATGGTATAACATGTGCACAACACGTGTATCACCGCTATATTCATGCATGCAATGTTTAAAACACTATGATCTCCTATTCAAATATATGAATCCGCTTTTATATCAAATTATGATCTTTGTTAGTCTCTTACACCCACACAATCCTCTAACCTTTGTAGCTACCACTAACTTTCTCTCATGCATGCACACGCCCTCCTCGCCCTCCCCCTCCCCTGGCATTCTATCCACCAGGCACATTCATTTTTTTTCTTTAGGTCGTTCTCCCAGAGTCTCCACAACTCCTTTCCGACACACACCGATCCATAAACCTCTCCAGCGATGCCTGCCTACAACATACAAACACACCATCAATCTCCTCCTTTATGTGTCCTTGCCTCGTGTCTCTCATACGGTCAGACACACGTGTAAACTCTCGCCCCTCTTTTCATCGCTCTCTCACAACCGCACACTCCTCCCCCTATCTAGCTAGTAGTTGGGCACCACCTCCTAGCTCCATTCTCTCTGTCTATCCGTCTTGCTGGGCCTTATTAGCCTCTAACAAATGGACGTACACCGACCGATCTCTCGCTATACATATAGCTAGCTAGGTCCTTATAACTCGTTTTTACCCACACGTCAATCAACCTACCTCATTAGTTGTGTCTCTCCCTTCCTCCGACAAACAACAATTGATCTACCGATCTAGTTAGGTTTGCTTACCAAACACATGGTTCCCCTTCATCATCCATGGATGCGTCCCGATAGATCTATCACGCACAGGCACACACAGAAACACATCCCCACCCTTATTGATAACATTGAAGTTCCACCCTCACTTTGTCTAGTAGGCCTCTCCCACCATCTTCGAGAAGCAACTCCATCACCCATCCAGCACTCTACCCCTCTCCCTCCCTCTCCCTCCCTCTCTCTCTCCTCTATCTCTCTCCCATCATATTTCCCGTCCTTTAGTTATGTATGGATGTCGACCGATCTCCCTCAAGACATAGCTGGGTCTCTCCTTCTCAACACATATACGAGTCGTTCTACCTCTATAGTTAGGCCTCTGCCTACCCCTCCCACCACCCCCCTTCCCCCCACACACCGATACATCGAGCGCTCTAGTCATGTCTCCCTGCCACACACAAACTTGGCGTGTGCCCTCTAACGTTCCGGTAGGCCAGTCGTCCTATATTTTGACTTGTACACACACACAATTTCAACGGCTCTCTTCATCGATCTCGCACCCACCCACTTGATCCTCTC
>NC_041380.1:453710287-453753456 GCF_002162155.2 Triticum dicoccoides
CCTCTCTCTCTCCTCTATCTCTCTCCCATCATATTTCCCGTCCTTTAGTTATGTATGGATGTCGACCGATCTCCCTCAAGACATAGCTGGGTCTCTCCTTCTCAACACATATACGAGTCGTTCTACCTCTATAGTTAGGCCTCTGCCTACCCCTCCCACCACCCCCCCTCCCCCCACACACCGATACATCGAGCGCTCTAGTCATGTCTCCCTGCCACACACAAACTTGGCGTGTGCCCTCTAACGTTCCGGTAGGCCAGTCGTCCTATATTTTGACTTGTACACACACACAATTTCAACGGCTCTCTTCATCGATCTCGCACCCACCCACTTGATCCTCTCTTCGACTCTATCGATAGCTATGACCCCTCCCTCTCTTCTCGTGGATTGCCCGACCCTCTATGTATGATATGGATAGGCCTCCATTTCACACACATTGCATGCAAAATTTTGTTTGAGATGTCATCGACACATATTACCACAAATAATTCACGAAATCAACCCCCACCCCACCCCCACCCCAAAACAAAAAAAACTCACGAACACGGTTTGTATCTCTCTCACACACCCACGTAGGTGGGGAACGTGCATGAAGAAAAGAGGTGCATGCACGGCGCACGTACTCCCGTCTCTTTCCCAACCACACCCGCGCGGGTACACGGTGGAGCTCATTTCTGTACGAAAAAGGCAGCCCACGTGGTAATTTGGCACATGTACTGGTTGTCCAGTTGGTGGAGGGAGCATCATCTACCACAGGTGAACAAACAAATTGCAACTTGACGTGTTATGTTAAAAAAAGAGGCAAATCATGTGGGGCCTACCTTAGAGGCAAGGCTCTATACACTGGAGTACTTTTGATGTGTCCCGTCAACTCGCAGAACGAGGAGAAGCTTGCTTAGTACACCATCTACCCCGCCCACGGGCGCGGTGGCTCGCAGGATGAGGTGAAGCTTGCTTACTACGCCTTACGCCCGCTACCTCACCCATGCCCGCGGTGGCTCGCAGGACGAGGAGAAAAATAAGGGGTTGTTTGGTTTTAGGACTAGTATTGCCACACTTTGCCACACATTTTTGCCAAACTTGACTAAGGTTAGTTTATCAAAATGAGAGCCACAAGTTGGCAAGCCTAAGGGAATATTGCCACATTTTTTGTGTGTATGCCATGTGGGGTCCAAGTGTGGCTTGCCTAAGGTGTGGCTTGAACCAAACACTCACCTAAGTTGGTCAAACTTGCCTAACCTTGGGTGTGGCAATCTTTGGCAAAGTTAGTCACAAACCAAACAACCCCTTACTACTCCCTCCGTTTACTCCTCGTCCCTACTACCTTGGTTATAGAGATTATATCATATTGTTTGGAATATATATGTCCTTTAGTAGATTTCAATATGAACTACTAGTACATACTCCAAACACTAATGTATATAGACATATTTTAGAGTGTAGATTCACTCATTTTGCTCCGTATGTAGCACTCTCCCTCGCCCCTCGACCCTCGCCCACGTGGTGGATGTGCAACAATTCATTCGGTCTCATATAGCCAAAACGATATATAGTGCACTACCATTATTGCTCGACTTCCCGAAGAGGTGAAGAGCCAATCGCAAGGTCAATATTTTGGAGATGCCAAGCGCAAGGTTATAGGAGAACGAGTAGTAGGTGTCGCGTCATTTATAAATAAAGTTTTTTTCTTCAGTGGCACATACGCAATATGATAGGTTCATATGGAGAGAAAAGGAGTACATAGTCAGGACGGGCCAGCCTACACGGTTGCTTGCTGGGGTTGCTCTCTTCACACACTCTCGCACAAAACGACTGTGGCCACATCTCTAACATCCCGGCGGATCACGTCCACTGGGGAAGGGGTGGATGCTTAGTGTAGATGCGGTGGCCGTCGCCGACGGCGAAAACCCACTGTTGGCACGTCCCGATCAGGGGTCCCCACCGTTCTCTCTCTCAAAGCCAGTGAGGTTGCCTTCATCCCTTGCTCACTGCCGCGATGTGGGCAGTTGCCGCCTCCCGCCGCCCTCCTCAAGGTTGAGCTACGTCCCTTAGGTACAACTCCCTTTACAGCCGGCTTGCACCACTGCTCCAGCTGCCCACATCACTCCCTGTGGATATTTCTCTACTTCTTTGCCCCGCACATACCTCTACTGGCTTCTACGTACTGTATTTGTGATGAGTTTATGTCTCATCAACTAGTCCCAGTAATCTTATTCTAATCATGCTTGTTCAATTTCTTTGCCGCAGGGATGTTCATCTCGATTTTGGTGAAACTGCACAAAATGATCTGATGGTCAAAAGGTTGCAAACTTCATTTATTAGGAAGCTCGAACGTTGCCAGCAAATTGAAGCCTGGTCAGGGTTCACGGTTCAAGGGCTAGGGACCGCATGGATCGTTTTTTTTTCTTTAGCTGCCTCTGTTCCAAAATAAGTGTCAACTTTAGTAGTAGTACAACTTTGTACTAACGTTTGCACAAAGTTGAGAAACTTATTTTGGAATGGAGGGAGTACATATTTGCTATGATCTATCAATCATTGAGATGCAATAGCATGCATGTTAGTCTCCTTTGTATTTGATGAAATGTTGCAACGGGCAACCTTGGACGCAAGATACATGTAACCGAAGCTGGAAGCTTCATAGCATTGTACAAATTTATCTCGCTGATAAATTACAGTACGTACTATACTAGTACTTCCTCCGTTCCTAAATATAAATCTTTGTAGAGATTTCACCATGAACCACATGCGGATGTATATAGATGCATTTAAGTGTAGATTCATTCTTTCTGTTCCGTATGTAGTGGAATCTCTACAAAGACTTATATCTACTAGTAATAGCTAGCCCCACTACTAGGAATTCTCTATCCCTCCTGGAGCCATGTCATCAAAATTGATGTAGCCGTTAGATGAAGTAAATCAGTCCATAATAGCCGTCTAATCTTGACGTTGAAAGGCTCCGCACTAAGCCACATGCAAGCATGCAGAAATACCGTGCCACATGCATGTGAGTGGGTTCTAAATCACATCAACATGTCTGCATGCAAGCATGCACCGGTAGCATGCATGTAAGTGAGCTTTTAAGTCCCATTAACATGTCAAGAAGAAAAATATAATCCCATTATGCAGTAGGAGTTCAGGAGTTGGCTGATTTTTTTCCTTACGTGGGATGATCTAAATGATGATGGGAGTTTATTTAGTCTACCACATTTGTCATGCGGTTATAGAGTTTTTTTTGTTCTATGAAATCGATAATTTTGCGCAGAGAGATATACCGCTGTTCCGCGCCAACGTGCGGGGACTCATCTAGTAATATTTAGGAACGGAGGGAGTACTATGTA
Organism: Triticum dicoccoides; assembly: GCF_002162155.2. NCBI lineage: Eukaryota > Viridiplantae > Streptophyta > Magnoliopsida > Poales > Poaceae > Triticum > Triticum dicoccoides. Next base: position 453,713,626 of record NC_041380.1, read on the forward strand.
AAGAGTTAGGTGTCGCACGGTGATAGTAGTGTGAGGTGGGCCATGTAATCACTGAGCCTACGTGTTTTCACTGCTCTTGCACGCCTCCGCTGTAAGAATGGAGAAAATTGTAATATAGTAGTAGTAGTATACCTCCTTTCGTTGAAAGCGTGGGACATCCAGCAGTCCTACCACCTTAGTAATAAAGACCAATGAGACGTCAAATCACATAGACCCAGCAGTAAGTTGGACGGACGAAGCAACCATCACTCTTGCGCTAGTGAGAGGTCGTGTCCACTCTGCCCGGGCATGAATGCGGCCCCGATTCTTTGGAGCGGCGCTGACCGTTTCGGGCGGGAAGCGTGCACGGGAGATGGAGGGGCTTTGGGTGGGCCAGGCTGGTCAGGAGCGGGCGTGGCAGCTGTCCACATGTCCCTACCGGACACGCCCAGAAACGAGAGGATGCACCGACTCTCGCGGCTAAAATCGTACACTACACAACATCTCTCTGTAGGAGTAGGTCGATCTGTCGCTCTCTCTAACACACACATGGTGTTAAACACACACACACACACACACACGCACGCACGCACACGCACGCACCTTGGTCCCATTGCACCTTCTAACGTGACTTATTACACCTAGACGGAGGGAGTAGTAAGTATACGAGATACGGTGGCACACTGACTTAAGTCGAATACAAGTGGCCAAAATTTGTGTGCATGTTATAATAAGGATTCACTTAAAATAGTACGTGAGCGAACAGAGGGATCAATTGGACAGTGTTCCCGAGCAGTAGCGAGATGTGTGAGGTAAGATACACCGCTAGCGCTTTTAATTTTTCTTATTAATTTGTTTGTTTCACCCTCTGACTGGTGGGACCCAACGTACTACGTGGAGAGAGGTAAGGTGACTAAGGCTGCATTATTTCTGCACCACTGTGGATAGTCTTACCACCAAAGCCACATGACATGATTATGATTGAAATCCCAATGACTCCCACACACACAAAAAGACATGGCATGCTTGTCACACGAATGCAGGAATGTATAAAAGGTTATTTCCCTCTCATTGAACATAACGGGAGGGTTGTGTAGTTGGTTAGCCTGTTCGCTCACTCTCTCGCCCTCTCCCGCTGGAGCCTCAGCACTTGTAGTTGCTCTCTTCACACTCTCTCGCCCTCTCCAGATCTAAACAAGACTTCGTTGGCCTCTCTCTCCCCTCACTGCTGCTCAAAGAGCCGGCAGGATCCATCCGCCGGGAAGGGAAGGAGGCTTAACGCTGTCGCCGTCAGCGAGGGACTACCGGCGCAGCTGTTCACTTTCCACACAGCGGCGGCGCGGGAGGGCCTCCAACCCCTTCTTCTTCGCCGCCGTCCCGTCGCCCACCAAACCACGCCCCAAGAACCTTAAGGTATAATTTACTTACTCCACATGCATTGCTCTAGCTGCATGTATACCATGAATCTAGGACGTGGTTCAAAGAGGAAAGGAGTGGGGGAAAGTAGTGGGAAAAGTTGTATATAGCATGAATCTAGGATGTGGTTCAAAGAGGAAATGAAGGGGGAAAGTTGTATAGCATTATTCTAGGACGTGGTTCAAAGAGGAAAGGAATGGGGGAAAGTAGTGGGGAAAGTTGTATCGCATAAATCTAGGACGTGGTTCAAAGAGGAAAGGAAGGGGCAAAAGTACTAGTTCAAAAAGGAAAGGAAGGGACAAGGCTGTAGAGCTTGAGCAGGACTAGATTTGCTGCGCTCACATAGAGAAAGGCGTCTAAAGATAACAAAATTGGGACCAACACAAATATGCTCCTTGGTTGCTTGTTCTTTGTTGCAATAGACTGTGCATGACCACAGTACATCGGTAGATGCACATGGTGCTGGTGCGTCCACTGACCAGTGCAACTCATTAGCTGTTGTTAATCTAAGGCCCTGTTTGGTTAAAAACTCCCTAGTCCCTACCTGGCTGGGTTCCAGGGACTAAACATGGACTAGAGGTTATTAAATGACATGCTAAAAGACCATGTTACCCCTAGTAATGAACTAATAGAGACAAGGTGCGATGCGTGGCAGGGGCAACTGTTGGAAAAAGTCCCAAAAAGACTCCCTCGGGGTGTTCTTTCTTTAGTCCCAAATGCCCACTTTTAGTCCCTAAAAGTCCCTCCTCTTTGGTTTAGATGGGACTGACACGGAGTTTTTTTAGTCCCTACACCAAAATGTCCCTGTAAGCAAACACCCTCTAATAATGCCGCTGGAAAATTGATGCAATGCCACAGTTAAAAGCAAATTACATGTTTAACGAATTTTATTGTTAATATAATCTCTATGTTAATATTAATCAATGCCACCGTTTGAGAAATGCTACTGTCTTGCTTTCTTTCCCATTGAGATAAGGTAGACGCTTCTTTTTGTTGGCTTCTGTGTCATCCACCGTTATTGGCCACTAATTGTTTCCTTTGCACCTCTGTGTAAATAGGGTTATCTGCTTCACCTCGTTGCCATTGTGACCTTTTGTTGCACTGCACAAAACACTTTTGTTTTAAGAGTGTTTTGTGCAGTTCAACCAAAATGTCACCCCGACAACGTTGCTTGATTGCTTGATCTTAGTGGATCTGCACAAGAGGAGATCTTACTTCCTATGCGTTAAGGCAAATTTGGTTTAGATCTTCTTGTTGTGAGTTGTTTGAATTCCGCATCATGAGAGGTCAGTACTAGCCTTCTTTCACATGATTCTGCAGTGTGCATTCATATGTTGTGCTACTTGTACGATAATGTTGCTTGATTTTAGTGAACTGCACAAATGGAGACAAGACTTCCAATCTGTATGTGCACCGTAATATCCCATTGAGGTAAGATGAGGATATTTCACAACTGTTGGCCTGTATTTTGCCACTTTCATCAGAAAATTAAGTTTAGTACTATACTTGTGCTCCCTAATTGACATGCCAAATCTTACATTGAAGGCGAAGCTTGTTTGTTATTGAACCAAGTGATGAAGGGGAAGAACAAGGGGAAGAAAAACAAAAATCAACTCCCGGTGCTGTCATGAAAAAGTGGTATTGTCCTCGAGAAGTGCTTCATCTGTGCTGTTTTAAATATTTCCTTTCCTTTTTTCGAGCAAACAATGATGCTAGCATTTAGTAGTCCACTTGTCTTTGCACAACAGGATCATCTTCCTCTGAAGAAGAATATTGAGTACGTGAAGTGACTAGTTCCGATTATGCCAGGATGAAGAAGCCCTGTCTATCTTATCATCAGAAGGAGCAGTTGAAGGATGGTTACATTGCTCCCCACAAGACCAAACTAACTTCAGCTCAGAAGGACTGACAAAATCTCTATTTTTTTGCTGTGATGCGCGAGTACAATGTTGTTCTAGGATTCTTTCTGGTGAGTTCCATTTTTCTAAAAGTGTGCTCTACATGGACCATGTATGTGCCTGTTGAAACTGTCAATTCATAGTACAGTTTGCTCTATACTAATCGCTTTTTTGTATTTGTGCAAACAGGGGTGCTCAGCTTGATTTCAATGGGAACTGCACAAAATGTTCATGAATACATCGAATCATTCATTTCCACCACAAGAAAGGAGGTGCCGATAAGTTCAAGGCGTTGCAACATATAAGGGCGAAATCATACAAGCTACGCATGAATTTGGTTGATTTTGGTGGAACTGCACAAAAAGAACAGCTGGTTTATTTAGCACGAGGTGCCATGTCAATGTCCGAACTGATGGCAAACCCTGCCCATTCCACAATCGTAGGCATTTGATATTTTGGAATGGAACAACCTTGTCAAATTTTGCTCATTGATTTTAGCAAGACATGCGTTTGATATTTTCGAATGGGACGCCCTTGCTGTCAGCAGCGTCGATCAATTTTTTCTTTATTCTTTAGTTGTGAAGTAAATATTGCCTCTGACATGTGGGTCGCTGAGATGCATAATCATCGATTGTTTTGAATGTTCTCTATGAATTGCCAGGCCTGTGTGTTTGATTGCAATGTACAGAAATGCTAAAAACCTGCTTAAACTCTTTGTACTCCTTCTGTTCCTTTTTACTTCGCACATTGTGAAAGTGCATACTTTTTTGTATAAGATTGGTCAAAGTAGAGATACTTTGACTGCAGACAAAACTTGTATGCAGACTAGGAAGGACTGGTGGGAGTACATGTGAAACTGCTGCAGACGAGGTGATCACCCTGGGAATAATGCTAGTACATATTGTTTTGCATGTTCATCCAATGCCAGTGATACAGGAATTCGAACTAATCGATATAAATTCATTCACACACGGGCGGATTTCATATAAACATGCCAGATTTCATTACATTTCATACATTCTTCAACTAAAAAGGGGTGCGCTGGAGGTATAATTAATTAACCGAAGCTACCCACCTGTGTCCAGCTGAGCCGAACAGAAGCTTCAGTGACTTAACTGCAGGTGTAGTTGCGTAACTGACATGTGGCCTGTTGGGCCCACGTGTCAGTCAGCCAACTGCACCAGCAGTTAAGTAGAAGCTGCGTTATTCTCCGGCAGAACTCCCTGACTCCATGTCGCCGCCAAGAAGCTAACCGAGCGTCAATGGTCAACCCGCCTAGCTCGGCTTCAACAGGAGGGTAGCAGCGGTGGCCTTACTTGGACCCGAGCGGCGGCGACCTACCGTGTTCTACTCTTCCTCATTTTCTGTGTGGCGCGGCCTCGTTGGCAGCGGGGCGGGGCCTCGGCGGAGCCGGTGATGTCCTCTATCTCATTGTCGGCGGGCGGCGCCTCAGCGGAGCGGTGGAAATCCTCCCCCGCGTTGTCGGCAGGGTGGGGCCTCGGCTAAGCCGGCGATGTCCTTTGCCTCGTTGTTGGCGGGGCGGGGCCTCGGTGGAGCCGGCGGTGTCCTCTGCCTTGTTGTTGGTGCCACGGGGCCTCGGCGGAGCAGGGCCTCGTCGACACCAGCGGAGCGGGGACTCGTCGGAGCCGGCATTGTCCTCTGCCTCGTCCTCGGTCTCGCCAAACAATGCCTTGCCCGCTTCATCGCCCTCTTTGCTAGCCTCTTTGTAGGCGGCCGCAACCTCCGCCACCTGCATGCCCTCCCTCCAGCGCTCGAGGCGGCCCTTGCGGGCGGAGCGGTACGAGTCGAGCAGCGCCTCCTGCTCCGCCCGCTCCGCGGTGATCTGCTCCTCCGCCTGCAGATGCTCCTGGAGGAGATGGTGGTTGTAGGCGGCGGCAGCTTGCGCCTCCCGGAACTGCTCCTGATGCATCTGCCTCACACTGTCCATATATTGGGCATGGGCCTCATCGATGGTCATGGTGCAATGCACCAGCGAGGATGGCGCGGAGGAGGGGGTTGGCGCCGGATCGTCGACTACCATGTTCTTCATTGGGACGTCGTCGTCCTCCGGCTGCCTGCCGGTCGGCAGCAATGGCTGCCATCTCCTTATGGTCCGTCGTCCGCCCGTTTCGAAGAGCGCTGGAGCACGAGGAAGCCATGGTGGGCAGTAGTGGTGTGGACAGGAGAAAGGGAACGGATGCGGATGACTGCGGCTATGGCCGGCGCAGCAGTTTATATAGCAATGGTGGGCAGGCGGAGGGACGGGCATGTGGCGCCGGAGTAACCGCCTCGGCAACCGCGTATCATTAATGTGGGCGGCAGATGGACGGACGGACGACACTTGTGTTGTTTGAAGGCGGAGCAATCTCCTGCACGGGGAAGCGGGGCGGGCGGCGCTGACTCTTTCGGGCGGAAAGCGCGCGCGGGCGAGGAGATGACTTTACTTGGAGATGATGACAATGGGGACCCACCAGGTCCATAGTCTACGTACGCAAGTGCCTCCTTATTATATATATGTGCATAATACTATACTCCCTTTGTCTAGGTGAATAAGTCGTATTAGAAGGTGCATCACGACCTAGGTGCAAGTAGATTGGTGGAAAAAAGAGTATTTCTCTCTTCTAAACACAACATTTAATCACATCAGTTAAGAGGATGCCTTATTAGCTACCCATGCAGGCCATCGTAATTCATAGCATGCAAATCGCTTTTATTTCTTGCCTAATAACCGCATGGACGTGCTGCATGCATTGGTCCTTGCCTGAGAAAAAAAGGGAGGAAAGTGGTTTCCACGGGAGACAACGAGGCAGAGATGGAAGCGCTCGCTGGAGTTATTTATTTTTCTTCCCCCTGGTTTCCTGACATCACGGTCCCACACCATTGTCAACCTATGTAGTACTAGTCAATAAACGAGAGAATTGCACAAGAAGCGGCCGACAGCTGGGACCAAGCAGCTCGAGCAGTATTTGTTTTTTTGAGGTGTGAGCACTGCAGAGTTTTTCGATGTTTAGCCCAGATATTAATTTTTCTCCTCTGAACAACAACGAAAACATCGCTGCATGTATTATCTAGGCGGGGTGTGGCCCATCTAGCCCAGGCCAGATATTCAGCCCAGATATTAATTTTTTTTTCAAGCTGAAAATGGCTAGCCCAGCTATACTTTTTTTAGGAATACCCAGGCAAGGTCAAGTTGTTATTCTCCGCCCCGCTGGGCTGCAAATCTTTCCTAGGAGGGATGCATTAGGCTTAACAAGAAAATGGGCTTTAAGAAATAATAAATGGGATGTAATTATAAAAACTGGGCAGTAACTATAAAAAAATGCACCAAACACGTGATTACTTTATAAAATATTATTTTTGGATATTGAAAATTTTAATTTCATTAATTGTTGCAAGCGCAATGTTTCGTTGTATTTTTACATAATATAAATTTATATTGAAATTGTATTTAATCTGACTAGAAATTTCGGGATAAAAATATTTCAGATCCCATCAAAATGTGGAAAATTTTATTGAATTCTGTTTTGAACGGTTGGTTGAAATGGGCTCTACTTTAAAAAAATTGTAAATGGGTTGTAGTAAATTCCATTAGAATTAAAAAATGGGCTACATATTCTTACAAATCTCAAATGGGCTATAAGTTCTCTGCCACACACTTCTGGCCTTACGAAGTTGACGCGTCCCCTAAAAAATGGAGTTGGCGCGTATGCAAGGCTTTGTCAACTTATAGTCAACCCACGGTTCTAGCAGCAGTGGTCGTTGGATGTCCATCCAACGGATGCCGTGCTTCTTCTTCAATCTTGGATATTCTAGCTTCACCCGCCCAAAAAATGATTCCTCCCCCTGACATCTGGGGCGCACCGTTTCGAAAGATGGCCTGTGGGCCTACTAAGTTGACGTACCAAGGGCTTTGTCAACTTAGTCAATATAAACGATTCTAGCTGCAGTGACCGTACAATGTCCATCCAACGGCCATAGTGCTTCTTCAACCTCTGGTCTTCTTGCTCCAGCCGCCCAAAGCAGCGCCGGTCGTGCCGCCTGCTCCTGCCTCTCGTGGCTAGCTGTGCTGCCGTGGAGGCCTCACCGCCCCCTACTATTCTCACCGCTGGCCAGGCCCTGCGGCGACGGCAGCCTCACACCGCAGCTGAACGAGTGAACCCTCATACTCCTCTCCGCATGGGCATCCACTGCCATGTCTTCACCGGCTCCGTGTTGTCCCCTTCCTAGGCCTCGCCATCGTCCATCGCCCTGGTGCTCTCGGCGCGGCGTGGTCAACGTGGAAGGAACGACTTCCATCGGACGTGGACTGTACGTGGAGAGGCTGACAGCTGGGTCCATGGCGGCAGCAAGGAAGTGCCTCCTTATTATGCGGAAAATAATGATTCCTCCACCTGACAGCGGGGACCCACCGGACGGGCCACCAGTATTTTGCGAAAAAAAATGTTTCCCCCTGACAGCTGGGACCCACTGGACGGGCCACCGTATTTCGCGAAAAAAATGTTCCCCCGTGTCAGCTCGGACCCACCAGAAGTGCCTCCTTATTACGCACAAAAAAATGAATACTCCCCCGGCTAGCTGGGACCCACCTTGCTGGGAGGCTGACTTGTGGGCCTACTAAGTTGACGGGGATGAAGGGCTTTGTCAACTTAGTCAATATGAACGATTCTAGCTCTAGTGACCGTACGATGTCCATCCAACGGCTGTAGTACTTCTTCAACCTCTAGTCTTCTTGCTCCAGCCGCCCAAAGCAGCACGCCGCATGCTCCTGCCTCCCGTGGCCGGCTGTGCTGCCGCAGAGGCCTCACCGCCCCTACTATTCCCATCGCTGGCCAGGCCCTGCGGCGACGGCAGTCTCACACTGCAGCCGAACCAGTGAACCTCGTAGTCCTCTTCGCGTGGGCTTCCACTGTCGCGTCATCCCCTTCCTAGGCCTTGCCGTCGTCCATCGCCGTGGTGCCCTCCGCGTGGCGTGGTCAACGTGGTCAAGGAACGACTTCCATCGGAAGAGTATTGTACGTGGAGAGGCTGACAGTTGGGTCCACGGCCACAACACAGTTTTTTTGTGATTTGCCAAGTAAGTCGCTTTGTCAGGCCTGTTGGGCTGCAAATCTTTCAAGACGAGGAGAGCTTTCATTCGGCTGGCTGAGAAAATGGCCCATCAGTAATGAGAAATGGGTTGTACATTTTTAAAACACATCAAACCGGCAATTAGTTTCAAATATATTTTTTTTCATTTCAAGATTTTAAATTACATTAATTTTTATGCCTGGAGAATTTGTTGTATTTTATATTGATATACATTTATTTTTAAAATCAGTTTGAATGTGAGTCGAAATTTCGGGATTAAAAACAGTTCGGACCGCACCGAAATATGCAAAATTTTGTATAATTTTTTAACGGTTGCCACAATATGGGCTGTAATGCTAACAAAAAGAATATGGGCTTCAAAAAAACCTTAAGAATTAGCAAATGGGCTGTAAATTATTAGAAATAATGGCAGATGGGTTGTATGTTGTTTTCCACAGATTTGAGGCTTTCCTAAAAAAAAGGTTGACGCACAAGCACTGACTGTTGGATGTTCATCCAACGGCCGTCGTGCTTCTTCAATCTCTGCTCTTCCTGCTCCAGCCGCTCAAACAAGGGCCGATGGGACTGCCTGCTCCCTCCTCCTCGCGGCCGGCTGTGCTGCCGCGCAGGCCTCATCACCCGACCGTACTCCCATCGCTGGCCTAGCCATCGCTCTACCCACCCACACCTGCTGTTATTCTCCGGCGACGGCAGACGCACCAGTAAACCCTCATACAGTCGTACTCCCCTCCACGTGGGAAACAACTGCCGAGTCTTCCCTGCCTCCGTGTCGTCCCCTTCCTAGGCCTCACCGTCGTCCACCGCCCTGGTGCTCTCGACGTGGCGTGGTCAACATGGTCAAGGAACGACTTGCATCGGACGTGGACTGTACGTGGAGAGGCTGACAGCTGGGTCCACGGCCACAGCAAGGAAGTGCCTCCTTATTACGCGGAAAATAATGATTCCTCCACCTGACAGCTGGGACCCACCGGACGGGCCACTGTATTTCACAAAAAAAAATGTTTCTCCCTGACTGTTGGGACCCACCAGCTACATCTTCGCATGCAAGGAAGTGCATCCGGGCAAAAAAAAACGATTCGCCCCCTGACTGCTGGGACCCACCAGCTACATCTTCGCAGGCAAGGAAGTGCCTGACAGTCAGGACCCACCTGGTCGAAGCGTACGTAGCGTTGTCATTCTGGTCGCCAACATGTACGTACATACTGGTCGATGTAGAGGCGCGCACGTGTCATAGTAGAGGCGCGCACGTAGCATGTACACGTATGTACAGCGGCCAGGGTGCAAGAAAGAAAATACGGCCACGTATGTGTACATATGGGCGGGGTCTCAAACGCCTACTCGCGCATACGTATGGTTAGGGCTCGTGTACATTGCTGGGTCGGAACGGAGAAACAGCGTCGTCGTCGTGTTCATGGGGAGGCAACGGAAAGCGTCGTGTTCATCAGGAGGGCTTGGACATAACAGGCGATGGAAACGAGGCCTGGCGTACCGCACAACGGAGGAAATGGACCTCCTACATTTGGAACAGCATCCTGTTGATCGGGAGGGGTCTGGCATATCGCAAAACAGAGGAAACGGACCTCCTACGGTCGAAACGGGGGTCCTGTTGATCGGGAGGGGTGTGGCGTACCGCAAAACGGACGAAACGGACTTGTGTTGGAGCGCTACGGTCGAAACGGGGGTCCTGTTCATCGGGAGGGGTGTGGCGTACCGCAAAACGGGACTCCACGGGATACTGTTCATCTCCACCATCGACCCCCTCCAGCCTCCACGAGCTACTGTTCATCCACCGTCGACCTCCTCCAGCCTCCACCTGCGACTGTTCATCCACGGGCTCCTGGCCTCCTGTTCATCCAGCCTCCACCGCGCGCTACTCCACCGGCTACTGTTCAACCAGCCCTCTCCACGGGCTCCTGTTCAACCACCCCTCCACGGGCTACTGTTCATCCTGCCCTCCACCATCTACTGTTCATCCTGCCCTCCATGGGGTGGTCTTGTTCATCCAGCCCTCCACGGGGTCCTGTTCATCCAGCCCCAACCGGCTCGATCGATCGGGGTCCTGTTCATCCAAAGGCAACACCACGGGGTCCTGTTCATCCACCCCCACCGGGAACTGTTCATCCACCCCCCCACAACGCTCACTGTTCATCTAGAGGTAGCATCGACCGGCTTCAGTTAGCAGCAGTAGCGAAGGAATCGCTCGATCGGGTTCAGTTAACAGCCATCGATCGATCGCTCGGGTTCAGTAACGCGTAGCCTGCAGTGCAATCGCTCGGGTTCAGTTAGAGCCCAATGCCTCGCTCGGGTTCAGTTAGAGCCAACGCCTCACACACACGCGCGTACGTGTACGAGAGAAACGCGCATCGCTCAGCCCCGACCTCCCACCGTAACCGGGAACTCCCTGAAATTTTCCTCGCCCTCGCTTCTACCACGGTTTTTTCCGTCATGGACGACCCAAAGAATGTCATGCAGCTGTGTCTCCGGCCCGCCCAGGACGAAAAGCCCATTATCTTTTTGTCATAGAAGTAAGAGCCCACCACATCTATGATGATACCGGGTTTTGTCACAATTATCGTCATAGAAGTGTCATATGTATGACAGAAAAAAAAATCGTTGAGCCCAAAATGTCACGGATGTGTCTTTTTCTGTAGTGCTAAAAGGTTTCTAGAAGCAAAATTCAATCCGGCATAATTTTTTTGTATAATCATCCACAAATTCAAACCATGAGTAGGGCAATTACGTATCATTAATTTCATCCTCTCCCAAGCTTGTGCAACATGTTCATGATCAAGTTGCTTAAAATTCATAATATCGTTTCTAAGAGAGATGATTTTAGCGGGAGGAAAATACTTAGAGATAAAAGCATCCTTGCACTTATTCCATGAATCAATACTATTTTTAGGCAAAGATAAAAACCAAGATTTAGCACGATCTCTAAGCGAAAACGGAAACAACTTTAGTTTAACAATATCATTGTCCACATATTTCTTCTTTTGCATATCACACAAATCAACAAAGTTACTTAGATGGGTAGCGTCATCTTCACTAGGAAGGCCGGAAAACAGATCTTTCATGACAAGATTCAACAAGGCAGCATTGATTTCACAAGATTCAGCATCAGTAAGAGGAGCAATCAGAGTGCTAATAAAATCATCATTGTTGGTATTGGAAAGGTCACACAATTTAGTATTATCTTGAGCCATCGTGACAAGCAAGCAATCCAACACACGAGCAAACAAGAAGCAAGCTAAAAGAGGCGAACTAGAAAAGAGAAGGGGAACGGAAAAAGAGGGTGAATAAAACGGCAAGGGTGAAGTGGGGGAGAGGAAAATGAGAGGCAAATGGAAAATAATATAATGCTAGGGATAAGAGTTTGTGATGGGTACTTGGTATGTCTTGACTTGTGCATAGACTCCCCGGCAATGGCGCCAGAAATCCTTCTTGCTACCTCTTGAGCACTGCGTTGATTTTCCCTTGAAGAGGAAAGGGTGATGCAGCAAAGTAGCGTAAGTATTTCCCTCAGTTTTTGAGAACCAATGTATCAATCCAGTAGGAGGCCACATGCAAGTCCCTCGTACCTACACAAACAAATAAGAACCTCGCAACCAACGTGATAAAGGGGTTGTCAATCCCTTCACGGTCACTTACGAGAGTGATATCTGATAGATATGATAAGATAATATTTTTGGTATTTTTATGATAAAGATAAAAAGTAAAGATTGCAAAAATAAACAGTAATAGAAATAACGGTAGATTAATATGATGGAGAATAGACCCGGGGGCCATAGGTTTCACTAGTGGCTTCTCTCGAGAGCATAAGTATTACGATGGGTGAACAAATTACTCTCGAGCAATTGATAGAATTGAGCATAGTTATGAGAATATCTAGGTATGATCATGTATATAGGCATCACGTCCGTGATAAGTAGACCGACTCCTGCCTGCATCTACTACTATTACTCCACACATCGACTGCTATCCAGCATGCATCTAAAGTATTAAGTTCATAAGAACGGAGTAACGCTTTAAGCAAGATGACATGATGTAGAGGGATAAACTCATGTAATATGATATAAACCCCATCTTTTTATCCTCGATGGCAACAATACAATACATGTCATTTCCCTTTCTGTCACTGGGATCGAGCACCGCAAGATTGAACCCAAAGCTAAGCACTTTTCCCATTGCAAGAAAGATCAATCTAGTAGGCCAAACCAAACCGATAATTCGAAGAGACTTGCAAAGATAACCAATCATACATAAAAGAATTCAGAGAAGATTCGAATATTGTTCATAGATAAACTTGATCGTAAACCCACAATTCATCAGATCTCGACAAACACACCGCAAAAGAAGATTACATCGAATATATCTCTAAGAGAATCTAGGAGAACTTTGTATTGAGATCAAAAGAGAGAGAAGAAGCCATCTAGCTAATAACTATGGACCTGAAGGTCTGAAGTAAACTACTCACACATCATCGGAGAGGCCATGGAGTTGATGTAGAGGCCCTCCGTGATCAATGCCCCCTCCGGTGGAGCTCCGGAAAAGGCCCCAAGATGGGATCTCACGGGTACAGAAGATTGCGGCGGTGGAACTAGGTTTTCGTGGTGCTCCTGGATGGTTTCGGGGTACGTAGGTATATATAGGAGGAAGAATTAGGTCGGTGGAGCAACGAGGGGCCCACGAGGGTGGAGGGTGCGCCCAAGGGGTAGGCGCGCCCCCTGCCTCGTGGCCTCCTTGTTGATTGCTTGACGTCCACTCCAAGTCCTCTGGATCACGCTTGTTCAGAAAATCACGTTCCCGAAGGTTTTATTCCGTTTAGACTCCGTTTGATATTCCTTTTCTGCGAAACACTGAAATAGGCAAAAAACAACAATTTGGGCTGGGCCTCTGGTTAATAGGTTAGTCCCAAAATAATATAAAAGTGTATAATAAAGCCCATTAACATCGAAAACAGATAATATAATAGCATGGAACAATCAAAAATTATATATACGTTGGAGACGTATCACTAAGGCCGCCAAAAGAAGTGTGAAGCTTCAGCCTACAAAAAAGATTTTGTGTTTGAAGAAATTGGCTGGATAAGGATAGAATGATTAGAGACAGTGGCGGAGACCGGGGGGCAACGATCGAGCGAACATGAAGTACCTACTATACAATTGACGATACATAGGCAGGTACGCATGTATTTGCCCCCCTAATTATCTCAGCGTCAATATTGGAAGCAAGAAAAAACAAAGGCCCATGTGAAAAAAGCCAACTAATAGCGGCCGGTGGGCATTTTTTTTGCGGTAATTCAGAGAGATTTATTAAATCAAGGAATTCCCAGGACAGCCAGCCAACGGGTTGGTCACTAGGAAGCTAGGGGTCTCATCGAGCCAGCACTCAGTCACACTCAGCGTGCAAGCATGCTTGGCACAAAGATGTGCCGGAACGTTTGCTGACCGATTTACATGATGTACATCAAATAACAAAAAATCGCTAACTAGTTCTCCAATTTCTAGTAAGATAGGGGCCACAATTGAACGAGAATTGTGACGATTGCTCCAAAGTTGCACCATCTCTAGGCAATCCATCTCCATGATGACATGCGTGAATCCACAAATTTTGGCAAAGCAAGCACCATCACACATTGCCAAAGCTTCCGCGATAAATGGGTCAGAAATACCCACATGTGGTTTACACAAAGCTCCCAGGGATGCAGTGCTCGAGCGCACGACACCACCCACACCACTGCAATTTTGAGCGAAGTTGATTGTCCCATCCGTTGTGATCTTAACAGTACCCGCATCCGGAAGCCTCCATCCATAAACTAGGAGTATTTTGGTAGCACTCCGTGGCAATTCCAGCAACGCAAGCGACTCCTTGATCAAGCGCAAGGAAGTAGCAGGATCCACGCCCTTTTGCTCATGTTTTAACCTATTGCGTGAGTGCCAAATAGTCCACATGATGGTGATAATTTTAGCTCGGTCCATCTCTGCCATCGTAGGATCACATAAAATGTCCCTCTCCCAAGAGCTAGAGTGTAGTCTGGGCAGTCGTATATCAAACCAAGCATATGCTTCTTCCCAAAAACTCTTTGCATGGGGGCAGAACATCAGCGCATGTTGGAGATCCTCCTCCATAGTTAAACAAATTTTGCACCTGCTAATCTCTGCAATGTGTCACCGTTTCAGAGTGTGTTCATCTGGAAGAATTCCGCGTAGGACTCGCCACCAGAAAATTCGAACTTTTGGGACCACATTCAGTTTCCAAAGGGCTTTCCACATCTGTTTTTCAGTCGGTGAGGTTTCGTTAGCCGTCCCATCCTCGAGAGCAGATCGATCTTTTTGAGTCACTAGAGTACGGTACGCCATTTTTACAGTGTAGTTGCCCGAGGGATCAAAGGCCCAAGCATAGTAATCTTCACCGCCTCCCTGCCGTAGCGGAATATTAAGAATAGCTGCAGCATCAGGTGCAATGAAAGACTCTCGAACCAGTTGTTGATTCCACGTCCAATTATCTGTGTCAATAAGGTCTGACACATATTCAATATGAGTCGCTAGTGGTCTAGACAGTGGAGTCGTCATAGTAGTTCCTGGTATCCATTTATCCGTCCAGACTGAAATAGAGCTACCGTCTCCGACCCTCTTGATCAGACCGACATTAAGTGCCTCTCTTCCTGCTATGATCGCACGCCGCGTCGCCGAAGCAGACTTGGGCACCGATGCATGTAAGAAATTAGTATCAGGGAAGTAGCGTCCCTTCAAGACCCGAGCACAAGGGAACTAGGTTTGGTCATGAGTTTCCAACCATGTTTTCCAAGCAAAGCAAGATTGAAGAGTGGCATATCGCGGAAACCCATACCTCCATTGCACTTGGGTGAAGCAAGTTCATTCCAAGAAACCCAGTGCATACCTTTTTTGTCAAGAGAACTACTCCAGAAATAATGGGCCATAGGTGAACTAATGCTCTTACATGTTTTTTGTCAACCGAAACGTACTCATGCTGTAGGTTGGCATTGCTTGCACAACTGAATTCAACAAGACTTCACGTCTAGCACACACAAGTAACTTTTCAGACCATCCTTGGATTTTGGCACGAGCTCTCTCTCCAATATGATCGAAAGTGCCACTTGTAATCTGCCCTACTGCTGTGGGAAGACCGAGACATCTCTCGCTGAAAGTTTCAGCTTGAATATTCAGAGACCCCTTCAACAAGTGACGAACTGGTTGCGGTGTGTTTGTACTAAAATAAATAGCACTTTTATCATGATTAACACACTGCCCAGAAGCCGAAGCATATATCTGCAAAATTTCATTCAACCGCTGAGCACTTTGCTGTTTCGCACTAATGAAAATGAGACTATCATCGGCGAATAATAAGTGGCTGACCCAAGGAGATCTGTAGCTGACTCTGATTCCTCTATCAATGTAGTCACCACCATAATATTTCAGCAAAGATGAAAACCCTTCTGCACATAGAAGGAAAAGGTAAGGTGATACAGGATCACCCCATCGCAATCCCTTCGAAGGTGTAAAAAGGGGTAAAAGATCACCATTTACTCTCACTGATAATCTGACCGAAGTGACACACTTCATGACAAGACGAACAAACATGCTGCTTAAACCTAATTTGAGCATAACAGACTCAGGATAGTGCCACTCAACTCGATCATAGGCCTTCATCATATCAAGTTTAACAACACAAGCATAGTTATTTCCTTTCTTCCTTCTTTTCATAGTATGAATAGTTTCATAGACCACTAGTACGTTGTCCGTGATTAGTCGGCCGGGGACAAACACACTTTGTTCCTCACTAATAACCTCTTCCAATAAATATCTCATCCTGTTCGCGATAACCTTTGATGCAATTTTATATAGCACTGGACAGAGAGCAATTGGACGGTACTGAGATATGAACTGGGGATGTCATACCTTTGGTATCAAAGTAATCGAGGTATCGTTTAGACCCACTGGTAATTCCCCGTCATTAAGAAAATCTAGCACCGCCGATGTGATATCATCCTTCAGAATATCTCAATGGCGTTGGTAGAAACCAACAGTGAAGTCGTCGACACTCGGAGCTTTGGATGGAGCCATTTGAAATAGCACCGTCCGTACCTCATGCTGGTCGAAAGGTTTGTCGACCAGCTCGTTCATATCAGTCGTAACCTTCATCGGCACATGTTGCAACAATTCACTAGAATCTGAAAACCCTTGTGACTCAAAAACGACTGCACCTCCTGTTTATCCTCCTGCTCATTGGCACATACAGAGCTGTCCGAGCGTCGCAACCCAGATATGCGGTTGATTCTCCGCCACTGTGTTGCTTGCGCATGAAAATATCCTGTGTTGCGGTCCCCTTCACGTAGCCAAGGCACTCTTGAGTGTTGCCGCATCCACACTTCCTCTTGGTACAGAGATTCTCTAAGCTTCTTGATCACCGCCTTCTCCTCATCTAACAGTCCCCCGCCGATGGAGAGGCTACGTAAGTTATCAAGTTTATTTTGTAGTTGACGGATCGTTCGAGTTAGAGACCCAAACTCTTTGACTCCCCAAGGTTCAAGTGTTTTCTGCAGATTAGCAAGAGCCTGAACAACACCTTGAAGCCCAGGGCCATGTTGATAACTTGTCCAAACATCCTTCACTAGCTGGTCATAGTCCGTATGTGTCTACCACACATTCTCATATCTAAAATACTTTTTTGACTTATGACTTGTTGGCAATTTTTCTCTCATCTCTCCTACAACGAAGCAATGATCTGACTTGGTTGCACTAATATGCCTAACACGAGTATGGACAAAGCGTTGCCAGAATTCTTCGTCAGCAAAGGCTCGATCTAACCTTGCTTTAAAATTAGCATCTCCTTGTTGCCGATTATCCCAAGTGTATGGGATTCCTGTCCAACCGAGATCCTGGAAGGAAATTTCATTAGTCACTTCCCGAAAGGCACGCATTTGCCACTCCGGTCTTGCAGATTTGCGAAAATATTCGCAAGCGAAAAGTGTCTTGTTGAAATCTCCCATACAAAGCCACTCCTCATGTTGCACGACATGAAGTGTACGCAGGCACCGCCAACTATGATGTCTATCTGTAGCTTGCGATGCCCCATAAAAACCTGTAAATCCCCACGCCCAAGAATTCTGTTCATTGTTTTTTACCATTACATCAATATGGCTTGAGCTAAAGTTCTTCAGCTCAACCAAAACGTCTCTGGACCATAAAATGCCTAGTTCACCACTAAGGCCAACACTGTCCACTGCTAAGCAACCACCAAAACCCAAACTATTCTTCATCTCTTCCACTCTCCTTCCTCTAATCTTCGCCTTCATGACAAAGAGAAGAGAGGGCAATTCTTGCTTCACAATACTGCGAAGCTCTCGAGCTGCCTCGGGGTTCCCAAGCCCCTGGTAGTTCCAACTCAAGACAGTCGTTGGGATGGGCAGGGCTGTCCAGCAGCCTCTGCCGAATTTTCAGGTGTTGGTTTTTTCTTTTTAGGATCATGTTCTGTCCCCAAATCATCCTCATCAGTCATACCTTTCTCCGCAGCTAGCTTATCCAGATCAGCCTGGCTGAGGTTGCCCACATCATCTCCCAAAGTAAGCATGAGTGGTTTGTTAACAACCGGCCTGTAAACTTGTTCTTGAGGACCCCCTTTCCGTTCGTGCTGCTGCGTCTACTTTTTTGGAGAGTTAACTTTTGCCTCAGAACCTCCCCATCCGTGCGAGCTAGAGTTCTTTGATTCATGGTGACTGTTCGTTTTCGACCCTTGCTCTTCGGAGGAATTCTTGCCAGAGGCCGGTTTCTTGTATTCTTCGGGTGCCCAGAGATGGGCGCCCCACAGCAGATTACCTTGCTCATCCCTAGAGCCTGGAGTTGGGCAGTGGAGATCCGAGTGACCCAATCGTCCGCACGAGAAGCAAAAATATGGCAGCTGCTCATATTGAATATCATAGGGACCGAACTTCTTCCTTCTCATGGGATCTATCAAAATCCACCTTCTGAGGGGCTTATGAACTTGGATGGAGACACGAGCACGCAAGAAGCCCCCCACATGATCAAATTGCACCATTGTGGCATCCTTATCGATCTGTGCAGCTATCGATGGACCCCAAGTATCATTCCTCATATGATAAGGAAGGTTCAAAATCCGAGCCCGGATATTGATACGATCAAAATTGACCTCATTAGGTCGCATACACTCCTCGAATTCTGTGAAGATCATAGCGTTCTTACTAATGTGCCAAGGAGAACCAGCCCAAACCCTATCTTTCTCTCGCTGATTTTCAAATTCTGCAACAAAGGTGTTGGTGCCCGTGGAGACAAAACTCAGACCTCTAGGGTTTCCCCACGCCGGCCGAAGAGCATTGGTTATTGTCTGGGTGTGAAACTGATTCCGATAAAGTACTTTCCCAGCCAGCAACCACATCTTCGGCCCCTCTTTACGATCATCAATTACCATAGGCGTAGCTTCTTCCTCAGATATATCAAACTTGCCCAAAGCTTCCTCCAAGGGAGACCGAGCTGACCTCGCCTTGTCTCCCGATCCCGTCCGGCTACCATTGGCTGCTGCAGCCGCCATAGTCCCGGAGTCACAGGTGTGCACCGTCAAGGAGACCGATCGACCGCTGGCAGGATTCACTCGAAACCCTAAATCGCCTCGGGCGCCGCCAGAGGTTTTAGGTTTTTGGGGAAAACGGTTTTAGGGCATTGGCTCTACCGCTCTAGTCCCCTAGCTGGCTAGCTTTCATCATAACTGTACATCCATAATTAGTGTATACATGGGATTAGTCACCGCCGCCGTTCCAGATTTCGACGCCCTTGCCCCGTTCGCCTCTTGCCTGATACGTCTCCGTTGTATCTACTTTTCCAAACACTTTTGCCCTTGTTTTGTACTCTATCTTGCATGATTTGAATGGAACTAACCCGGACTGACGCTGTTTTTAGCAGAATTGCCATGGTGTTATTTTTGTGCAAAAATAAAAGTTCTCGGAATGACCTGAAAATCAACGGAGACTTATTTTGGAATATATAAATATACTGGAAGAAGAATCCACGCCAGGGGGTCCACCACCTGTCCACGAGGGTGGGGGCGCGCCCTGCGCGCACCCTGCCTCGTGGGCCTCATGGTGCTCCACCAACATCAACTCCAACTCCATATATTCGTGTTCGAGGAGAGAAAAATCAGAGAGAAGGATTCATCGCGTTTTACGATACGGAGCCGCCGCCAAGCCCTAAACTCTCTCGGGAGGGCCGATCGGGAGTCCGTTCGGGGCTCTAGAGAGGGGAATCTGTCGCCATCGTCATCATTAACCATCCTCCATCACCAATTTCATGATGCTCACCGCCCAGCGTGAGTAATTCCATCATAGGTTTGCTAGACGGTGATGGGTTGGATGAGATTTATCATGTAATCGAGTTAGTTTTGTTAGGATTTGATCCCTAGTATCCACTATGTTTTGAGATTGATGTTGCTATGACTTTCCTATGCTTAATGCTTGTCACTAGGGCCCGAGTGCCATGATTTCAGATCTGAACCTATTATGTTTTCATCAATATATGAGATTTCTTGATCCTATCTTGCGAGTCTATAGTCACCCATTATGTGTTATGATCCGTTAACCCCGAAGTGAAAATAATCGGGATACTTAACGGTGATCACCGTAGTTTGAGGAGTTCATGTATTCACTATGTGTTAATGCTTTGGTCCGGTACTCTATTAAAAGGAGGCCTTAATATCCCTTAGTTTCCAATAGGACCCTGCTGCCACGGGAGGGTAGGACAAAAGATGTCATGCAAGTTCTTTTCCATGAGCACGTATGACTATATTCGGAATACATGCCTACATTACATTGATGAACTGGAGCTAGTTCTGTGTCACCCTATGTTGTAGCTGTTACATGATCGATCGCATCTGGCATAATTCTCCATCACTAATCCAATGCCTACGAGCTTTCCATATATTGTTCTTCGTTATTTACTTTTCTGTTGCTACTGTTACAATCACTACAAAAACCCGAAAACATTACTTTTGCTACTGTTACTTTTGCTACCATTACCACCACTATCATATTACTTTGCCACTAAATACTTTGCTGCAGATATTCAGTTATCCGGGTGTGGTTGAATTGAAAACTCAGCTGCTAATACTTGAGAATATTCTTTGGCTCCCCTTGTGTCGAATCCATAAATTTGGGTTGAATACTCTACCCTCGAAAACTATTGTGATCCCCTATACTTGTGGGTTATCAAGACTATTTCCTGGCGCCGTTGTCGGGGAGCATAGCTCTATTCTTTGTGTCACCTGGGATTTATATCTGCTTATCATTATGAAGAACTTGAAAGATCCAAGAACTAAGATTTATCGCTCAACTACGAGGGGAGGTAAGGAACTGCCATCTAGCTTTGTGATACGTCTCCAATGTATCTATAATTTCTGATTGTTCCATGCTATTATATTATCAACCTTGGATGTTTTATATGCATTTATATGCTATTTTATATGATTTTTGGGACTAACCTATTAACCTAGAGCCCAGTGCCAGTTTCTACTTCTGTTTTTTCCTTGTTTTAGAGTATCACAGAAAAGGAAAATCAAACGGAGTCCAATTGACCTGAAACTTCACGGAACTTATTTTTGGACCAGAAGAAGCCCACGGAGTATCAGAGTTGGACCAGGAGAGTCCCGGGCTGCCCACGAGGGTGGGGGCGTGCCCCCTGCCTCGTGGACAGCCCGGAGGTCCACCGACGTACTTCTTCCTCCCATATATACCCATATACCCTAAAAACTTTGAGGAGCACAATAGATTGGGAGTTCCGCCGCCAGAAGCCTCCGTAGCCACCAAAAACAAATCTAGACCCTTTCCGGCACCCTGCCGGAGGGGGAATCCCTCTCCGGTGGCCATCTTCGTCATCCCGGTGCTCTCCATGACGAGGAGGGAGTAGTTCTCCCTCGGGGCTGAGGGTATGTACCAGCAGCTATGTGTTTGATCTCTCTCTCTCTCTCTCTCGTGTTCTTGAGGTGGTAAGATCTTGATGTATCACGAGCTTTGCTATTATATTTGGATCCTATGATGTTTCTCCCCCTCTACTCTCTTGTAATGGGTTGAGTTTTCCCTTTGAAGTTATCTTATCGGATTGAGTCTTTAAGGATTTGAGAACACTTGATGTATGTCTTGCGTGGGATACTTGTGGTGACAATGGGGTATTCTATGATCCACTTGATGTATGTTTTGGTGATCAACTTGCGGGTTCCATGACCTTGGCAACCTATGCATAGGGGTTGACACACGTTTTCGTCTTGACTCTCCGGTAGAAACTTTGGGGCACTCTTTGAGGTCCTATGTGTTGGTTGAATAGATGAATCTGAGATTGTGTGATGCATATCGTATAATCATACCCACGGATACTTGAGGTGACATTGGAGTATCTAGGTGACATTAGGGTTTTGGTTGATTTGTGACTTAAGGTGTTATTCTAGTACGAACTCTAGGGTTGTTTGTGACACTTATAGGAATAGCCCAACGGATTGATTGGAAAGAATAACTTTGAGGTGGTTTCATACCCTACCATAATCTCTTCGTTTGTTCTCCGCTATTAGTGACTTTGGAGTGACTCTTTGTTGTGTGTTGAGGGATAGTTATATGACCCAATTATGTCATTATTGTTGAGGGAACTTGCACTAGTGAAAGTATGAACCCTAGGCCTTGTTTCAACGCATTGCAATACCGTTTACGCTCACTTTTATCATTAGTTACCTTGCTGTTTTTATATTTTCAGATTAAAAAAACATATATCTACCATCCATATTGCACTTATATCACCATCTCTTCACCGAACTAGTGCACCTATACAATTTAGCATTGTATTGGGTGTGTTGGGAACACAAGAGACTATTTGTTATTTGGTTGCAGGGTTGCTTGAGAGAGACCATCTTCATCCTACGCCTCCTACGGATTGATAAACCTTAGGTCATCCACTTGAGGGAAATTTGCTACTGTCCTACAAACCTCTGCACTTGGAGGCCCAACAACGTCTACAAGAAGAAGGTTGTGTAGTAGACATCAAGCTCTTTTCTGGCCGTTGCCGGGGAGGTTAGCGCTTGAAGGTATATCTTTAGATCTTGCAATCGAATCTTTTTGTTTCTTGTTTTATCACTAGTTTAGTTTATAAAAGAAAACTACAAAAATATGGAATTAAGGGTACCTCATATGCTTCATCTTTTTATTATCTATCATGAAAATAAGGATTCCGATAATTGTGCTCAAGTGCTAGAAGAATAATGCATTAGAATGTTTGGCACTAAATATTTGAATGATGAGCATGATTGCAATGTTGTTAGCATGAATTCCTTGAATATCCATGATGCTAATGATATGCAAAGCCACAAGCTTGGGGATGCTATGTTTGATGATGATGATATTTTTAGTCTCCGAAGTTTTGATATGCAAATTTATAATGATGATAGCATGCCTCCTACTTATGATGATTATATTGATGAAAGTGGGTTTGGAAGAGTGTCAACTTTAGGAAGTAATGATACCACTATTTTGGAGGATGTTGAATCTTATTATGATAATTATGAAAGTGGATTTGGAGAGGTCATGACTTTATTTAGTGATGATTCCACTATCTTGGAAGGAGTTTCAATCGATTATGATGAGAACAAAGTTGCTACTTATGATGATTATTGTGATGACACATATGCTATAAAAATTAGTGATGATTATATTTATAAAACTTGTCATGATTATGATTACCCCTTTTCTGAATATTACTCTTTTAATGTGGAAACAATTTATAGTATTCAAGTCTCTTATGATACTCCCACTATCCCAAATGAGAAGAATTTTGCTTATGTGGAGAGTAATAAAATTTCTATGCTTGTAGATCATGAAAAGAATGCTTTAGGTGCTGGTTATATTGTTGAATTCATTCATGATTCTACTAAAAATTATTATGAGGGAGGAATATATGCTTGTAGGAATTGCAATAATATCAAGTTTCCTCTCTACGTGCTTAAAATTTTGAAGTTATGCTTGTTTTACCTTCCTATGCAAGTTGATTCTTGTTCCCACAAGTTGTTTGCTCACAAAATACCTATGCATAGGAAGTGGGTTAGACTTAAATGTGCTATTTATATTCTTCATGATGCTCTCTTTATGTTTCAATTCTTATCTTTTATGTGAGCATCATTGAAATCATCATGCCTAGCTAGGGGCGTTAAACGATAGCGCTTATTGGGAGGCAACCCAATTTTTATTTTTGTTCTTTGCTTTTTGTTCCTATTTAGTAATAAATGATTCATCTAGCCTCTGTTTAGATGTGGTTTTATGTTTTAATTAGTGTTTGTGCCAAGTAGAACCTTTGGGAAGACTTGGGGGAAGTCTTGTTGATCTTGCTGTAAAAAACAGAAACTTTAGCGCTCATGAGAATTGATGCCATTTTTTATTGGAGAGTCCTATTTAGTTAATTATTTTTTAATATGATCAGTAGATAAATTCATCACGTCCATCAATTTATTTGAGAATTTTATGAGTTTCACAAGTGGTGGAAACCTACAGATTATTACAGATTGTTCTGTTTTTGACAGATTCTGTTTTCATCGTGTTGTTTGCTTATTTTGATGAATTTATGACTAGTATCGGAGGGTATGAACCATAGATAAGTTGGAATACAGTATATATTACACCAATATGAATTTATAATGAGTTCACAACAGTACCTAAGTGGTGATTTATTTTCTTATACTAACGGAGCTCACGAGTTTTCTGTTAAGTTTTGTGTTGTGAAGTTTTCAGGTTTTGGGTAAAGATTCGATGGACTATGGAATAAGGAGTGGCAAGAGCCTAAGCTTGGGGATGAACAAGGCACCCCAAGGTAATATTCAAGGACAACCAAGAGCCTAAGCTTGGGGATGCCCCGGAAGGCATCCCCTCTTTTGTCTTCGTTCATCGGTAACTTTACTTGGAGCTGTATTTTTATTCGCCACATGATATGTGTTTTGCTTGGAGCGTCATTTTATTTTCTTTTATTTTGTTTGATGTTTGAATAAAATACCAAGATCTGAAATTATTAAATGTTAGAGAGTCTTCATATAGTTGCATAATTGTTCGACTACTCATTGGTCTTCACTTATATCTTTCAGAGTAGTTTGTCATTTGCTCTAGTGCTTCACTTATATCTTTTTAGAGCACGGTGGTGGTTTTATTTTACATAAATAGGTGAACTCTCATAATTCACTTATATTATTTTTAGAGTATTTAGAACAGCATGGTAATTTGCTTTGGTTATGAAATTAGTCCTAATATGATGGGCATCCAAGAGGGATATAATAAAAACTTTCATATAAGTGCATTGAATACTAAGAGAAGTTTGATACTTGATGATTGTTTTGAGATATGGAGATAGTGTATCAAAGTTGTGCTAGTTGGGTAGTTGTGAATTTGAGGAATACTTGTTTTGAAGTTTGCAAGTCCCGTAGCATGCACATATAGTAAACGTTGTGTAAATTTTTTGAAACATGAGGTGTTATTTGATTGTCTTCCTTATGAGTGGCAGTCGGGGATGAGCGATGGTCTTTTCCTACCAATCTATCCCCCTAGGAGCATGCGCGTAATGCTTGGTTTTTGATGACTTGTAGATTTTTGCAATAAGTATGTGAGTTCTTTATGACTAATGTTGAGTCCATGAATTATACACACTCTTACCCTTCCATCATTGCTAGCCTCTTCGGTACCGTGCATTGCCCTTTCTCACATTGAGAGTTGGTGCAAACTTCGCCGGTAAATCCAAACCCCGTGATATGATACGCTCTTTCACACATAAACCTCCTTATATCTTCCTCAAAACAGCCACCATACCTACCTATTATGGCATTTCCATAGCCATTCCAAGATATATTGCCATGCAACTTTCCACCGTTCCATTTATTATGACACGCATCATCATTGTCATATTGTTTTGCATGATCATGTAGTTGACATCGTATTTGTGTCAAAGCCACAGTTCATAATTTTTCATACATGTCACACTTGATTCATCGCAATCCCGGTACACCGCTGGAGGCATTCATATAGAGTCATATCTTGTTCTAAGTATCGAGTTGTAAGTAAATAGAAGTGTGATGATCATCATTCATAGAGCATTGTCCCAAAAAAGCCAAAAAATGGGACCAAATAAAAAAGAAAGGCCAAATAAAAAAAGGAAAGGCCAAATAAAAAAATAAAAAACAAAAGGGACAATGCTACTATCCTTTTTTCCACACTTGTGCTTCAAAGTAGCACCATGATCTTCATGATAGAGAGTCTCTTGTTTTGTCACTTTCATATACTAGTGGGAAATTTTCATTATAGAACTTGGCTTGTATATTCCAACAATGGGCTTCCACAAATGCCCTAGGTCTTCGTGAGCAAGCAAGTTGGATGCACACCCACTTAGTTTCTTTTGTTGAGCTTTCATACATTTATAGCTCTAGTGCATCCGTTGCATGGCAATCCCTACTCCTTGCATTGACATCAATTGATGGGCATCTCCCTAGCCCATTGATTAGCCGCGTCGATGTGAGACTTTCTCCCTTTTTTGTCTTCTCCACATAACCCCCGCCATCATATTCTATTCCACCCATAGTGCTATATCCATGGCTCACGCTCATGTATTGCGTGAAAGTTGAAAACAGTTTGAGATTACTAAAGTGTGAAACAATTGCTTGGCTTGTCATCGGGGTTGTGCATGATGAGAGCATTCTTGTGTGACGAAAATGGAGCACGACCAAACTATATGATTTTGTAGGGATGAACTTTCTTTGGCCATGTTATTTTGAGAAGACATGATTGCTTAGTTAGTATGCTTGAAGTATTATTATTTTTATGTCAATATTAAACTTTTGTCTTGAATCTTATGGATCTGAACATTCATGCCAAAATGAAGAGAATTACTTAGAGAAATATGTTAGGTACCATTCCACATCAAAAATTCTATTTTTATCATTTACCTACTCGAGGACGAGCAGGAATTAAGCTTGGGGATGCTGATACGTCCCCAACGCATCTATAATTCATGATTGTTCCATGCTATTATATTATCAACCATGGATGTTTTATATGCATTTATATGCTATTTTATATGATTGTTGGGACTAACCTATTAACCTAGAGCCCAGTGCCAGTTTCTGTTTTTTCCTTGTTTTAGAGTATCGCAGAAAAGGAAAATCAAACAGAGTCCAATTGACCTGAAACTTCACGAAACTTATTTTTGGACTATAAGAAGCCCACAGAGTATCAGAGTTGGACCAGGAGAGTCCCGGGCTTCCCACAAGGGTAGGGAGCGCGCCCACCCCCCTGGGCGCGCCCCCTGCCTCGTGGACAGCCCGGAGGTCCACCGATGTACTTCTTCCTCCCATATATACCCATATACCCTAAAAATTTCGAGGAGCACAATAGATCGGGAGTTCCGCTGCCAGAAGCCTCTGTAGCCACCAAAAACCAATCTATACCCGTTCCGGCACCCTGCCGGTGGGGGAATACCTCTTTGGTGGCCATCTTCATCATCCCGGTGCTCTCCATGACGAGGAGGGAGTAGTTCTCCCTCGGGGCTGAGGGTATGTACCAGTAGCTATGTGTTTGATCTCTCTCTCTCTCTCTCTCTCTCGTGTTCTTGAGGTGGTACGATCTTGATGTATCGCGAGCTTTGCTGTTATATTTGGATCCTATGATGTTTCTCCCCCTCTACTATCTTGTAATGGATTGAGTTTTCCCTTTGAAGTTATCTTATCGGATTGAGTCTTTAAGGATTTGAGAACACTTGATGTATGTCTTGCGTGGGATACTTGTGGTGACAATGGGGTATTCTATGATCCACTTGATGTATGTTTTGGTGATTAACTTGCGGGTTCCGTGACCTTGGGAATCTATGCATAGGGGTTGGCACACGTTTTCGTCTTGCCTCTCCGGTAGAAACTTTGGGGCACTCTTTGAGGTCCTATGTGTTGGTTGAATAGATGAATATGAGATTGTGTGATGCATATCGTATAATCATACCCACGGATACTTGAGGTGACATTGGAGTATCTAGGTGACATTAGGGTTTTGGTTGATTTGTCTCTTAAGGTGTTATTCTAGTACGAACTCTAGGGCTGTTTGTGACACTTATAGGAATAGCCCAACGGATTGATTGGAAAGAATAACTTTGAGGTGGTTTGGTACCCTACCATAATCTCTTCGTTTGTTCTCTGCTATTAGTGACTTTGGAGTGACTCTTTGTTGCTTGTTGAGGGATAGTTATATGACCCAATTATGTTATTATTGTTGAGGAAACTTGCACTAGTGAAAGTATGAACCCTAGGCCTTGTTTCAACGCATTGCAATACCGTTTACGCTCACTTTTATCATTAGTTACCTTGCTGTTTTTATATTTTCAGATTACAAAAACATATATCTACCATCCATATTGCATTTGTATCACCATCTCTTCGCCGAACTAGTGCACCTATACAATTTACCATTGTATTGGGTGTGTTGGGGACACAAGAGACTCTTTGTTATTTGGTTGCAGGGTTGCTTGAGAGAGACCATCTTCATCCTACGCCTCCTACGGATTGATAAACCTTAGGTCATCCACTTGAGGGAAATTTGCTACTGTCCTACAAACCTCTGCACTTGGAGGCCCAACAATGTCTATAAGAAGAAGGTTGTGTAGTAGACATCACTCTGCACTTGATTCACCTTCTATTTTGAGTAAGCTTGCGACACCTAAACCTGCTTCTGCTATTAATTCTGACATGTCACATGTTATTGATGATGCCACTTCTGCTTTGCATGATACTTATGGTGAAACTACTTGTATGCTTGATACTACTGTGCCACTAGGTGAATTTCTTGATGAACAACTTGCTAGGGCTAGAGAGAATGAAATTATTGAAAATAATAATATTGATGAAAGTGATGATGAAGATTATCCCCCTAGCTATGAATTGCCTGTTGTTCCTGAGGGTTATGTTATGGATGAAGAAACTGCTAGAGACTTCTTAGCTTGCAATGATAGATCTAATCTTAAGAAATTATTAGCTAAGCTTAAAGAGAAGTCTTTGAATGCTAGAATGAAATATGATCCTGCTTATGCTACTTCACCTATCTTTGTTACTGATAAGGATTATGATTTCTCGTCGATCCTAAGATAATTACTTTGGTTGAATCTGATCCTTTTTATGGCTATGAATCTGAAACTGTTGTGGCACATCTTACTAAATTAAATGATATAGCCACCCTGTTCACTAATGATGAGAAAACTCGCTATTATTATATCCTTAAATTATTTCTGTTCTCATTAAAGGGTGATGATAAAATATGGTTTAATTCTCTTGATACTGGTTGTGTGCGTAGTCCCCAGGATATGATTTATTACTTCTCTGCTAAATATTTCCCTGCTCACAAGAAACAAGTTGCTTTAAGGGAAATATATAATTTTGTGCAAATTGAAGAAGAGAGTCTCCCACAAGCTTGGGGGAGGCTTCTCCAATTACTTAGTGCTTTGCCTGATCATCCTCTCAAGAAAAATGAAATACTTGATATCTTTTATAATGGACTAACCGATGCTTCCAGAGATTACCTGGATAGTTGTGTTGGTTGTGTTTTCAGGGAAAGAACTGTTGATGAAGCTCAAATTCTATTGAATAATATGTTGACTAATGAAAATAATTGGACACTTCCTGAACCAACTCCTAAACCAACTCCAAAGAAAAGGGGTATTCTATTTCTCAGTCCTGAAGATATGCAAGAGGAAAAGAAATCTATGAAAGAAAAAGGTATTAAAGCTAAAGATGTTAAGAATTTACTGCCTATTGAAGAAATACATGGTCTTAATTTGCCTCCTGTTGAAGAAATACATGGTCTTGATAACCCGACACGGGTAATAAAGGTAAATTCTCTCTATAGATATGATAAAGCTGAAATCCCTCCTACTAAGTTTGCTAGTCAATGCTTAGATGAGTTTGACAAGTTTATGGTTAAGCAAGAAGATTTTAATGCTTATGTTGGCAGACAATTGAAACATAATGCTTATATGATTGAACACTTGAGTGATTATATGGCTAATGTTAAGGGTGAACTAAAACTTATTAGTAAACATGCTTCTATGGTTACCACTCAAGTAGAACAAGTACTTAAAGCTTAGAATGATTTGATCAATGAATTAAATAATAAGAATGATAATGCTATTAGAGTTGTGACTAGAGGTGGTAAAATGACTTAGGAACCTTTGTATCCCGAGGGCCATCCTAAGAGAATTTAGCAAGATTCTCAGAGGACTAATGTAGATGCACCTGGTCCTTCTAAGAGGAAGAAAAAGAAAAATGATAGGACTTTGCATGCTTTTAGTGAACCTGTTGTTGACACACCTGAGAATCCCGATGATATTTCTATTTCTGATGCTGAAACACAATCTGGTAATGAACATGAACCTAGTGATAATGTTAACGATAATGTTCATGTTGATTCTCAACCTAGCAATGATAATGATGTGGAAATTGAACCTACTGTTGATCTTGATAACCCACAATCAAAGAATCAACATTATGATAAGAGAGACTTTGTTGCTAGGAAGCACGGTAAAGAAAGAGAACCATGGGTTTAGAGACCCATGCCATTTCCTCCTAAACCATCCTAGAAAAAGGATGATGAGGATTTTGAGCGCTTTGCTGAAATGATTAGACCTATCTTTTTGCGTATGCGTTTGACTCATATGCTTAAAATGGATCCTTATGCTAAATACATGAAGGAAATTGTTACTAATAAAAGGAAGATACCGGAAACTGAAATTTCCACCATGCTTACTAATTATACTTTTAAGGGTGGAATACCAAAGAAACTTGGAGATCCAGGAGTACCAACTATACCATGCTCCATTAAAAGAAACTATGTTAAAACTGCTTTATGTGATCTTGGAGCCGATGTTAGTGTTATGCCTCTCTCTTTATATCGTAGACTTGATTTGAATAAGTTGACATCTACTGAAATATCTTTGCAAATGGCTGATAAATCAACTGTTATACCCGTCGGTATTTGTGAGGATGTGCGTGTTGTGGTTGCAAACGTTACTATTTTAACAGACTTTGTTATTCTTGATATTCCCAAGGACAATAGTATGTCTATTATTCTTGGAAGACCCTTTTTTAATACTGCAGGGGTTGTTATTGATTGCACCAAAGGCAATGTCACATTTCATGTTAATGGTAATGAGCATACGGTACACTTTCCGAGGAAACAACCTCAAGTTCACAGTATCAATTCTATTGGAAAAATTCCAACTATTACCATTGGAGGTTTTTAATTTCCTCTTCCTACTGTCAAGAAGAAATATGATATTCTTATTATTGGGGACGTGCATATCCCCGTTGAGGTAACCTAGTGCTATTCGAAATTTCTCCGGTTCCATGTTATTCGGAATGAGTTTGTTAACAAGACTTGATCAACCTTTTTAGTGGATTCCTTTTGATGAGCATGAGATGGATGAAGTTAGAAAGCACAACTCTCTGTACCCTCTTTTTACTTTATGTTATTTATATTAAATAAAGCAAAAATAGTATTTTCTGTCTGTTTTCTGAATTATCCATGCATTAAAAAATACCCCAAAAATAAAAGTTCTCCAAATGTCCTGAAATTTAAATATGATTTTTTTGGAATATTTGAGAATATCTGGCACTGAGAACACATCAGGGGGAGCAAGCACCTGGCCACGAGGGTCCAGGGCGCGCCCACCCCCCTGGGCGCGCCCCCTGCCTCATGGGCCCCCAGTGGCTCCCCTCCACTTATTCCAGCCACCACACACTCCTTCTTCCTCCCAAAAAATCACCAACCATCTCAAGCACGAGTTCTAGCTCATCTTGCTGCCATTTTTGATCTCCTAGATCAAAGCTCCATTCACAAAACTGCTTTGGGGGATTATTCTTTGGTATGTGACTTCTCCATTGGTCCAATTAGTTTTTGTTCTAGTGCTTTATTTATTGCAATTTTTTTCTGCTTAGGTGACCCTATTCTTGAGCTTGCATGTCAAATTTATATGGTCCCAAGTAGTTCTAATGCATGATATATTCTCTAGGCACTTGTGGGAGTAGTTGCTATCAATTTTGTTGAGTTTGGTTCACTTTTATTTGAAGTTACTAATAATTTCGAAAAATTTCAGAAAATAATGAAGAGATTTTTGAGGGGCTCTCCAAGTCGAAGCTCGAGGGATAAGCAAAGTGAGGAGGATAGGAGGCCCAAATATAATCTCCCTCGCATCGCGGAAGTTCAGCCGTGTGAATGGCCTTGTGATGAGTTCTTAACAGCAGCCAGGATTCATGATGATTTTTATTCTTTGGTTGATAATGCGGGCCTCACCGACTTCCTTCGCGACCAGCGCGAACAGTATCTCTTACTCACTAATTTTTTTGTGCAAAATTTTCATTTCCATGCTAGGAGACCAATACCTTCAATGGAATTTTATTTATATGATGAGCATAAGGAGATGTCCCTTTCTGATTTCTGTCGGGTTTGTAAGATACCCTTTGCAGGCAGCATAGAGGAACCACATCGTAATGATGTGGAGGGATTTATTGATATGATTGCTGTAGGGGAAACGAGGAAAGTTTCCGATGCAAGAATCACTAGCATATATTTTTCCTGTACTACATTATTTTGCTATATTTGCTAGTAGATGTTTAATTGGTCATGGAAACTGTAGAAACCTTAGTGCCCTTGACATTGTTATTTTGGGCCATGCCTTGTTTCGTGATAACTCTTTTAGTTTAGGTGCTATCATTGCCAAACGGTTAAATCTTAATCGTACGAAGGGCCCCATCTTGGGAGGTATCTTCGCCTCGCGCCTAGCTTCACATTTTAACATACCTATTAGGCATTCTGAGAAGGAAGAAAAGTTGTTGCCTCTTGTTTTTCTAGACTATAAGAGTATGGTAGCACATGGTTCTATTGTTGAGAATAGGGAAAGGGTGCTTAAGTACAAACTGATATTTGATAAAGTTCGCCCCGAGATTATTACTTTGCCTACTCCTTCTTTGTTTGATTTATCTGCAGGCAAGTACCTTGTTTCGCCGGAGGTCATTCACGCTTACCAAACCCCCGCACCAGCTACAGAGCTGGAGCTGGAACCACAATTTGATCCTTCACGATAGTCTGTTTACCAGTGGGATCCGGAGGAGATTGCCAACCAGTGGGAACCGGAGGCTCCTTCTCAGTACGACCCCAGTTGCAATTTTGGATATTCACCAGGCCAGCCGTGGCCATAGACCAACTTAGGCCAAAAGGCTAAGCTTGGGGGAGTACGTATTTCTCACCGACATTACATTTATGTCCACACACTCATGCTAGTTGTCGGTGCTCATACTTTTTCATTGTATCATCCATGCTAGTTTATTTCTGTGTTTTTTGCTTTCTTCTTGTGTGTTTAATAAACCTAAGAAAAACCAAAAAAAATAGTTGTATCTTTTAGCTAGTTTAATTTTCATGCCTGTAGTAGTAATAATTAAAAAGAAAACCCAAAAAGATTTCTTGTTCTTCTTTTGCTTGTTGGGAAATAGTTTTATTTCTTTTCTTTTTCTTTGGGGGTCGAGAGGAGAAGACCATGATGAAAATGTTAAAGTGGCTCTCATATGCATTATTGTTGATCTAACAGGGAGCCCATATTACCTTGTCTTCTCTCTTGAGTTGAATGCTTGCAGATTCCAGCTTAGTCCAATGCACGTGCACTATTTTTATTATACACATCGTTCGGTCGTGCAAGTGAAAGGCAATAATGACAATATATGATGAACTTATTGAGATGAGAAAAGCTGGTACGAACTCGACCTCTCTTGTTTTTGTAAATATGATTAGTCCATCGTTCCTAATTTAGCCTATTATGAAAGAAACGTGTTTGCAATGACAATTAGAGATTATAGTTGCTTATGCCATGCTTAATTAGCTAGGTGTTTATAATGGTTTACCTTGCGTGCCAACATGCTATTAAAATGGTTCTGATGTGGTATGATAGGGTGGTATCCTCTTTTGAATGATTCGAGTGGCTTGACTTGGCACATGTTTACGCATGTAGTTGAAACAAAATCAACATAGCCTCTACGATATTTATGTTCATGGTGCATTATATCCTACTCATGCTTACATTCGGTGTTGATTAATTTTAATGGATGTTCATGACTATTGTCACTCTCTAGCTGGTCGCTTCCCAGTCTCTTTCTAGCCTTCACCTGCACTAAGCAGGAATACTGCTTGTGCATCCAATTCCATAAACCCCAAAGTTATTCCATATGAGTCCACCATACCTTCCTATATACGGTATCTACCTGCCGTTCCAAGTAAATTTGTATGTGCCAAACTCTAAACCTTCAAATAAACATTATGTTTTGTATGCTCGAACAACTCATGTATCAACTAGGGTTGTCTGTATCTTCCATGCTAGGCGGGTTATTCTCAAGAGGAGTGGACTCTGCTCCTCACTCACGAGAACATGGCTGGTCACCGGGATGCCCAGTCCCATGCTTTAAGCAAATCAAATCAAAATAATTTCAAACAAAACTCCTCCAGGATTGTTGTTAGTTGGAGGCAACCGTCGTTTCGGGCAAGCCATGGATTGATGCTTGTTGGTGGTGGGGGAGTATAAACTTTACCATTTTGCTTGGGAACTATAATGTGTGTAGCATGGAAGATATCGAGATCTCTCGGTTGTTATGTTGACAATGAAAGTATACCGCTCAAAATATTATTCATATCTATTACAAAACCGAGCTCTCGCACCTCTACAAATCCCTGCTTCCCTCTGCGAAGGGCCTATCTATTTACTTTTATGTTGAGTCATCATCTTCTTATTAAAAAGCACCAGTTGGAGAGCACCTCTGTCATTTGCATCCATTATTGTTAGTTTACATTGAGTATGACTTGACTGGATCTCTTTTACCATGAATTACAATGTCTAGTCAGTCCTTGATCTTTAAAGGTGCTCTGCATTTATGTTTTGCGGTCTCAGAAAGGGCTAGCGAGATATCATCTTGTTATATCATATTATGATTGTTTTGAGAAAGTGTTGTCATCCAAGATTTATTATTATTGCTTGCTAGTTGATTATGCCATTGATATGAGTAAACATGAGACCTAAATGTTATTGTGAATATGGTTAGTTCATAATCTTTGCTGAAAACTTGAATGCTGGCTTTACATATTTAAAACAACAAGAGCAAACGGAGCTTGTAAAAGTTTTCCTTTATTACTTTCAGTTTATCAACTGAATTGCTTGAGGACAAGCAAAGGTTTAAGTTTGGGGGAGTTGATACGTCTCCGTCGTATCTACTTTTCCAAACACTTTTGCCCTTGTTTTGGACACTAACTTGAATGATTTGAATGGAACTAACCCGGACTGACGTTGTTTTCAGCAGAATTGCCATGGTGTTATTTTTGTGCAGAAATAAAGTTCTCGGAATGACCTGAAAATCAACGAAGAATTATTTTGGAATATATAAAAAATACTGGAAGAAGAATCCACGCCAGGGGGTCCACCACCTGTCCATGAGGGTGGGGGGCGCGCCCCCTCCCTCGTGGCCCCCTGGTGCTCCACCGACGTCAACTCCAACTCCATATGTTCGTGTTTGGGGAGAAAAAAATCAGAGAGAAGAATTCATCGCGTTTTACGATACGGAGCCTCCGCCAAGCCCTAAACTCCCTCGAGAGGGCTGATCTGGAGTCCGTTCGGGGCTCTGGAGAGGGGTATCCGTCGCCATCGTCATCACCAACCATCTTCCATCACCAATTTCATGATGCTCACCGCCGTGCGTGAGTAATTCCATCGTAGGCTTGCTGGACGGTGATGGGTTGGATGAGATTTATCATGTAATCGAGTTAGTTTTGTTAGGGTTTGATCCCTAGTATCCACTATGTTCTAAGATTAATGTTGCTATGAATTTGCTATGCTTAATGCTGGTCACTAGGGCCCGAGTGCCATGATTTCATATATGAATCTATTATGTTTTCATCAATATATCAGAGTTCTTGATCCTATCTTGCAAGTCTATAGTCACCTATTATGTGTTATGATCTGTTAACCCCGAAGTGACAATAATCGGGATACATACCGGTGATCACCGTAGTTTGAGGAGTTCATGTATTCACTATGTGTTAATGCTTTGGTCCGGTACTCTATTAAAAGTAGGCCCTAATATCCCTTAGTTTCCAATAGGACCCCGCTGCCACGGGGGGGGGGGGGGACAAAAGATGTCATGCAAGTTCTTTTCCATAAGCACATATGACTATATTCGGAATACATGCCTACATTACATTGATGAACTGGAGCTAGTTCTGTGTCACCCTATGTTGTAGCTGTTACATGATCGATCGCTTTCCATATATTGTTCTTCGCTTATTTACTTTTCCGTTGCTACTGTTACAATCACTACAAAAACCCAAAAACATTACTTTTGCTACCGTTACCACCACTATCATATTACTTTGCTACTAAATACTTTGCTGCAGATATTAAGTTATCTAGGTGTGGTTGAATTGACAACTCAACTGCTAATACTTGAGAATATTCTTTGGCTCCCCTTGTGTGGAATCAATAAATTTGGGTTGAATACTCTACCTTCGAAAACTGTTGCGATCCCCTATACTTGTGGGTTATCATTTCCCTTCTCACCCATTATTGCCCTGCTTTGCTCGGCTGCTCCTGCCGAGGACCCAGGCCTGCTTCATTGGATTTTTTTCAAAATTGTGATGATTTTATAGCAAATTCGGAATCTATATGTCCTCACATAAGAAAAATCAAAACTAGCACCTTGTCGGCCTCTAGTTGGCCAAACAGGGGATCTTCGGCCTGCGATTGACCGAAGTGGCCTCTTCAGCCTCCCGTTGGCCGAAGATTACCCCAACTGGGCCGAAAAGGACTCTTTGGTGTGCCGTAGGCCAAAGAGTACTCTTTGGTCAACCGTAGGCCAAAGAGTACTCTTTAGGGCCCAAGGCCTAGCATAGACAGAAGAGCGCAACCATGCAGCTTCGGCCTCCCGTTAACGCTGAAAGTTGGGGCCCAAGGACACTTCAGCCTATGGTTGACCAAAGAGTGCTCTTCGGCCTACGGTAGACCAAAGAGTCCTTTTCGGCCCAGTTGGGGCACTCTTCGGCCAACGAGAGGCTGAAAAGCCCACTTCAGTCAACCATAGGCTGAAGAGCCGCTCTTCGGCCAACTGGAAGCCAACGGGGTGCTAGTTTTATTTTGGTGCGTAAGGACATATAGATTCCGAATTTGCTATAAAAATCATCACACTTTTGAAAAAAAATCGCTTCAGTGCTTCTCTTCATCTCCTGGCTCGGTGGCTCCTGCAGTCCTGCTCTCAGTCGTGCTTGCTCTTGATTCTTGACCAGGGATCAGCCGATCTGATTCACATATTCAGGTAAATGGTTGCTACACTTGTCAATTCTTCCTGCAGTCCCGCTTCAATCCACAAACTAGCAAGTCGATTCTCATCCTGTATCCGTGTCGAATTGATGCTCCAGATTTTTTTTGCTTTGGTAATTTGGTTGTGTAATTTATGATTCTATGAAGAGTTCCTTGTTCCCTGTTCGCTAGTAGCTCTCCCATCTTCCACCTTCTTAATTTAATTATCCATTATCTTGTATTTGTTCCTATCTATGATTATGTCGAACTTATACAGTAT
Source organism: Triticum dicoccoides (assembly GCF_002162155.2). NCBI lineage: Eukaryota > Viridiplantae > Streptophyta > Magnoliopsida > Poales > Poaceae > Triticum > Triticum dicoccoides. Next base: position 453,750,675 of record NC_041380.1, read on the forward strand.
GTTCATTCTCCATGAGTCCATTCCAATCTGCAGGCAGCAGCTATGGAGAGGAAAGCAGGGCCAAACACCATAAAGATTAATGCCTTTTCTAAGCCGGTTACTTCAAGTTCTCAACCTACTGAAATTGTTAGTGAGGCGGATGTGCAAGTTACAAATCCGAGTCCAGTTAACACTTCTGATCAGGATATGCCGGACGTGGTAAATGTTGTATAACAAGCAGAAGTTATAACCACACCTTATCAGAGAGACCTCGGCAAGCGTTGTCAAATTTGGGAGCTCCCACCGGACAAGCAAGATGATGCTCAGAATTTTTATATATCTAAGGGAGCATATCGACCGGAGTTGGAAGAGTACCCATTTGATGAAAATTCTAAACACCGTCGTCGATTTCAAAAAGATTGGTACACAAATTTCTGGTGGCTTGAGTATTCAACACACAATGATAACGCATATTGTTTGTCGTGCTTCTCTTCTCAAAAGAACCTGTTGGGAGATGTGGGTCTGATACATTCTCGGTCAAGGGTTTTAGAAACTGGAAAAGGTTAACGATGGAAAAACATGTGTTTTGTAAACTCATGTTGGGGGCCCGCACTCTGCTCACAACTATTCCACTTGGTGCTATGAAGATCTCAAGACCAGTATGGCTCATATCGACAAGATGATGGAAAAGAAAAATGAGAAAGTAGCTACTAATGCGAGATTGAGGCTTAAGACTACCATCGATGCCATGAGGTAAGCAAGTTTTTTACATCAACTAAAATTTCACATGACTTAATGTTTTGATATCTAACATCTAGTCGCTTTGTCCCATTAGGTGGCTGATATTCCAAGCTTGTTCTTTTAGAGGTCATGATGAATCTGCGAGGTCTAAAAACCAAGGAAATTTTCTTGAAACGGTTAAGATTCTTGCTTCATACAATAAGGATGTCGCGGGAGTTGTTCTGGAAAATGCTCCAGGTAATGCAAAGTATACATCCGGAGAAGTTCAGAAAGAGATTGTTGGCATACTTGCTATAGAAGTGCAAAAGGCAACTAGAGAAGAAATAGGTAATGCCAAGTTCTGTATAATGGTTGATGAACCTCGGGGTGAATAAAAAAAGAACAAATGGCAATTGTTCTTCGGTTTGCCAACAAAGAAGCAGAAATAATTGCGTGTTTCCTTGATCTAGTTCATGTTAATGACACTGCTGCCTTAACTTTGAAAAATGCAATCTGTAATGTACTGTCAGATAATAACATGAATGTACAAGACATCAGGGGCCAAGCATATGACGGTGCAAGTAATATGAGAGGGGAGTGGAATGGATTGAAGGCTTTTATTCTCTGTGAGTGTCCATATGCCTACTATATTCATTGTATGGGTCATCAATTACAATTGGCGCTTGTTGCTGCATCACGAGAGGTACATGAGGTACATAACTTCTTTAAGAATGCAAATTTTGTAATAAAATGTTGTTAGTGCTTCTAGAAAGCACAATGATGAGCTGTCAGCAAACCAAGCGGAGGAAATTTCTCGTGAAATTGAGTTGGGAGAGCTTGATACAGGCAAAGGGCAAAACCAAATAGGAACCTTACAGAGACCAGGAGACACAAGATGGAGTTCACACTATAAGTCCATACAGAGCTTAAAGAAGATGTTTGTTGCTACAGTTGCCGTCTTAAGAGGTATAGCAAGTGACCGTTCAGTCTCAAAATATTCTCGTGGAGATGTCGTTGGATCCCTTAAAATTGTCATATCATTTGATTTCGTGTTCATTCTACATCTGATGGAAAAGATTATGAAGATCAGTGATGTGTTGTGTCAGAAACTCCAATACAAATCTTTAGATATTTTAAATGCCATGGATTCTGTTTCTAACACAAAGGTCCTACTGGGTGAGCTAAGGGAACATGGTTGGGACTCTCTTTTAAATGAGGTCAAATCTTTTTGTGTGAAGCACGAGATTGATATCCCAGATTTGGACCGCAAGTATGTTTTTCTACTTTCTAAAATTACTTAACTTATATTAAGTTATATCTTGGTTGTTTTTTATCTTGAGAATTTAGCTGACTTTGTAATGAAATTAATAGGTATGTTGATGTTACCAAATCTCGAAATAAGCATGACAACACAACAACGCTCCACCACTACAAAGTTGATGTTTTCAGTGTTGCAATTGATCAACAACTGAGTGAACTGAATGATCAATTTAGTACACAAGCAACTGAGCTCCTTACTCTCTGTTCATCATTGGATCCAAGGCATGAATCTTTTGACATCCCAAAGATAAGCAGGCTTGTAGAAAAATTCCATCCCACTGATTTTTCAAGTCAAGAATTAGCACGGTTGGAAAGTCAGCTACCTCATTTTCAGCTAGATGTGTGCAACCATCCAGAACTGATGACCTTGCCATCTATTGCTTGTTTAACAAAAGGGCTAGTTAAAACCGGAAAAGCTTCTTCATATCCAATGGTTGACAGGTTGTTGCGACTAGTTATCACTCTCACAGTCTCAACGGCAACTGCAGAGCGGGCTTTTTTGGCTATGAAAATTGTCAAGGCACGTCTTTGAACTAAAATGGGAGATGATTTGCTTTGCCATTGCATGATAATTTACATAGAAAAAAAATAGCAGTTAAGATATCTTCTGATGAAATTATGAATATTTTTGATCTTATTGGCAATAGTGGAGGCCACTTTAAATTAATAGAAATGTAATGATATTTTTATGTCACTTCAGCAAAACCTTGTTCTATATGATTATTTTTGTACTGGATTTTTTTTCTTTGCTTGGTTTGGCTTC
>NC_041380.1:453753743-453839631 GCF_002162155.2 Triticum dicoccoides
CCCTATCCAAATCCTGGCTCCGCCCCTGATTAGAGATAGGGTTTATTAAGAACACTCCAATTGTTGCAACAACAAAAGCTTTAGGACCTGCAATCTGAAATTGATTAGAAGGATGATCATATTTATTAGGCGTACATTAAGCAAAGCCTTTGTAGCATGGAGAAAATGGAGGAAGAGTGCGTCGAAGCAGCCTCCAAGCAAATGTTTTCACTCTAGGAGCAATGGTTTGTAATAGTCCAGTATCCAATCGTTACAACAACAAAAGCTTTAGGACCTACAATCTGAAATTGATTAGAGGGATGATCATATTTATTAGATGAGGGTAAAGTGTGCTAATTGGATACTTTGTTCGTCCAGAGGAATATCAAGTCGTACATTAAGCAAAGCCTTTGTACCCTTTTCGAAAGACTGCCACACTCACCAACTTACTGACCAACAAGACATACATATCACAACCCCCAGCTTTATTAATAACAAGCATCATAATAGCGTCTCCACGTTTTATATATTTTATAAAAAATACAGCTAGGTAGTCACACAAATCGCTACACACAGCAATAGATCGAGATCCCTAAAGTGCGGCCTCTAAGCGTTGACACGAACGTGCACTACATCATCACTTCACATAAACTACAAGTATACAAGAACAACAAGAATGCACCGGACATAATGTGGTGCACTGGATTAATCCAACTACCAAAAACAATTTGAACCTGCTCGTAACTTCCCACGGATCTGGGACTCCCCCCAAAAAAATCCTCCATCACCATGCTTACATTGCAGTAATGTCGACCCAGCGCTCGTCCGCCGACGCCGTCCCGTCACAGCTCCTTCCGGGGAGGCAAGCCTTGGCCTTCGCCGCGTCCTGGACGCGGTAGCTCTCGCTCACGTTGTCGCCCAGCACCAGCCCGTCCACCGCGTCGATCATCCGCTGGTAGCGCCACCGGTCGTCGCTGTAACGGTACATCTGGCTCGTCGCCGCCGACCCGTTGATCACGTCGTGGTCCTTGACGACCATCCAGCCCACCGCCGTCTGCTCATCCACCAGCTTCGCCTCGTTCTCGAACCCGTCGGACTTCACTTCCGTCTCGAGCTTGAGGGTGTGGGACAGGCTCCCCGTGACGACGGACGTGCCGTCCTCGCCGTCCTCCGTGTCCATGTAGAACGACAGAGGGTACTCGGACTCGGTCTTGAGCTTGCCGATCACCTTCCTCGCCTCCGACCGGACCAGCACCTCCGTCTCCTGCTCCGCCTTCATCTGGACGGTCTTGTTCCGGCCGTCGCTGGTGAACTCGACCAGGCTGCGTGCCTCCAGCTCCGTCTCCACCTCGGTCGTCAAGTTGCCGAGCGACGACAGTACCCAGCCGCTGAAGAAGGACTTCCGCTTGGCATGGATGCTGAAGCTGCCGTTCAGCAGCTGCGTCGTGTACCGGCGGGAGATGGACAGCCGCGGCGTCCGGTACCGGCCGAGCGACGCTTGCACGTCCGACGCGCTGGGGTCCAGCCAGAGGTGCAGGTTGGCGTCCACGAGCCACTCGGCGATGCCGTCCACCACGCTGATGCCGAACTCGTGCGCCTTGCCGTCGACGAGGAGGCCGAGGAACGGAGTGAGCTCGACGTCGTAGGTGGGCAGGTCGAACGCGCCGATGGCGGACACGGGCTGCCAGTAGAGCGGGTTGATGCCGCCCGTGTAGATGACGGGGAACGGCACGAAGGAGCCGGCGAAGTGGTGGTCCACGCTGACGACGACCTCGCGGTACGCGGCGTTGCCCCTCTGCGTGGTGAGGTTGTTCTCCTGGATGTAGAGGTCCGGCGGGTTGGAGTACCAGAACTCGTCGTTGGAGTGAGGGGACACGAACACCTCGAGGACCGCACGGTAGGTGCTCGACGGAATGGTCACGAGCTTGGAGCGCGAGTCGGACGAGTTCTGGATGCGGAACCAGTAGCCGCTGTCGCCGGTGGCCTCCGAGATGGGCAGGATCAGGTCCGCCGGCTGGAAGTACGACTCCGGCAGCGTCGGTGCCGCCGGACTGGCGTCGGCGACATCACCATCGGAGGAGGGGGGATTTACCACGGAGAGGTAAGCCGGAGTCCCGTGGAACTCGAAGGAGACGGTGACGTTGTCGATGCCGGTGTACTGGTCGTTGACGAGGTTCTCGAGCATGACCGAGAGGACGCCGTCGGGCGGGGAGCGGAGGAGGGCGGAGTAGCGGGTGACCTCCTTGCGCACGGTCCAGCTGACGCCCTCGGGGGTGGGCTCGGCGGTGGTGGTGCGGAGGAGCTCGGAGCCGTCGAGCCAGACGGCGGCGACGCGGTCGTACTGGTCGCCGGCGCAGGCGGCGGAGAAGGAGAGCACGACCTGGGACCAGGGCGCGGGGCACCCGGGCGGGGGCGCATAGGCGGCCTTGGCCGGGGGCGCGCCGTAGGTGTTGGCGAAGGAGTAGGAGAGCACCGGCACGGTGCAGGTCGGCGCGGCGGGGGGCGGGCCCTGGAGCGGGTAGGTGGGGTCGACGTACTCCTGGGCCGCCGCATTGCCCGTGGCCGGCGGCGCGTAGCGGACGGCGTAGCGGTCGGGGGCCTCGGCGAGAGCCGGGCCGAGGAGGTGGAGGAGGAGGAGGAGAGCCAGCGGCGGCATCTTGCGCTGCGACGGGGAAAAGGTCGCTGGCTCACTGATGAGTGCCGAGGGCCGGGCCGGCTTGTTCAACTCGTGTTGAGTGGTGTTTTCTGGATCTCTTTTGGATTATTTTTTCTGCAATTCTGCCGTACTTCAGATTGGTCGTTGGTGGTGCTCGTGAGTCGTGAGATCGTGCACGGCAGTGAATAAAATTGAGCATTTGATCACTGACCACCAGACGATCAACTGACACGTAGTATTAGTGGTATGGACGTGAAGTTGTTCTTGGTTCCAAAGTTAGATCATGTGTTCCACAGAAGATTTTTTCTTTGGCAAACTGAAGCCCTCAAAAAGGGATGTATTTTTTTTATTAATTCAGCATCCCAGCGCAGCGTATAGAAAGGATCTTTCCCAGAGGAAAGTCAATGGCTTCATAAGTCAACCTGGCATTACATCGAGAAGATTTGCTGTAGATATGAGAGCAGCTACTAGTAGAAGATCTACACTTGCTATGGCGGCAGCGGCAAGAAAACCGATAGAGAAGCCAGGACATTGGAGTATCAAACCAGAGCTTTATATTGAACAGTTTTGCTAAGGCACATTTAGATGTGTCATAAGTATTGCACATCTAAGTTCTATATCATTGATCTTACGTTGAGATTTGTGCGGATATTTTCTTTTTGTTTTTTCTTTTCCTTTTTATGCTTGATTCACTCATTTAGATGTGCAATAAGTAAGGCACATCTAGATGTGCCTTAGACATTTCCTATATTAAACACAGAAGGGGTTGATAGTAGGGTGTCAGGGTGTTCAAAATCAAAAGAAATGCCCATAGGGAAGCTCAAGCTGCTATCCATTCAACTCCTGGAAGCATTTACATTTACACTTTTCTAGTGCAGCTCACTCTTGAGCCTCTTGTCCAACAAAGGCTGCTCTATGTAATTTAGTTAAGGACAATGTTGATGTTTTAGCTGTGACCTATCTTATATAAATAAAATCCTGGGTTTACAAAAAAAGAGAGTAAAGATCTACACAAGAACGCAGTCGAAGAAATTAGCAAGATATTTTCAAGTTTGAGTAAAATTCCATGCAATATCTTTAACAAAGAAATAACATGAACGCATTGTTATTGTCGGCCCATACAAACCATTAAGTCAGACAGAGGTTTTTCACCTGGAGCTCGAGACCAAGTGCTACTGATATTGGGAGCAAGAACATAAACATTTTTTTCCAGAGATTTCAAACAACTATTCATGAGAACCAACAAATGATCGGGTGGCTACTGTTGGATTATGGATGGGCTTAGGCTCATATAAGACACTAATCCCTAGTTAATCTTGAGGCTCATGTATGAGATGGCAGATGGAGGGAAGTTTAGTCCCACCTTGCTAGTTGAGGAGAGTTGAGACCCATTTATAAGGGTTGCTCTACCACTTGCCATTGGGAGCTTGGGAAGAGGAGTGGTATACACACGCTCCTCCTCCTCCTCCGCCCGCCTCGTCACGACGTGCGCCACGGGTGAGCCGAGCCAGAGCTTATTTTTGCCGCTCAGGAACGAGTCGCTAACAGGTGGGCCACTGTCTGAGACATTGGACTGTGGGCTGACTTGCGTTCCCGGGATTCGTTGACTCCATTCGCGGGTGTGCGACCCTTCTTCGGGAACGACGACTCCCTTTCCTGGAGTGTGTCTTCCTACCCAACGGCCTATATAAGAAGGCTCTGCCCAGCGGAGTGACCAAGTTCGGTTCACTCACTCCCTCTCGCGTAACCTAATCGTCATCTACTGTTCCTCACTCTGTGCTGTCTCCGGCGACCCCATCCCGACGAGCGCGTGCACGACAGGTCGGGAGAGCAGGTGCCTCCAGAACCCTGTCGTTCGAGATCCTGCCCGGGAGAACGACAATAAGATTTTTTGGGAGCGTCTCGACGCAACTGCTCCCGATCCGTTCCCAGCTCTGTCTGCCTCTGGTTCCACTACTACCTCCGCATCGACACCATGGCCGACGATGCCGCAGCTAAGAAGAAGGCCACGGACGCCGTCGAGGCTGCTACTGCCGCAGCCGCGTTGGCCTGGCCAACCGAAGGGTATGATCTGTTCATCCCTCACTTACTCGTACTTGTGCTAGCCGTATATGTACTGCTCGTAGATGGTTCACTTCTATGTTTTGTACGTGCTAGTATGCTTAGGTATCGCTATGAGATGCATATCTTTTATGCCATGCCAACAGTATTCTCGTGGATTAGTCTAATTGGAAAAGTGCTAATATTTCCAACAATTAAAAAACCTTATTTTAGGCACTTTTTGATTCAAGGCTTTGTTGCTACTCTGAAACCGGAAAAGTTTACCGGGATGCATTTTAAGCGTTGGCAGACTAGGACCACCTTGTGGCTCATAGCGATAAACGTGTTCTGGGTTGGTGGTGTGTCCCCCACAGAAACGATTGCTCCTGAACAGGAGAAGGCGTTTAGGGAGGCAACCACAATCTTTTTGGGAGCAGTTCTGAGTGTGATTGGAGACAAGTTGGTTGACGCATATATTCATATGGGGGTTGCCAAAAACTTGTGGGATGCGCTCGAAGTCAAATTCGGCAGAACCGATGTTGGCAGTGAGCTGTATGCCATGGAGCAGTTCCATGATTACAAGATGGTTGATAACCGTCCTGTATTGGACCAGGCTCATGAGATACAGTGCATTGCTAAGGAGCTGGAGCTCCTGAAGTGTGAGTTACCGGACAAGTTCGTCACGGGTTGCATTATTGCAAAACTCCCTCCTAGTTGGAGGAACTTTGCTACTTCTCTCAAGCACTTGAGACGTGAATTCTCTGTCGAGGATGTCATCGGTCATCTCAATGTTGAGCAGAACTCGAGAGCAAAGGACTCACACGTGAAAGGGGCAGAGGGTTCTTCTAGCGCCAATGTGGTGTAGAAGTGTTGGAAATATGCCCTAGAGGCAATAATAAATTAGTTATTATTATATCATATTTCATTGTTCATGATAATCGTTTATTATCCATGCTAGAATTGTATTGATAGGAAACTTAGATACATGTGTGGATACATAGACAACACCATGTCCCTAGTAAGCCTCTAGTTGACTAGCTCGTTGATCAATAGATGGTTACGGTTTCCTAACCATGGACATTGGATGTCGTTGATAACGGGATCACATCATTAGGAGAATGATGTGATGGACAAGACCCAATCCTAAGCCTAGCACAAAGATCGTGTAGTTCGTATGCTAAAGCTTTTCTAATGTCAAGTATCATTTCCTTAGACCATGAGATTGTGCAACTCCCGGATACCGTAGGAGTGCTTTGGGTGTGCCAAACGCCACAACGTAACTGGGTGGCTATAAAGGTACACTACGGGTATCTCTGAAAGTGTCTGTTGGGTTGGCACGAATCGAGACTGGGATGTCACACCCTAGCTAGTCATGCATTAGAGTGTTGCATCATGTTTACTCTTCATCAGAAACTTGAAATGTGGATCTGTGAAACCCTCAGAACCATTTTGAAAATGACCCAAATAAAAATTTCTCCAAAAGGGTCCAAGAAAATGCTCATGTTGCTCTCTGAAAATATTGGACAGAGATAAAAATCAAACCAATAATTTTAGTGGATCATGGACATTTATTTTGGGCATTTGGAATTAATGCATAAATATTTGCATTGGAAATATATTAATTATATATATTAATATATGCCCAAATATTATGCCAATTATAAAAGAGCTCTGGAATAATATATATAGCTCCTGCAAAAATTGGCATAAGTTAAATAAATGATTTAATATATTATTTAAATCAAAACAAATGTCAGAAATTAAAAAACAGAAAAATATATAACAGGAGGAGCTTACCTGGGCTCCTCCACTGTGCGGCCCAGCCAGCTGGCTGGCCCAGCCGGCAGCCGGCCCAGCCCACCTCCCTCCTCTGTCGTCTTCGCCCCGACAGAGGGAGGGGAGTGTGGCCGGCGCGCGCGCACGGCCACCGCGCCACGCCACCTCTCTCCCTGCCTGCCTGCCCTCCCCTCCTCGCCTCGGTGTCCCTGGACGACGCCACGCCCTCCCCCCTGCTCTCTCTCACTCTCCCCCGGCTCTCCCCTCCTCTCCCTCGCTCTCTCTCTCGCCCGGCCAAACACCACCGTCGCCGCCGTTCGCCTTAGCAGCCATCTCCGGCCACCCCTCGCTTCCCCGACCAGCTCAGGAGCTCCGCCACGACTCCCTCTTCCTCCCCACCGCTCCACAGCTCCCCGGAAGCCCTGCATCGCCGCCACGTCGCCGTTCCCCTCTTCGGGCTCCGACCACCGTCGCCGTCGAATTCGCCGTCTCCAGCGCGTCCCCGAGCCCGCTTCGACGCCCACTGCAACCGCGGTGAGCTACGCCACCGTTTCCCCCTCTCCTTCCCCTCGTTCCCTCACCGTAGCCACCTCCCCACCACGGACGAACCTCCGCCGTCGCCGAGCTCACCGTCGACGCAGCTCCGGTGACCATTTGGTCACCCCGGCGAGTCCAACGAGTTCGCAAGACCCCGTAGAGCATCCCTAGCGCCTCGCTTTGCTCGACTTCGAGCTCCAGCACCGTTCCCGTGCACGACCGAACCCCGGCGGCCGCAGCCGAGCTCGCCGCCGTCGACTCCGGCCACCCCGACCCCAACGGACTCCGCCAAGAGCTGCGGGTTGTCCTCAGCTCCACTCCGGTGGTCTCTGCGGCCCCTCTGGTGGCCGAAATGGCCAAAACCACTCCCGCCGCCGCGTCGGGCTCGCCGGCGGCTAAACGCCGGTGCAGCCGACTCGGGTTTGACCACGGGTGGGCCCTGGTTGACTCCCCTGAGTCAATGACAGGTGGGGCCCAGCCCTGTTAATTAAACAGGATTAGTTTTAATTAAGTTTTAGTTAAAATAATCACCCTGACATGCGGGACCCACTGTCAGGTTTGACCTGGACCAGTTCCGTTGACCTGCTGACGTCACACTGACGTCAGGCTGACGCAGTAATTGATTTTCTGGATTTAATTTAAATCAGGAAATTCCAGAATATTATTTAAACTTCAAAAATTCATAACTTTTATTCTGTAACTCCAAATTGGACAAATTATATATGAAAAATGATCAGAAAAATCCAATCTACCCATCTGTACTATTTTCATGCATGATCAAACAAGTTAAATTGATGTTTTAAGCAGAACAAGAAAAGGCACTTAAAAAGGCCATATTTGAATTTGGAATTTGAATCTTTGATTCAAATTTGTTCAAACCCTTCTGGCCTTAGTTGCATTAGCCCAATACATTCATTTTGCCATGTCTCATGCATGCATCATGTTGTTGCATACTGTTTGGTAATGTTTGTGTATCGGTGCTCTCTGCGGCAGGTTCTGTCCCCGAGGAGTACCGTGATTACCCTAACGAAGAACCGTATCAGTGCATCGAACCATCAGGCAAGCAACCAATCATTTGATCATATCGATACAATCCCATGTTCTCGCTTCTGCTCTCTTTTACTGCACTAAGACAACGCGTTTCAAACTGCTGTGTGTTACGGTAGTTGAACCCATTTCCTCTGCATGACCTGTCATTGCCACAGTAACTAGATAAAACTCACTAGCATGTGTAGGAGTTGATTGAGCCATATGTATGTGTTGTTCCTACCTTGCTATGCCTGCTATGCTTAGAGTCGTGTCAGGTCTGGTTCATCTGGGTGATGGGCTAGAGTGAAATGATTATGTCGGTAATGAGAGTGGTGTGGTGAACACGATTTGGTAAAGGTATCGATGAGAGGCCATGTAGGAGTACATGGTGGGTTGTTTCATTGAAGCCGACCTTAAGCACTGAGATCTGTATGCGCGATTTAAGATACAGCTACTACCATGCATTGGGCCCTGAAATATGACCCCGCTCGACTTCTTATTCACCCTAGCTCTCTGTCCAGGAGTTGCAAGTAGTTTCTGGTGTTTGTAGCCTACTGGAGGCCGTGGACAGCGCTGACCGTAGGGGTGGGCTGTGATGCGGTAGGTACGTGGCCGGGTGTACCGAATACCCGTTAGGTATCTCGGGAACCCTGTTCACATCGTTCGGGGCCATATGGGAAACCTCGGCCGGACTCCCTGCGGATGGAACCTGGATAGGCGATAAACCTGGACTGGAGGCTTAGGTGATTAGGTAGGTCGTGGCCGACACCCACGTTGGGCTTCCGCTTGAAGGTTGCCGAGTACATGTCGTGTAAACGACGGTAAGTGGTGAGAGCGTGTATGAAGAAGTACCCCCTGCAGGGTTAACATGATCTATTCGAATAGCCGCGTCCGCGGTAAAGGACTACTTGGTTGCCTATACAGTTCATAGACAAGTAAATGGAAACTACTAAAAGCCTCAAGATAAGTGTGAGTGCCGAGGATGGCTCCTCCGTAGGAGGACGGAGGTGGATCCTCGGTAGTGTATTGAAGTGGTGAATAGTGGACTCGTGTGCGCAAAACTATTTCAAGTTGAAGTATCGTAGGATAGCCTAGCCAAGAGTCAAAGCTGGCTTGCTGCAATAACTCCACCAACCCTTCTTGATACTATGCATGTATGTAGGATCTGATGTAAGTCTTGCTGAGTACCTTTGTACTCATGTTGCTATAATCTACATTTTTACAGAAAACGCTGCAACCCCTTCTGATGGGTTCTATGTAGACGTTGACATCAACGAGTAGGCTAAAGACCCAGGTGGTGACCCTGAGCTTGTGAAGGACCACATAGTATAGCCAGAGGCTTTCCAAGCCTCTTTTATTTTACTAGTTGTCTGTACTCAGACAAGTTACTTCCGCTGCTGGCTTGTATGATTGTATGACTTGTATGTTGGGTCGTGAGACCCGTACCTTTGTGTGTATGTTATGTATGGCTCACTGAGCCTTAAATAAAGTACTTGTGTCATAGAGTCATGATTGTGATGCTTCGTTGTATTTGCACATATCGAGCATATTGTGTGTATGATTGAAATGCTTGGTATGTGTGGGATCTGACTATCTAGTTGTTTATCTTTAGTAGCCTCTCTTACCGGGAAATGTCTCCTAGTGTTACCGCTGAGCCATGGTAGCTTGCTACTGCTCTGGAACACTTAGGCTGGCCGGCATGTGTCCTTCTTCGTTCCTGTGTCTGTCCCTTCAGGGAAATGTCACGCTTTGAGTACCGGAGTCCTGTTAGCCCGCTACAGCCCGGTTTACCAGAGTCCTGCTAGCCCAGTGCTACAGCCCGGACCCACTTGCTGATGACCGACACGTTCGAAGCTGGGTCATGGATGCCTGTCCCTGTAAGTCTGTGCCACTTTGGGTTTACGACTAGTCATGTCAGCCCGGGCTCTTTATCATATGGATGCTAGCGACACTATCATATACGTGAGCCAAAAGGCGCAAACGGTCCCGGGAAAAGGTAAGACGACACCCGTAGGGATACCGTGCGTGAGGCCGCAAAGTGATATGAGGTGTTACCAGCTAGATCGATGTGACATCGAGTCGGGGTCCTGACAGCGTTGGCATCAGAGCCGGACTGCCTGTAGGTTCTCCAAGCCAAACTGGTCGATGTTGAGTCTAGAAATTCTTTAGTTATATGTAGGGGAATTGTTTGTGGGATGGAACGTAAGGCTCTTTTTACTCCTTTATCTTATGACATTCTGATCTGAGTCAGTCCATTCTTCTACCGGGGTTAAGGAATTAGGATCTGTTCTCTCTATCAGGATCACGAGTTACTAATCAGTAGTACCTTATAAGTTTGATGGTTACCAGCCTAGTTCAGTTCTACTACCACATTATGTTGCCAGAATGGATTCAGAACCTTGTTATGATGATGATGAGTGTATATGTAATCCTTTGTCAAATGTCTCAAAATCCTTCTTGAGCATTTACAGCTGTTATGCTGCCGAAATTTTGCTAGAAATTCTAATGCCCTTGCATTATGATTGTGCTTTCAGATGGCCACTCGCGACCTCAATCAAGTGGTTCGCCTGACTCGATGCCTAGATGTACCCGGCCATACTGCTAAGTTGGTCAGGGTAATGACTGAGGCTGGATACCGCTGGTATCCTGAGTACACGGTCGAAGAGCAATTCCGAGATTTTAATCAGAGTCAGTATCTCTGCACTGTCAGGATATTTCCATCTTATCCTGGATCCACCGAGCCTCTTCACTGCTCCTATGGACTCGGGGTTACCATTGAGATGGCTGTGCAGGACGCCGCCTACTCTATGATGACCATTATGCGAGTCAGATCTGGGATATTTCGGGACTCTGATTTCCGGTATATGCCAGGATCACTTCCGGGAGCACAAGGGTATCTCCAGGCTATCTATGCTGACCCCACTCAGGAGGATTCACGGACTCGCACCACTGCTGAGATGCTCGAGGATAAGGACCGAGAAAATCGGGCCTTAAGGCTAGAGCTCTTCAACACCCGTGCTGACCACTGGGCCACTTTGACTCGGTTCGCACCGGCGGTGCAAGCTGGATATTCAGATATGCGCGATCTCTATCCTGTGAGATCTGCTCTGCCAGACGTGATGGTTTGGCGTGATGTAGGAGGCATCACCCCACCTCGCGGTCCCCGCAGGCCACCGTTTTTGGTCCAAGGCCTCATCCTAGCCCCTATGGTCCACAAGCTCCGCGAGACCGTCTGTTTCCGGATGATCATGTTGAACTTCCAGGCTATGGAGGTGACTTCTATGAGGACTACTACGGATCGGTCTGAGTTAGTGGTAGTATCACTAGTTCGCACTAGCTGTGTCGTCTATCGTCCCGCGTGACTCGTGGGATATGACCTAGTTTGTACTCCTTCCGGAGGTGTAGAAAAATAATGTATAGGAGCTTGGAATGCCTCCGATGAGATGTAATCCTCTTTTCACCGTAATAGTACTTTGTTTGGTCTTGTACTAAACCCTGTATGGTGTGTATGACGATGGAATAAAAGAAGCAGTTTCTGTATCTACCATGTCATACGGATGATCATCTTGCATTCCGAGTTATTTCTTACATTATGAATCCTATGTCGGAATTTTACCATCCTGACTAAATCATTGTCTTGTTTACCTAGGATGGTCAACACGCGCGCTAACCCTGCTTCTCAAGAGCAGGCCGAAGGCAGTGAAGCCAGGGATGCAAATCTGCCTCATCCTCCTTCACTAGCCGAGGTTATGATGGAAGCTGAGAGAAACAAGCGGGAGACAAACCGTTTGTTGGAGCGTATTGAACAGAATACAGCACACCATCAGAGGGCTAACGTGGTGTCACTCAGTGATTTTATCAAATTGCATCCACCCACGTTCCACCACTCCGTCGAGCCTCTCGACGCTGATGACTGGCTTTGCAGTATCTCTCATAAACTGTGTTCCGCGCTGGTAGCGGAGGCTGACAAGGTCACCTTTGCTGCATATCATCTTGAAGGCCCCGCCAGTCTATGGTGGGAGAATTATGGAGCTATGCGCCCAGCGGGCCATGTCACTACTTGGGCTGAATTCAGCGAGGCTTTCCGTGAACATCACATTCTGGAGGGTCTCATGGACCGTAAACGTGAAGAATTTTGCAGTTTCACCCAAGGCCGACTTTCTGTGGATGCCTATAGCAGGGAGTTTGGTAATCTCGCCCGATATGCAACTGAGGAAGTGTCTACTGACGCCAAGAAGCAAGCAAGGTTCCGTAAGGGCCTTAGTCCTGAGCTTCGCCGTGACCTCCGTCTGCATGAGTGCACATCTTTTTCGAAACTTGTCAACAAAGCCATCAGTGCTGAAACTGGTCAGACTGACTATGACGCAACACGCAAGCATGGCCGTGACATGGGTTCCTCATCCGGTGCTGGTCCTCAGAAGCGCCGCGTGTGGGTACCCAACACCGCCCTGCCACCCAGGTTCACACCGAGGCCATCCTTCCAGGCGCCTCGCCCCATTCAACAGTCTGCACCAGCCAAGCCCTATGGGGGTCCAACCAATAATGCTCCTCCACGTACCAGTTCCGTGACTTATTTCAAGTGTGGGGAATCTGGTCACTATATGCGTGAATGCCCCCAGACCAACCCCAATCAACCTGCTAAAGCTGTTGGCCGTGGCAAGCCGACAGGGAAAGTGTTTCATGCTAAACCGGTCACCGCTTCCCGTGGCCATGTCAACTGTATCTCTGCCGAAGAAGCTCAAGAGGATCCCAACGTCGTTCTCGGTACGCTTCTTGTTAACTGCCACCCGGCATCTGTTCTTTTCGATACAGGAGCCTCTCATTCTTTTATATCAGAAAGTTATGCTCGTTTGCATAACGTTGCATTCTGTGACATGCCATCCACTATGGAAATCTCTACCCCTGGGTCTAGATGGCAGACCTCTAGGGTAAGTTATGGAAATGAGATCCAAGTCGACAGACTTGTTTTCCTTGCGTCTTTGATAGCCCTTAAATCTTCAGATATTAATATCATTCTGGATATGGACTGGATGTCGGCTCATCATGCCCAAATCGATTGCTTCTCTAGGACTGTTCAACTCACCCATCCTTCGGGAAAGATAGTTAATGTCTTGACCCGAATAGCCAAGCGACAATTATATTCTCTTAACGCCAGCCCTTTGCCAGACCTTGAGGACGTTCCGGTAGTCCGTGACTTCCCGGATGTCTTTCCAGAGGAATTGCCAGGTGTTCCACCTGACAGGGATGTTGAGTTTGTAATAGATCTCATTCCAGGAACCGTTCCGATTGCTAGAAGACCTTATAAGATGGCACCCCTAGAACTAGCCGAGCTTAAGAAACAACTCGATGAGTCCTTGAAAAAGGGTTTCATCCGACCTAGCTCATCTCTATGGGCTTGCCCCGTCCTATTCGTCAAGAAGAAGGATGGTACGGACCGGATGGTTGTAGATTACCGACCTGTTAATTTGGTCACAATCAAGAACAAATATCCACTTCCCAGGATCAACGACCTGTACGATCAGCTCGCTGGATCCTCAGTCTTCTCCAAAATGGATTTGAGGTTGGGCTACCATCAAATCAAAATCAGGAACGGGGACATTCCTAAAACGGCCTTTGTCACTCGTTATGGCCAATACGAGTACACCGTCATGTCCTTCGGATTAACCAACGCTCCAGCCACCTTTTCTCGGTTAATGAACTCAATCTTCATGGAGTATTTGGATAAATTCGTCGTGGTTTACCTCGATGATATACTCATCTACTCCAAGAACGAGGAAGAACATGCCGAACATCTAAGGCTGGTGTTGCAGAAACTTCGAGAGCATCGCCTTTATGCCAAATTTTCTAAATGTGAATTCTGGTTGTCAGAAGTGACCTATCTGGGTCATGTAATATCTGGTAAAGGTATTGCTGTCAACCCCGAGCGAGTTCAAGCCGTCCTTAACTGGACTCCACCTGAATCGGTCAAGCAAGTTCGGAGCTTTCTGGGCTTAGCGAGCTATTGTCGTCGCTTTGTCGAGAACTTCTCCAAGGTTGCTAAACCTCTAACCGAACTCCTCAAGAAAGATAAGAAGTTCGAGTGGACTCCACAATGTGAGCACAGCTTTCAGGAACTGAAAAGACGCCTGACTTCTGCTCCCGTACTGGTACCGCCAGACTTCTCCAAGGACTTTGTTATCTACTGCGACGCCTCGCGACAAGGACTAGGTTGCATTCTCATGCAAGATCGACACGTAATTGCCTACGCTTCACGACAATTGCACCCACATGAGGAGAATTATCCTACCCATGATCTAGAGCTTGCAGCCGTAGTCTATGCACTTAAGACCTGGCGACATTACCTCCTCGGTAATCGTTGCGAAATATTCACTGATCACCAAAGTCTGAAGTACATCTTCACCCAACCGGATCTGAATCTCAGGCAAAGACGTTGGGTTGAATTGATCACAGACTTCGACTTAGGAATAACCTACACCCCAGGGAAAGCCAACGTCATGGCTGATGCGCTAAGTCGTAAATCTTATTGTAACAACCTGATGTTACAACAAAGTCAACCGCTTCTCCATGATGAATTTCGGAAGCTTAACCTTCACATTGTACCTCAAGGTTTTCTTTCCACCTTGGTAGCAAAACCTACTCTTACGGATCAAATCATCGCTGCCCAGAAGCGAGATAAGGGAATATCTAAAATCAAAGAGAACATTGCTAGCGGAGGTGCTAGTTGTTTCTCCACAAATGATCATGGTGTTGTGTACTTTGAGAACCGTCTAGTGGTTCCCAAGAACCAGCATCTACGGCAGTTGATCCTTAAGGAGGCTCATGAATCTCCTCTCACTATTCATCCCGGTAGTACTAAAATGTATCAGGACCTACGCCAGAGGTTCTGGTGGACTAGGATGAAGAGAGAAATTGCTCAGTATATTGCTAATTGCGACGTCTGTCGTCGTGTAAAAGTAGAGCATCAACGGCCTGCTGGCACCCTTCAACCCTTAGCTATTCCTGAATGGAAATGGGATAAAATTGGTATGGATTTCATTACTGGTTTTCCCAGGACCAAGAGAGGGAATAATGCTATTTTCGTCGTGGTCGATCGTCTTTCCAAAGTAGCTCATTTCTTACCTGTTCGTGAGAGTATAACCGCTAGTCAGCTGGCAGACTTATACATCTCCCGAATAGTGTCCCTTCATGGTGTCCCTTTGGAAATTAACTCGGATCGAGGAAGTCTGTTCACCTCTCGATTTTGGGAAAGTTTCCAAAATGCTATGGGAACTCGTCTCTCCTTTAGCACCGCTTTCCACCCTCAGTCGAGTGGTCAAGTGGAACGCGTCAACCAAATTCTAGAAGACATGCTCCGAGCCTCTGTTATCTCGTTCGGAATGGACTGGGAGAAGTGCCTTCCATTTGCCGAATTCGCTTACAATAACAGCTATCAATCTAGCTTGGGTAAAGCCCCATTTGAAGTTCTCTATGGACGACGATGTCGAACACCCCTTAACTGGTCAGAGACCGGGGAAAGACAATTCTTTGGCCCGGATATGATTCAGGAAGCAGAAGAACAAGTTCGTATCGTTCATGAAAAGTTGAAAACAGCCCAATCCCGTCAAAAGAGTCAATATGACCGAAAACATAAGGCTATGACTTTCGAGGTTGACGAGAAGGCTTATCTTCGGGTCACCCCTCTGAAGGGAACCCATCGTTTCGGTATCAAAGGCAAATTGGCTCCTCGTTACATTGGACCTTTTCGCATTCTTGCCAAACGAGGAGAAGTTGCCTACCAGTTGGAACTACCTCCGCACCTCTCCAGAGTTCACGATGTCTTCCACGTTTCTCAACTCAGGCGTTGCTTCTCGGATCCTATCCGTGAAGTGGACCACGAAACGCTTGATCTCCAAGATGATCTTACATATCGAGAGTACCCCATTCGTATCCTCGATCAAGCCGAACGTACCACGCGACGTCATAATATCAAGTTTCTCAAGGTTCAATGGTCGCACCATTCCGAGGATGAAGAACCTTGGGAAAGGGAGGATCGTCTTCGACTCGAGTATCCCGCCTTCTTCCCGGAGGAACCCAAATCTCGGGACGAGATTCTTTTGAGTGGGGGTGAGTTGTCACACCCTAGCTAGTCATGCATTAGAGTGTTGCATCATGTTTACTCTTCATCAGAAACTTGAAATGGGGATCTGTGAAACCCTCAGAACCATTTTGAAAATGACCCAAATAAAAATTTCTCCAAAATGGTCCAAGAAAATGCTCATGTTGCTCTCTGAAAATATTGGACAGAGATAAAAATCAAACCAATAATTTTAGTGGATCATGGACATTTATTTTGGGCATTTGGAATTAATGCATAAATATTTGCATTGGAAATATATTAATTATATATATTAATATATGCCCAAATATTATGCCAATTATAAAAGAGCTCTGGAATAATATATATAGCTCCTGCAAAAATTGGCATAAGTTAAATAAATGATTTAATATATTATTTAAATCAAAACAAATGTCAGAAATTAAAAAACAGAAAAATATATAACAGGAGGAGCTTACCTGGGCTCCTCCACTGTGCGGCCCAGCCAGCTGGCTGGCCCAGCCGGCAGCCGGCCCAGCCCACCTCCCTCCTCTGTCGTCTTCGCCCCGACAGAGGGAGGGGAGTGTGGCCGGCGCGCGCGCACGGCCACCGCGCCACACCACCTCTCTCCCTGCCTGCCTGCCCTCCCCTCCTCGCCTCGGTGTCCCTGGACGACGCCACGCCCTCCCCCCTGCTCTCTCTCACTCTCCCCCGGCTCTCCCCTCCTCTCCCTCGCTCTCTCTCTCGCCCGGCCAAACACCACCGTCGCCGCCGTTCACCTTAGCAGCCATCTCCGGCCACCCCTCGCTTCCCCGACCAGCTCAGGAGCTCCGCCACGACTCCCTCTTCCTCCCCACCGCTCCACAGCTCCCCGGAAGCCCTGCATCGCCGCCACGTCGCCGTTCCCCTCTTCGGGCTCCGACCACCGTCGCCGTCGAATTCGCCGTCTCCAGCGCGTCCCCGAGCCCGCTTCGACGCCCACTGCAACCGCGGTGAGCTACGCCACCGTTTCCCCCTCTCCTTCCCCTCGTTCCCTCACCGTAGCCACCTCCCCACCACGGCCGAACCTCCGCCGTCGCCGAGCTCGCCGTCGACGCAGCTCCGGTGACCATTTGGTCACCCCGGCGAGTCCAACGAGTTCGCAAGACCCCGTAGAGCATCCCTAGCGCCTCGCTTTGCTCGACTTCGAGCTCCAGCACCGTTCCCGTGCACGACCGAACCCCGGCGGCCGCAGCCGAGCTCGCCGCCGTCGACTCCGGCCACCCCGACCCCAACGGACTCCGCCAAGAGCTGCGGGTTGTCCTCAGCTCCACTCCGGTGGTCTCCGCGGCCCCTCTGGTGGCCGAAATGGCCAAAACCACTCCCGCCGCCGCGTCGGGCTCGCCGGCGGCTAAACGCCGGTGCAGCCGACTCGGGTTTGACCACGGGTGGGCCCTGGTTGACTCCCCTGAGTCAATGACAGGTGGGGCCCAGCCCTGTTAATTAAACATGATTAGTTTTAATTAAGTTTTAGTTAAAATAATCACCCTAACATGCGGGACCCACTGTCAGGTTTGACCTGGACCAGTTCCCTTGACCTGCTGACGTCACACTGACGTCAGGTTGATGCAGTAATTGATTTTCTGGATTTAATTTAAATCAGGAAATTCCAGAATATTATTTAAACTTCAAAAATTCATAACTTTTATTCTGTAACTCCAAATTGGACAAATTATATATGAAAAATGATCAGAAAAATCCAATCTACCCATCTGTACTATTTTCATGCATGATCAAACAAGTTAAATTGATGTTTTAAGCAGAACAAGAAAAGGCACTTAAAAAGGCCATATTTGAATTTGGAATTTGAATCTTTGATTCAAATTTGTTCAAACCCTTCTGGCCTTAGTTGCATTAGCCCAATACATTCATTTTGCCATGTCTCATGCATGCATCATGTTGTTGCATACTGTTTGGTAATGTTTGTGTATCGGTGCTCTCTGCAGCAGGTTCTGTCCCCGAGGAGTACCGTGATTACCCTAATGAAGAACCGTATCAGTGCATCGAACCATCAGGCAAGCAACCAATCATTTGATCATATCGATACAATCCCATGTTCTCGCTTCTTCTCTCTTTTACTGCACTAAGACAACGCGTTTCAAACTGCTGTGTGTTACGGTAGTTGAACCCATTTCCTCTGCATGACCTGTCATTGCCACAGTAACTAGATAAAACTCACTAGCATGTGTAGGAGTTGATTGAGCCATATGTATGTGTTGTTCCTACCTTGCTATGCCTGCTATGCTTAGAGTCGTGTCAGGTCTGGTTCATCTGGGTGATGGGCTAGAGTGAAATGATTATGTCGGTAATGAGAGTGGTGTGGTGAACACGATTTGGTAAAGGTATCGATGAGAGGCCATGTAGGAGTACATGGTGGGTTGTTTCATTGAAGCCGACCTTAAGCACTGAGATCTGTATGCGCGATTTAAGATACAGCTACTACCATGCATTGGGCCCTGAAATATGACCCCGCTCGACTTCTTATTCACCCTAGCTCTCTGTCCAGGAGTTGCAAGTAGTTTCTGGTGTTTGTAGCCTACTGGAGGCCGTGGACAGCGCTGCCCGTAGGGGTGGGCTGTGATGCGGTAGGTACGTGGCCGGGTGTACCGAATACCCGTTAGGTATCTCGGGAACCCTGTTCACATCGTTCGGGGCCGTATGGGAAACCTCGGCCGGACTCCCTGCGGATGGAACCTGAATAGGCGATAAACCTGGACTAGAGGCTTAAGTGTTTAGGTAGGTCGTGGTCTACACCCACGTCGGCTTTCGCTTGAAGTCTGCCGAGCACATATCGCGTGCAGACGCTAAGTGGTGGAAACATGTATGAAGAAGTACACCCCTGCAGGGTTATCATAATCTATTCGAATAGCCGCGTCCGCGGTAAAGGACTACTTGGTTGCCTATACAGTTCATAGACAAGTAAATGGAAACTGTTAAAAGCCTCAAGATAAGTGTGAGTGCCGAGGATGGCTCTTCCGTAGGAAGACGGAGGTGGATCCTCGGTAGTGTATTGAAGTGGTGAGTAGTGGACTCGTGTGCGCAAAACCATTTCAAGTTGGAGTATCGTAGGATAGTCTAGCCAAGAGTCAAAGCTGGCTTGCTGCAATACTCCACCAACCCTTCTTGATAATATGCATGTATGTAGGATCTGATGTAAGTCTTGCTGAGTACCTTTGTACTCATGTTGCTATAATCTACATTTTTACAGAAGACGCTGCAACCCCTTCTGATGGGTTCTATGTAGACGTTGACATCAACGAGTAGGCTAAAGACCCAGGTGGTGACCCTGAGCTTGTGAAGGACCTTGTAGTATAGCTAGGCTTTCCAAGCCTCTTTTATTTTACTAGTTGTCTGTACTCAGACAAGTTACTTCCGCTGCTGGTTTGTATGACTGTATGACTTGTATGTTGGGTCGTGAGACCCATACCTTTGTGTATGTTATGTATGGCTCCCCGAGCCTTAAATAAAGTACTTGTGTCGTAGAGTCATGTTGTGATGCTTCGTTGTATTTGCACATATCGAGCATATTGTGTGTATGATTGAAATGCTTGGTATGTGTGGGATCTGACTACCTAGTTGTTTATCTTTAGTAGCCTCTCTTACCGGGAAATGTCTCCTAGTGTTACCGCTGAGCCATGGTAGCTTGCTACTGCTCTGGAACACTTAGGCTGGCCGGCATGTGTCCTTCTTCGTTCCTGTGTCTGTCCCTTCGGGGAAATGTCACGCTTTGAGTACCGGAGTCCTGTTAGCCCGCTACAGCCCAGTTTACCGGAGTCCTGCTAGCCCAGTGCTACAGCCCGGACCCACTTGCTGATGACCGACACGTTCGAAGCTGGGTCATGGATGCCTGTCCCTGTAAGTCTGTGCCACTTTGGGTTTACGACTAGTCATGTCAGCCCGGGCTCTTTATCATATGGATGCTAGCGACACTATCATATACGTGAGCCAAAAGGCGCAAACGGTCCCGGGAAAAGGTAAGACGACACCCGTAGGGATACCGTGCGTGAGGCCGCAAAGTGATATGAGGTGTTACCAGCTAGATCGATGTGACATCGAGTCGGGGTCCTGACATGGGATTTGTCACTTCGTGTAAACGGAGAGGTATCTCTGGGCCCACTCGGTAGGACATCATCATAATGTGCACAACGTGATCAAGGAGTTGATCACGGGATGATGTGTTACGGAACAAGTAAAGAGACTTGCCGGTAACGAGATTGAACAAGGTATCGGGATACCGACGATCGAATCTTGGGCAAGTATCGTACCGATAGACAAAGGGAATTGTATACGGGATTGATTGAATCCTTGACATCGTGGTTCATCCAATGAGATCATCGTGGAGCATGCGGGGGCCAACATGGGTATCTAGTTCCCGCTGTTGGTTATTGACCGGAGAGTTGTCTCGGCCATGTCTGCATGACTCCCGAGCCCGTAGGGTCTACACACTTAAGGTTCGATGACGCTAGGGTTATAGGGAAATTATGTACGCGGTTACCGTATGTTTTTCAGAGTCCTAGATGAGATCCGGACATCACGAGGAGTTCCGGAATGGTCCGGAGGTAAAGATTGATATATAGGAAGTATGGTTTTGGCCACCGGAAGTGTTCCGAACATGACCAGTAGTGTACCGGGACCACCGGAGGGGTCCGGGGGTCCACCAGGTGGGGCCACCAGCCCCAGAGGCCTACATGGGACAATAGTGGGAAGGGACCAGCCCCTAGGTGGGCTGGGGCGCCTCCCACAAGGTCCAAGGCGCTTCCAAGAGGGAAGGGGGGCAAACCCTAGGGCAGATGGGCCCTAAGGCCCACCTAGGTGCGCCTCCCCCTCTCCCCCTTGTGGCCGCCAGCCTAGATGGGATCTAGGGCTGCCGCACCCCTTGGGGTGGGAACCCTAGAGGGGGTGCAGCCCCCTCCCCTCCCCCTATATATACTTGAGGTATGGGGGCTGCCCAACATACGATTCGATCTCTCTCTTGGCGCAGCCCTACCTCTCTCCCTCCTCGTCTCTCGTAGTGCTTGGCGAAGCCCTGCTGGAGTCCCGCGCTCCTCCACCACCACCATGTCATCGTGCTGATGCTGGACGGAGTCTTCCCCAACCTCTCCTTCTCCCCTTGCTGGATCAAGGCGTAGGAGGCGTCATCGGGCTGTACGTGTGTTGAACGCGGAGGCGCCGTTGTTCGGCGCTTAGATCAGAATCAACCGCGATCTGAATCTCTACGAGTACGACTCCTTCATCCGCGTTCTTGTAACGCTTCCGCTTAGCGATCTACAAGGGTATGTAGATGCACTCTCCTTCCCCTCGTTGCTAGATTACTCCATAGATTGATCTTGGTGATGCGTAGAAAATTTTAAATTTCTGCTACGATCCCCAACAGTGGCATCATGAGCTAGGTCTATGCGTAGTTTCTATGCACAAGTAGAACACAAAGCAGTTGTGGGCATCGATATTGTCAATTTACTTGTCGTTACTAGTCTTATCTTGATTCGGCAGCATCATGGGATGAAGCGGCCCAGACCGACCTTACACGTACTCTTATGTGAGACTGGTTCCACCGACTGACATGCACTAGTTGCATAAGGTGGCTAGCAGGTGTCTGTCTCTCCCACTTTAGTCGGATCGGATTCGGTGAAAAGGGTCCTTATGAAGGGTAAATATAAATTGGCATATCACGTTATGGTTTTGGCGTAGGTAAGAAACATTCTTCCTAGAAACCTATAGCAGCCACGTAAAAACTTGCAACAGCAATTAGAGGACGTCTAACTTGTTTTTGCAGCATATGCCTTGTGATGTGATATGGCCAAAAGGATGTGATGAATGATATATGTGATGTATGAGATTGATCTTGTTCTTGTAATATGAATCACGACTTGCATGTCGATGAGTATGACAACCGGCAGGAGCCATAGGAGTTGTCTTAATTTATTTATGACCTGCGTGTCAACATAAACGTCATGTAATTACTTTACTTTATTGCTAAAGTGTTAGCCATAGTAGCAGAAGTAATAGATGACGAGACAACTTCAAGAAGACACGATGATGGAGATCATGATGATGGAGATCATGGTGTCATGCCGGTGACAACGATGATCATGGAGCCCCAAAGATGGAGATCATAAGGAGCAAAATGATATTGGCCATATCATGTCACTATTTGACTGCATGTGATGTTTATCATGTTTTACATCTTATTTGCTTAGAACGACGGTAGCTTAAATAAGATGATTCCTCACTAAAATTTCAAGAAAATTGTTCCCCCTAACTGTGCACCATTGTGAAGGTTCGTTGTTTCGAAGCACCATGTGATGATCGGGTGTGATAGATTCTAACATTCGAATACAACGGGTGTTGACGAGCCTAGCATGTACAGACATGGCCTCGGAACACATGCGAAACACTTAGGTTGACTTGACGAGCCTAGCATGTACAGACATGGCCTCGGAACACGGAAGACCGAAAGGTCGAACATGAGTCGTATAGAAGATACGATCAACATGAGATGTTCACCGTTGATGACTAGTCCATCTCACGTGATGATCAGACACGGCCTAGTCGATTCGGATCATGTTTCACTTAGATGACTAGAGGGATGTTTATCTGAGTGGGAGTTCATCAAATAATTTGATTAGATGAACTCAATTATCATGAACATAGTCTAAATTGTCTTTGCAAATATGTTGTAGATAGATAGCTCACGTTGTAGCTCCCTGTTTCAATACGTTCCTAGAGAAAGACTAAGTTGAAAGATATTGTAAGCAATGATGCGGACTAGGTCCGTAGTCCGAGGAGTGTCCTCACTGCTACATAGAAGGCTTACGTCTTTGATGCACCGCTCGATGTGCAAACCCCTACAACATCGTCTGTGGATGTTGTGAACACCTGACAGACACATCCTGATGACTACTTGATAGTTTAGTGCACCATACTTTACGGCTTAGAATCAGGATTCCAATGACGTTTTGAACGCCATAGAACATATGAGATGTTCCAAGAGCTGAAATTGGGATTTCAGGCTCATGCCCGTGTTGAGAGGTGTGAGACCTATGACAAGTTCTTTTGCCAACAAGATGGAGGAGAATAGCTCGGCTAGCGAGCATGTGCTCAGAATGTCTGGGTGCTACAATCACTTAAATCAAGTGGGAGTTAAACTTCCAGATAAGATAGTGATTGATAGAGTTATCTAGCCACTATCACTAAGCTACTAGATCTTCGTGATGAACTATGACATGCAAGGGATGGAGTTGATCCCGGAGCTGTTCGCGGTGCTTAAGACTGTAAAAGGTAGAAATCAAGAAGGAGCATCAAGTGTTGATGGTTTAACAAGACCACTGGTTTCAAGAAGGGCAAGGGCTAGAAGGGAAACTTCATGGATGGCAAACTAGTTGCCGCTCCAGTGAAGGAACCCAAGGTTGAACCCAAACCCAAGACTAAGTGCTTTTATTGTAAGGGGAACGGTCACTGGTAGCGGAATTACCCCAAATGCATGGTAGATAAGAAGGCTGGCAACTTCAACAAAGTATATACGTGTTATTAATGTGTACCTCACTAGTACTCCTGGTAGCACCTGGGTATTGGATACCGGTTCAGTTGCTATTATTGGTGACTTGAACAAAAGCTACGGACTAAACGGAGACTGGCTAAGGGCGAGGTGACGATGTGTGTTGGAAGTGTTTCCAAAGTTGATGAGGTCACCATCGCACGCTCCATCTGCCTTCGGGATTAGTATTGAACCTAGATAAATGTTATCAGGTGTCTACGTTGAGCATGAATATGATTAGATAATGTTCATTGCAATACGGTTATTCATTTAAGTTAGAGAATACTGGTTATTCTGTTTACATGAATAATACCTTTCATGGTCATGCACCCGATGTGAATGGTTCATTGAATCTCGGTCGTGGTAATACACATGTTCACGCCAAAAGATGTAGAGTTAATAATGATAGTACCACTTTCTTGTGGCACTGCCGCTTAGGTCATATTGGCGTAAGATGCATGAAGAAACTCCATGTCAATGGATGTTTGGAGTCACTTGATTTTGAATCGCTTGACACATGCGAGCCATGCCTCATGGGCAGGATGACTAAGACCCCATTTTCAGATACAATGAAAATGGGCAAGTGACTTGTTGGAAATCATACATGTTGATGCGTGTGATCCAATGAGAATTGAAGCGTGCGGTGGATATCACTATTTTATCATCTTCACTGACGATTTGGGTAGATATAGGTATATTTACTTAATGAAGCACAAGTCTGAAATGTTTGAAAAGTTCAAGCGATTTCAGAGTGAAGTTAAGAATCATCATAACAAGAAGATCATGTTCCTACGATCTGATCAAAGGGGATTTTCCGAGTTATGAGTTTGGCAATCACTTAAGACATTGTGGATTTGTTTCGCAGTTGAAGCCACCTGGAACACCACATCGTAATGGTGTGTCCGGACGTCGTAATCGAACCTTATGAGATATGGTGCGATCTATGATGTCTCTTACCGATCTACCGCTATTATTTTGAGGTTATGCATTAGAGACAACTGCATTCACTTTAGATAGGACACCATATAAGTCCGTTGAGACGATGTTGTATGAACATTGGTTTGGCAAGAAACCAAAGTTGTCGTTTCTTAATGTTTGGGGCTGCGATGCTTAAGGCTTCAGCCGGAGAATCTCGAACCCAAAGCGGACAAACACATCTTCATAGGATACCCAAAGGTTACAGTTGGGTATACATTCTATCTCAGATCCGAGGGCAAATTGTTTGTTGCTAAGAACGGGTCCTTTCTCGAGAAGGAGTTTCTCTCGAAAGAATTGAGTGGGAGGAAGATAGAACTTGATGAGGTTGTCGAACCTTTATTTCAACCAGAGAGTGATGCAACACAGAAAGATGTTTTCTGTGGCGCCTACGTCTGTTGAAGAGGAAGTTAATGATAGTGATCATGAAGCTTCGGATCAAGTTGCTATCAAACCTCATAGGTTGACAAGGATATGTACTACTCCTGAGTGGTACGGTAATCCTGTCTTAGATATCATGTTGTTAGACAACAATGAACCTACGAGCTATGGAGAAGCGATGGTGGGCCCGTATTCGGACAAATGGTTAGAAGCCATGAAATCCGAGATAGGATCCATGTATCAGAACAAAGTATGGACTTTGGTGGACTTGCCCGATGATCGGCAAGCCATTGAGATAACTGGATCTTTAAGAAGAAGACGGACGTGGGCGGTAATGTTACCGTCTATGAAGGTCAACTTGTGGGAAAGAGTCTTTTCACAAGTTCAAGGAGTTGACTACGATGAGAATTTCTCACCCGTAGCGATGCTTAAGTCCGTCGGAATCATGTTAGCATTAGCTATATTTTTCGATTATGAAATCTGACAGATGGATGTCAAAACAAGTTTTCTTACCAGTTTTCGTAAGAAAAGTTGTCTGTGATACAATAAAAGGTTTTGTCGATCCTAAGGATGCTAAAAAGGTATGCTGGCTCTAGCAATCCTTCTATGGACTAGAGCAAGCGTCTCGGAGTCGGAATATGTGCTTTGATGGAGTGATCAAAGCTTTTAGGTTTATACAATGTTTGCTAGAAACTTGTATTTACAAGAAAGTGAGTGGGAGCACTACAACATTTCTGATAAGTATATGTGGATGACATATTGTTGATCCGAAATAATGTAGAATTTTTGGAAAGCATAAACGGTTGTTTGAAGAGTGTTTTTCAAAGGAAGACCTGGATAAAGCTGCTTACATATTGGGCATCAAGATCTATAGAGATAGATCAAGACACCTGATGATACTTTCAAAGAACGCAGACCTTGACATGTTTTTGAAGGAGTTCAAAATAGATCAGTCAAAGAAGGGGTTCTTACCTGAGTTGTAAGGTGTGAAGTTGAGTAAGACTCGAAGATTGACCACGGCAGAAGAAAGAGGAAGGACGAAGGTCGTCCCCTAT
Source organism: Triticum dicoccoides (assembly GCF_002162155.2). Taxonomy (NCBI): domain Eukaryota; kingdom Viridiplantae; phylum Streptophyta; class Magnoliopsida; order Poales; family Poaceae; genus Triticum; species Triticum dicoccoides. Next base: position 453,779,819 of record NC_041380.1, read on the forward strand.
GCTTTTGTCATAGGCTCTATACGGTATGCCATGCTGAGTACCGCACCTGATGTGTGCCTTGCCGCATGTCTGGCAAGAGGGTACAAAGGTGATCTAGGAGTGGATCACCGGATAGCGGTCAAGAATTATCCTTAGAGGAATAAGGAAATGTTTCTCGGTTATGGAGGTGATAAAGAGTTCGACGTAAAGAGTTACGTTGATGCAAGCTTAACACCTATCCGGATAGCTCTGAGTAGAGATACCGGATACGTATAATGGAGCAACAATTTGGAATAGCTCCAAGTGGAATGTGGTAGCAGCATCTATGATATGACATAAAGTTTTGCAAAATACATAGGGATCTGAATATGGCAGACCCGTTGACTACAACCTCTCTCACAAGCATAACATGATCAAACCCAGAACTCATTGAGTGTTAATCACATAGTGATGTGAACTAGATTATTGAGTCTAGTAAACTCTTTGGATGTTGGTCACATGGCGATGTGACCTGTGAGTGTTAATCACATGGCGTTTGTGAACTAGATTATTGACTCTAGTGCAAGTGGGAGACTGTTGGAAATATGCCCTAGAGGCAATAATAAATTAGTTATTATTATATCATATTTCATTGTTCATGATAATCGTTTATTATCCATGCTAGAATAGTATTGATAGGAAACTCAGATACATGTGTGGATACATAGACAACACCATGTCCCTAGTAAGCCTCTAGTTGACTAGCTCGTTGATCAATAGATGGTTACGGTTTCCTAACCATGGACATTGGATGTCGTTGATAACGGGATCACATCATTAGGAGAATGATGTGATGGACAAGACCCAATCCTAAGCCTAGCACAAAGATCGTGTAGTTCATATGCTAAAGCTTTTCTAATGTTAAGTATCATTTCCTTAGACCATGAGATTGTGTAACTCCCGGATACCGTAGGAGTGCTTTGGGTGTGCCAAACATCACAACGTAACTGGGTGGCTATAAAGGTACACTACGGGTATCTCCGAAAGTGTCTGTTGGGTTGGCACGAATCGAGACTGGGATTTGTCACTCCGTGTAAACGGAGAGGTATCTCTGGGCCCACTCGGTAGGACATCATCATAATGTGCACAATGTGATCAAGGAGTTGATCACGGGATGATGTGTTACGGAACGAGTAAAGAGACTTGCCGGTAACGAGATTGAACAAGGTATCGGGATACCGACGATCGAATCTCGGGCAAGTATCGTACCGATAGACAAAGGGAATTGTATACGGGATTGATTGAATCCTTGACATCGTGGTTCATCCGATGAGATCATTGTGGAGCATGTGGGAGCCAACATGGGTATCGAGTTCCCGTTGTTGGTTATTGACCGGAGAGTTGTCTCGGCCATGTCTGCATGACTCCCGAGCCCGTAGGGTCTACACACTTAAGGTTCGATGACGCTAGGGTTATAGGGAAAGTATGTACGCGGTTACCGAATGTTTTTCGGAGTCCCGGATGAGATCCCGGACGTCACGAGGAGTTCCTGAATGGTCCGGAGGTAAAGATTGATATATAGGAAGTATGGTTTTGGCCACCGGAAGTGTTCCGGGCATCACCGGTAGTGTACCGGGACCACCGGAGGGGTCCGAGGGTCCACCAGGTGGGGCCACCAGCCCCGGAGGCCTACATGGGCCAATAGTGGGAAGGGACCAGCCCCTAGGTGAGCTGGGGCGCCTCCCACCAAGGCCCAAGGCGCCTCCAAGAGGGAAGGGGGCAAACCCTAGGGCAGACGGGCCCTAAGGCCCACCCAGGTGCGCCTCCCCCTCTCCCCCTTATGGCCGCCACCCTAGATGGGATCTAGGGTTTCCGCACCCCTTGGGGTGGGAACCCTAGAGGGGGCGCAACCCCCTCCCCTCCCCCTATATATACTTGAGGTATGGGGGCTTCCCAACATACGATTCGATCTCTCTCTTGGCGCAGCCCTACCTCTCTCCCTCCTCGTCTCTCATAGTGCTTGGCGAAGCCCTGCTGGAGTCCCGCGCTCCTCCACCACCACCACGCCGTCGTGCTGCTGCTGGACGGAGTCTTCCCGAACCTCTCCTTCTCCCCTTGCTGGATCAAGGTGTAGGAGACGTCACCGGGCTGCACGTGTGTTGAACGCGGAGGCGCCGTTGTTCGGCGCTTAGATCGGAATCAACCGTGATCTGAATCGCTACGAGTACGACTCCTTCATCCGTGTTCTTGTAACGCTTCCGCTTAGCGATCTACAAGGGTATGTAGATGCACTCTCCTTCCCCTCGTTGCTAGAATACTCCATAGATTGATCTTGGTGATGCGTAGAAAATTTTAAATTTCTGCTACGATCCCCAACAAGAAGAACTTCCACAAGTTCAAGGGAAAGAACTATGTCCAGCAGAATACTACCTTTAAGAAGAAGGGTAAGAAGAAAGACAGAAAGAGAGATGGTTGTTTTACTTGTGGTTCAGAGGAACATTGGGCAAACAAGTGCCCAAACAAGTACAAGAAGCCAACACAGGACTCCAAGTCTGTGAATGTCCTTCTGAGCAACAATGATGGGGCATGTGGGTATGGTAATCTATTTACCATACTTTCAGTTTGTCAGCCCACCGATTGGTGGGTTGACACTTGTTGGGGAACGTAGTAATTTCAAAAAAATTCCTAAGCACACGCAAGATCATGGTGATGCATAGCAACGAGAGGGGATAGTGTTGTCTACGTACCCTTGTAGACTGACAGCGGAAGCTTTATGACAACGCGGTTGATGTAGTCGTACGTCTTCACGGCCCGACCGATCAAGCACCGAAACTACGGCACCTCCGAGTTTTAGCACACGTTCAGCTCGATGACGATCCCAGACTTCGACCCAGCAAAGTGTCGGGGAAGAGTTCCGTCAGCACGACGGTGTGGTGACGATCTTGATGTTCTACCATCGCAGGGCTTCGCCTAAGCACCGCTACAATATTATCGAGGAGTATGGTGGAGGGGGGCACCGCACACGGCTAAGAGAACGATCTTGAAGATCAACTTGTGTGTCTATGGGGTGCCCCCTGCCCCCGTATATAAAGGGGTGGAGGAGGGGAGGGCCGGCCCTCTCTATGGCGCGCCCTAGGGGAGTCCTACTCCCACCGGGAGTAGGATTCCCCCTTTCCTAGTCCAACTAGGAGTCCTTCCATGTAGTAGGAGTAGGAGTCAAGGCAAGGGAAAGGAGAAGAGAAGGAAGGAGGGGGCGCAGCCCTTCCCCCTAGTCCAATTCGTACTAGGCCTTGGGGGGGCGCCCAACCTCTCCTATCTCTTTCCCCTAAAGCCCAATAAGGCCCATATACTCCCCGGCGAATTCCCATAACTCTCCGGTACTCCGAAAAATACTCGAATCACTCGGAACCTTTCCGATGTCCGAATATAGTTGTCCAATTTATCGATCTTTACATCTCGACCAATTCGAGACTCCTCGTCATGTCCCCGATCTCATCCGGGACTCCGAACTCCTTCGGTACATCAAAACTCATAAACTCATAATATAACTGTCATCGAAACCTTAAGCGTGCGGACCCTACGGGTTCGAGAACAATGTAGACATGACCGAGACACGTCTCCGGTCAATAACCAATAGCGGAACCTGGATGCTCGTATTGGCTCCCACATATTCTACGAAGATCTTTATCGGTCAGACTGCATAGCAACATATGTTGTTCCCTTTGTCATCAGTATGTTACTTGCCCGAGATTCGATCGTCGGTATCTCAATAACTAGTTCAATCTCGTTACCGACAAGTCTCTTTACTCGTTTCATAATACATCATCTCACAACTAACTCATTAGTTGCAATGCTTGCAAGGCTTATGTGATGTGCATTACCGAGAGGGCCCAGAGATACCTCTCTGACAATCGAAGTGACAAATCCTAATCTCAAAGTACGTCAACCCAACATGTACCTTTGGAGACACCTGTAGAGCTCCTTTATAATCACCCAGTTACGTTGTGACGTTTGGTAGCACACAAAGTGTTCCTCCGGTAAACGGGAGTTGCATAATCTCATAGTCATAGGAACATGTATAAGTCATGAAGAAAGCAATAGCAACATACTAAACGATCGGGTGCTAAGCTAATGGAAAGGGTCATGTCAATCACATCATTCTCCTAATGATGTGATCCCGTTAATCAAATGACAACACATGTCTATGGTTAGGAAACATAACCATCTTCGATTAACGAGCTAGTCAAGTAGAGGCATACTAGTGACACTTTATTTGTCTATGTATTCACACATGTATTATGTTTCCGGTTAATACAATTCTAGCATGAATAATAAACATTTATCATGAAATAAGGAAATAAATAATAACTTTATTATTGCCTCTAGGGCATATTTCTTTCAGTCTCCCACTTGCACTAGAGTCAATAATCTAGATCACATTGCCATGTGATTTAGCACCAATAGTTCACATCATTATGTGACCAACACTCAAAGGGTTTACTAGAGTCAATAATCTAGTTCACATCGCTATGTGATTAACACCCAAAGAGTACTAAGGTGTGATCATGTTTTGCCTGTGAGAGAAGTTTAGTCAACGGGTCTGCCATATTCAGATCCGTATGTATTTTGCAAATTTCTATGTCAACAATGCTCTGCACGGAGCTAATCTAGCTAATTGCTCCCACTTTCAATATGCATCCAGATTGAGACTTAGAATCATCTGGATCAGTGTCAAAGTTTGCATCGACGTAACCTTTTATGACGAACCTTTTGTCACCTCCATAATCGAGAAACATATCCTTATTCCACTAAGGATAATTTTTGACCACTGTCCAGTGATCTACTCCTAGATCACTATTGTACTTCCTTGCCAACATCAGTGTAGTATATACAATAGATCTGGTACACAGCATGGCATACTTTATAGTACCTAAGGCTGAGGCATAGGGAATGACTTTCATTCTCTTTCTATCTTCTGCCATGGTCGGGCTTTGAGTCTTACTCAATTTCACACCTTGTAACATAGGCAAGAACTCTTTCTTTGACTGTTCCATTCTGAACTACTTCAAAAACTTGTCAAGGTATGTACTCAATAAAAAAACTTATCAAGCGTCTTGATATATCTCTATATATCTTGATGCTTAATATGTAAGCAGCTTCACCGAGGTCTTTCTTTGAAAAACTTTTTTTCAAAACACTCCTTTATGCTTTGCAGAATAATTCTACATTATTTCCGATCAACAATATGTCATTCACATATACTTATCAGAAATGTTGTAGTGCTCCCACTCACTTTCTTGTAAATACAGGCTTCACCGCAAGTCTGTATAAAACTATATGCTTTGATCATCTCATTAAAGCGCATATTCCAACTCCGAGATGCTTGCACCAGTCCATAGATGGATCGCTGGAGCTTGCACATTTTGTTAGCACCTTTAGGATTGATAAAACATTCTGGTTGTATCATATACAACTCTTCTTTAATAAATCCATTAAGGAATGCAGTTTTGTTTATCCATTTGCTAGATTTCATAAAATGTGGCAATTGCTAACATGATTCGGACAGACTTAAGCATAGATACGAGTGAGAAATTCTCATCGTAGTCAACACCTTGAACTTGTCGAAAACCTTTTTGCGACAATTCTAGTTTTGTAGATAGTAACACTACTATCAGCGTCCGTCTTCCTCTTGAAGATCCATTTAATCTCAATGGCTCGCCGATCATTGGGCAAGTCAATCAAAGTCCATACTTTGTTCTCATACATGGATCTCATCTCAGATTTCATGGCCTCAAGCCATTTCGCGGAATCTGGGCTCATCATCGCTTCCTCATAGTTCGTAGGCTCATCATGGTCAAGTAACATGACTTCCAGAACTAGATTATCGTACCACTCTGGTGCGGATCTAACTCTGGTTTACCTATGAGGTTCGGTAGTAACTTGATCCGAAGTTACATGATCATCATCATTAGCTTCCTCACTAATCGGTCTAGTAGTCACAGGAATAGATTTCTGTGATGAACTACTTTCCAATAAGGGAGCAGGTACAATTACCTTATCAAGTTTTCTACTTTCCTCCCACTCACTTCTTTCGAGAGAAACTCCTTCTCTGGAAAGGATCCATTCTCAGCAATGAATATCTTGCCTTCGAATCTGTGATAGAAGGTGTACCCAACATTTTCTTTTGGGTATCCTATGAAGATGCACTTCTCCGATTTAGGTTTGAGCTTATCAAGTTGAAACTTTTTCACATAAGCATTGCAACCTTAAACTTTAAGAAACGACAGCTTAGGTTTCTTGCCAAACCATAGTTCATATGGTGTCGTCTCAACGGATTTAGATGGTGCCCTATTTAACGTGAATGTAGCTGTCTCTAATGCATAACCCCAAAACGATAGTGGTAATCGGTAAGAGACATCATAGATCGCACCATATCTAATAAAGCACGGTTTTGACGTTCGGACACACCATTACACCGTGGTGTTCCAGGTGGCATGAGTAGTGAAACTATTTCACATTGTTTTAACTGAAGGCCAAACTCGTAACTCAAATATTTTATTTCCGCGATCATCTCGTAGAAACTTTTATTTTTGTTATGATGATTCTCCACTTCACTCTAAAATTCTTTGAACTTTTCAAATATTTCAGACTTGTGTTTCATCAAGTAGATATACTCATATCTGCTCAAATCATCTGTGAAGATCAGAAAATAATGATACTTGTCGCGAGCCTCAGTATTCATCAGACCACATACATCAGTATGTATGATTTCCAACAAATCTGTTGCTCGCTCCATTGTTCCGAAGAACAAAGTCTTAGTCATCTTGCCCATGAGGCATGGTTCGCAAGCATCAACTGATTCATAATCAAGTGATTCCAAAAGCCCATCAGCATGGAGTTTCTTCATGCACTTTACACCAATATGACCTAAACGGCAGTGCCACAAATAAGCTGCACTATCATTATTAACTTTGCATCTTTTGGTTTCAATATTATGATTATGTGTATCACTATGATCGAGATCCAATGAACTATTTTCATTGGGTGTGTAACCATATAAGGTTTTATTCATGTAAACAGTACAACAATTTATTCTCTTACTTAAATGAATAACCATATTACAATAAACATGATCAAATCATATTCATGCTCAACGCAAACACCAAATAACACTTATTTAGGTTCAACATTAATCCCGAAAGTATAGGGAGTGTGCGATGATGATCATATCAATCTTGGAACCACTTTCAACACACATCGTCACTTCACCCTTAACTAGTCTCTGTTTATTCTGCAACTCCCGTTTCGAGTTACTAATCTTAGCAACTGAACTAGTATCAAATACTGAGGGGTTGCTATAAACACTAGTAAAGTACACATCAATAACATGTATATCAAATATACTTATGTTCACTTTGCCATCCTTCTTATCCGCTAATCACTTGGGGTAGTTCTGCTTCTAGTGACCAGTCCCTTTGCAGTATAAGCACTTAGTCTCAGGCTTAGGACCAGACTTGGGCTTCTTCACTTGAGCAGCAACTTGCTTGCCGTTCTTCTTGAAGTTCCCCTTCTTCCCTTTGCCCTTTTCTTGAAACTAGTGGTCTTATCAACCATCAACACTCGATGCTCTTTCTTGATTTCTACCTTCATCGATTTCATCATCATGAAAAACTCGGGAGTCATTTTCGTCATCCCTTGCATACTATAGTTCATCACGTAGTTCTACTAACTTGGTGATGGTGACTAGAAAATTCTGTCAATCACTATCTTATCTGGAAGATTAACTCCCACTTGATTCAAGCGATTGTAGTACCCAGACAATCTGAGCACATGCTCACTAGTTGAGCGATTCTCCTCCATCTTTTAGCTATAGAACTTGTTGGAAACTTCATATCTCTCAACTCAGGTATTTGCTTGAAATATTAACTTCAACTCATGGAACATCTCATATGGTCCATGACGTTCAAAACGTCTTTGAAGTCCAGATTCTAAGCCGTTAAGCATGGTGCACTAAACTATCAAGTAGTCATCATATTGAGCTAGCCAAACGTTCATAACGTCTGCATCTGCTCCTGCAATAGGTCTGTCACCTAGCGGTGCATCAAGGACATAATTCTTCTATGCAGCAATGAGGATAAACCTCAGATCACGGATCCAATCCGCATCATTGCTACTGACATCTTTCAACACAATTTTCTCTAGGAACATATCAAAATAAACATATGAAAACAACAACGCGAGCTATTAATCTACAACATAGATATGCTAATACTACTAGGACTAAGTTCGTGATAAATTAAAGTTCAATTAATCATATTACTTAAGAACTCCCACTTAGATAGACATCCCTCTAATCCTCTAAGTGATCACGTGATCCAAATCAACTAAACCATGTCCGATCATCACGTGAGATGGAGTAGTTTCAATGGTGAACATCATTATGTTGATCATATCTAATATATGATTCATGCTCGACCTTTCGGTCTCCATGTTCCGAGGCCATATTTGTATATGCTTGGCTCGTCAAGTATAACCTGAGTATTCCGCGTGTGCAACTGTTTTGCACCCGTTGTATTTGAACGTAGAGCCTATCACACCCGATCATCACGTGGTGTCTCAGCACGAAGAACTTTCGCAACGGTGCATACTCAGGGAGAACACTTCTTGATAATTAGTGAGAGATCATCTTAAAATGCTATCTTCAAACAAAGCAAGATAAGATGCATAAAAGATAAACATCACATGCAATCAATATAAGTGATATGATATGGCCATCATCATCTTGTGCTTGTGATCTCCATCTTCGAAGTACCTTCATGATCACCATCGTCACCGGCGCGACACCTTGATCACCATCGTAGCATCGTTGTCGTCTCGTCAATCTTATGCTTCCACGACAATCGCTACCGCTTAGTGATAAAGTAAAGCATTACAGCGCAATTGCATTGCATACAATAAAGCGACAACCATATGGCTCCTGCCAGTTGCCGATACCTTGGTTACAAAACATGATCATCTCATACAATAAAATTTAGCATCATGTCTTGACCATATCACATCACAACATGCCCTGCAAAAACAAGTTAGACGTCCTCTACTTTGTTGTTGCAAGTTTTACGTGGCTGCTACGGGCTTAAGTAAGAACCAATCTTACCTACGCATCAAAACCACAACGATAGTTTGTCAAGTTGGTGCTGTTTTAACCTTCGCAAGGACCGGGCGTAGCCACACTCGGTTCAACTAAAGTTGGAGAAACTGTCACCCGCTAGCCACCTTTGTGCAAAGCACGTCGGGAGAACCGGTCTCGCGTAAGCGTACGCGTAATGTCGGTCCGGGCCGCTTCGTTCAACAATACCGCCAAATCAAAGTATGACATGCTGGTAAGCAGTATGACTTATATCGCCCACAACTCACTTGTGTTCTACTCGTGCACAACATCAACACATAAAACCTAGGCTCTGATACCACTGTTGGGGAACGTAGTAATTTCAAAAAAATTCCTACGCACACACAAGATCATGGTGATGCATAGCAACGAGAGGGGAGAGTGTTGTCTACGTACCCTTGTAGACCGACAGCGGAAGCGTTATGACAACGCGGTTGATGTAGTCGTACGTCTTCACGGCCCGACCGATCAAGCACCGAAACTACGGCACCTCCGAGTTTTAGCACACATTCAGCTCGATGACGATCCCCGGACTCCGATCCAGCAAAGTGTCGGGGAAGAGTTCCGTCAGCACGACGGTGTGGTGACGATCTTGATGTTCTACCGTCGCAGGGCTTCGCCTAAGCACCGCTACAATATTATCGAGGAGTATGGTGGAGGGGGGCACCGCACACGGCTAAGAGAACGATCTTGAAGATCAACGTGTGTGTCTATGGGGTTCCCCCTGCCCCCGTATATAAAGGAGTGGAGGAGGGGAGGGCCGGCCCTCTCTATGGCGCGCCCTAGGGGAGTCCTACTCCCATCGGGAGTAGGATTCCCCCTTCCCTAGTCCAACTAGGAGTCCTTCCATATAGTAGGAGTAGGAGTCAAGGCAAGGGAAAGGAGAAGAGAAGGAAGGAGGGGGCGCAACCCTTCCCCCTAGTCCAATTCGGACTAGGCCTTGGGGGGCGCCCAACCTCTCCTATCTCTTTCCCCTAAAGCCCAATAAGGTCCATATACTCCCCGGCGAATTCCCGTAACTCTCCAGTACTCCAAAAAATACTCGAATCACTCGGAACCTTTCCGATGTCCGAATATAGTCGTCCAATATATCGATCTTTACATCTCGACCAATTCGAGACTCCTCGTCATGTCCCCGATCTCATCCGGGACTCCGGACTCCTTTGGTACATCAAAACTCATAAACTCATAATATAACTGTCATCGAAACCTTAAGCGTGTGGACCCTACGGGTTCGAGAACAATGTAGACATGACCGAGACACGTCTCCGGTCAATAACCAATAGCGGAACCTGGATGCTCATATTGGCTCCCACATATTCTACGAAGATCTTTATCGGTCAGACCGCATAACAACATACATTGTTCCCTTTGTCATCGGTATGTTACTTGCCCGAGATACGATCGTCGGTATCTCAATACCTAGTTCAATCTCGTTACCGGCAAGTCTCTTTACTCGTTTCGTAATACATCATCTCGCAACTAACTCATTAGTTGCAATGCTTGCAAGGCTTATGTGATGTGCATTACCGAGAGGGTCCAGAGATACCTCTCCGACAATCGGAGTGACAAATCCTAATCTCGAAATATGCCAACCCAACATGTACCTTTGGAGACACCTGTAGAGCTCCTTTATAATCACCTAGTTACGTTGTGATGTTTGGTAGCACACAAAGTGTTCCTCCGGTAAACGGGAGTTGCATAATCTCATAGTCATAGGAACATGTATAAGTCATGAAGAAAGCAATAGCAACATACTAAATGATCGGGTGCTAAGCTAATGGAAAGGGTCATGTCAATCACATCATTCTCCTAATGATGTGATCCCATTAATCAAATGACAACACATGTCTATGGTTAGGAAACATAACCATCTTCGATTAACGAGCTAGTCAAGTAGAGGCATACTAGTGACACTTTGTTTGTCTATGTATTCACACATGTATTATGTTTCCGGTTAATACAATTCTAGCATGAATAATAAACATTTATCATGAAATAAGGAAATAAATAATAACTTTATTATTGCCTCTAGGGCATATTTCCTTGAACACTGGGGCCAATATTCATGTGTGTTCTAATGTGTCACTGTTTTCTTCTTACCAGGTCGCACGAGATTGTTCCGTCCTGATGGGTAATGGCTCGCATGCTTCTGTTCATGGTGTTGGCACGGTAGATCTGAAGTTTACTTTGGGAAAGATCGTGCAACTGAAAAACATGCAGCATGTCCCCGCCATAAATAAGAATCTCGTTAGTGGATCCCTTCTATGTAAAGAAGGGTTTAAGTTAGTATTTGAGTCTAACAAAGTAGTCGTATCTCGGTATGGACTATTTGTTGGAAAAGGATATGATTGTGGTGGTTTGTTCCGCCTTTCCGTGGAGGATTTCTGTAATAAAGTCGTGAACCAAATTCATTCTAATGTGAACGAATCTGAGGTTTGGCATTCACGTCTTTGTCACATAAATTTTGGTTGTACGACGCGGCTAGCTAAGATGGACTTAATCCCGAGTATCACTTTAGCCAAAGGCTCTAAGTGCCATGCGTGTGTGCAAGCTAAGCAACCTCGTAAGCCTCACATGCTTGCGAAGGAGAGACACCTGGCACCATTAGAGCTCATACATTCAGATCTCTATGAGATGAATGCTGTCTTGACTAAAGGTGGAAAGAAATACTGCACGACTCTGATTGATGATTCCATTAGTTTCTGCTATGTGTATTTGTTAAATACCAAGGATGAGGGTCTACACTACTTTAAAGTCTATAAGGCTGAAGTTGAGAACCAACTTGAGAAGAAAAATAAACGAGTCCAGTCTGATCGTGGTGGAGAGTACTTTTCTAAAGAGTTTGATTTATTCTGTGCGGGACATGGTATTATTCATGAGAGGGCGCCTCCCTACTCACACCAGTCAAACGGGGTTGCCGAACAAAAAAACCATACTTGAACTGATTTGGTTAACACCATGTTAGTTACATCGGGTTTATCCAAGGCATGGTGGGGGGAGGCTGTATTGACATCATGTCATGTCCTGAATAAAGTTACCACAAAGGATAATGAGACTACTCCCTATGAGCAAGGGAAAAGAAAAGAACTACACTCTCTTACTTGCGCACTTGGGGCTGTTTGGCGAAAGTCAACGTGCCGATAACCAAAAAGCGCAAGTTGGGACCAAAAACGTGGACTCCGTTTTTCTTGGCTATTCCAAGCATAGCATTGGCTATAGATTTCTAGTAGTGAATCTGATGTACAGGACGTGAAGGTCGATACGATCATGGAGTCTGGGGATGCTACATTCTTTGAGGATATTTTCCCCATGAGAGATATGCAAAGCATTTCTAGACCGGAATCTGATGAGACTCCTGAACCTGCTATTCTGATGGAATATTATGAACATAAAAGTGATGAGAGTTCCAAGGAGGATGACGAGGAAGCTCCTGTTAGGAGCAAGAGACAGAGAACTGCAAAGTCCTTTGGTGATGATTTCCTCGTGTACCTCGTGGATGATGATACTCCCAGTTCCATTTCAGAAGCTTATGCATCTTCGGATGCTGACTACTGGAAGGATGCGGTCCGTAGCGAGATGGATTCCATCTTGGCTAATGGGACATGGGAAATCACTGATCGTCCCTATGGTTGTCAACCATTGGGATCTAAGTGGGTGTTCAAAAAAGAAGCTTAGGCCCGATGGTACTGTTGAGAAGTACAAGGCTAGGCTTGTGGCCAAGGGTTATACCCAGAAAGAAGAAGAGGATTTCTTCGACACTTATTCACCTATGGCTAGACTGACAACCATTCGAGTGTTACTCGCTTTGGCTGCCTTGCATGGTCTTCTCGTCCACCAGATGGACGTTAAGACGGCTTTCCTTAATGAAGAGCTAGACGAGGAAATTTACATGCAACAACCAGCTGGCTTTGTAGTAAATGGTCAGGAAAAAAAGGTGTGCAAGCTAGTGAAATCTTTGTATGGCCTGAAACAAGCGCCTAAGCAATGGCATGAGAAGTTCAACACTACTCTGACATCTGCCGGCTTTGTTGTGAACGAAGCTGACAAATGTGTATACTATCGCTATGGTGGGGGCGAAGGAGTTATACTGTGTCTGTATGTCGATGACATACTGATATTTGGGACCCACCTCAAAGTCATTGAGGTGGTCAAGGCTTTTCTATCTCATAACTTTGTGATGAAAGACCTGGGCGTGGCTGATGTTATCTTGAACATCAAGCTACTGAGAAATTCTGAGGGTGGAATTCCACTTTTGCAATCCCACTATGTTGAGAAGATTTTGAGCCAGTTTGGATATTCGGACTGCAAACCTTCTGCAACACCATATGATCCTAGCGTGCGGATTTGAAAGTTCGAAGGCACGACTATAGATCAATTGAGATATTCTCAAGTGGTTGGTTCACTCATGTACCTAGCATGTGCTACTCGTCCTGACATCTCATTTGCTGTGTGCAAACTGAGCCGGTTTGTTTCCAATCCGGGAGATGTGCATTGGCATGCTGTTGAGAGAGTGATGTGTTATTTGCAAGGTACTGCGAACTATGGAATTCACTATTCTGGGTACCCGACGGTACTTGAGGGGTGTAGTAATTTGAATTGGATATCTGATGCTAATGAGATGAAAGCCACAAGTGGACACGCCTTCACACTTGGCGGTGGTGCTGTTTCCTGGAAGTCTTGCAAGCAGATGATCTTAATCAGATCGACTATGGAAGCAGAACTCACAGCATTAGACACATCATGCGTCGAAGCAGAATGGCTTTGAGAGCTTTTGATGGACTTGCCTGTGGTTGATAAACCAGTGCCGGTTGTCCTTATGAACTGTGACAACCAAACGGTGATTGCCAAGGCTAAGAGTTCAAAGGACAACTGAAATCCACAAAGCACATAAGAAGAAGATTGAAATCTGTCAAAAAATCAAGAAACTCTGGAGTAATAGCGTTGGATTATGTCCAGACGGCTAAGAATCTGGCAGACCCTTTTACGAAAGGGCTATCACGGATTGTGATAGAAAATGCATCGAGGGAGATGGGTATGAGACCCGCGTAAGTTGCCATGGGGGTAACCCAACCTATGTGATCGGAGATCCCGTGCATTAGGACCTGGGAAAACAATCCAGCGGTCAACTGAGGAGAGTATCCTTAATAAGCCCACTCCGTTGGAGATGCAGTAATACTCTCAATTCTGTAAGGCAGACTGACTTTTGTCTTAATGTGTTCCAAAGCTTATGTAAGCAAGATGCTAACCTACAGAGCATTCTTTGGAGGAACACACCTATGTGAGCCCGACTGCTGGTCACAGACTATGAGATTGGGTAATCTCTAGTAAGCTCATGAGAAGGTACGAAGTATGACTAATAAGCTCCACCCGTGGGGTTTAGCCTTCGGCAACCACGTATCGGCTAACAATAGGCGAAACTTCTGCCCACCAAACTGACAATTCAAGGCATAGTCCATTCTTCAGTTGTGAAGAAGTCGAATCCTGTTGCTCTAGGTGGAAGTTCAACTTAACAGTCTCCACTGAAAATTCTGGTATATCAAACATTGTTTGGAATAGTTGACAAACTTATGTGCCTCGAGATCTGGTGGGGGATTGTTGGATTATGGATGGGCTTAGGCCCATATAAGACACTAATCCCTAGTTAATCTTGAGGCCCGTGTATGAGATGGCAGGTGGTGAGAAGTTTAGTCCCACCTTGCTAGTTGAGGAGAGTTGAGACCCCTTTATAAGGGCTACTCTACCACTTGCCATTTGGAGCTTGGGAAAAGGAGTGGTATACGCGCGTTCCTCCTCCTCCGTCACCCACCTCGCCTCATCACGACGCGCGCGGGTTGCGGGAATGAGCCGAGCCGGAGCTTACTTTTGCCGCTCCATGACGTTGGACTATGGGCCTATATAAGAAGGCTCTGCCCAGTGGAGTGACGAAGTTCGGTTCACTCACTCCCTCTCGCGTAACCTAGCCGTCATCTACTGTTCCTCACTTTGTGATATCTCCGGCGACCCCATCCCGACGACCATGGCTGGTCGGGAGAGCAGGTGCCTCCGGAACCCTGTCATTCGAGATCCTGCCCAGGAGAACGGCAATAAGGTTTTTAGGGAGCATCTCAACGCGACTGCTCCCGATCCGTCAGCCGCCTTGGCCTGACCAACCGAGGGTATGATCTATTCATCCCTCACTTACTCGTACTTGTGCTAGCTGTATATGTACTGCTCATATATGTACTTTTGCTAACAGTATTCTCGTGGATTAGTATAATTGGAAAAGTGCTAATGTTTCCAACAGCTACATGGATGAACATGAAGGAAATATGCCCTAGAGGCAATAATAAAGTTATTATTTATTTCCTTATTTCATGATAAATGTTTATTATTCATGCTAGAATTGTATTAACCGGAAACATAATACATGTGTGAATACATAGACAAACAAAGTGTCACTAGTATGCCTCTTCTTGACTAGCTCGTTGATCAAAGATGGTTATGTTTCCTAACCATGGACATGAGTTGTCAGTTGATAAATGGGATCACATCATTAGGAGAATGATGTGATTGACTTGACCCATTCCGTTAGCTTAGCACTTGATCGTTTTAGTTTACTGCTATTGCTTTCTTCATGACTTATACATGTTCCTCTGACTATGAGATTATGCAACTCCCAATTACCGGAGGAACACTTTATGTGCTACCAAACGTCACAACGTAACTGGGTGATTATAAAGGTGCTCTATAGGTGTCTCCGATGGTAATTGTTGAGTTGGCATGGATTGAGATTAGGATTTGTCACTCCGATTGTCGGAGAGGTATCTCTGGGCCCTCTCGGTAATGCACATCACTATAAGCCTTGCAAGCAATGCAACTAATGAGTTAGTTGCGGGATAGTGCATTACGGAATGAGTAAAGAGACTTGCCGGTAATGAGATTGAACTAGGTATTAAGATACCGACGATCGAATCTCGAGCAAGTAACATACCGATGACAAAGGGAACAACGTATGTTGTTATGCATTTTGACCGATAAAGATCTTCGTAGAATATGTAGGAGCTAATATAAACATCCAGGTTCCGCTATTGGTTATTGACCCGAGACGTGTCTCGGTCATGTCTACGTAGTTCTCGAACCCGTATGGTCCGCATGCTTAATGTTCGGTGACGATCGGTATTATGAGTTTATGTGATTTGATGTACTGAAGGTAGTTCAGAGTCCCAGATGAGATCGGGGACATGACGAGGAGTCTCGAAAGAGTCGAGACGTAAAGATCGATATATTGGACGACTATATTTGGACATCGGAAAAGTTCCGAGTGATTCGGGTATTTTTCGGAGTACCGGGGAGTTACGGGAACACGGGGAAGAAGTATTGGGCCTGATGGGCCAAGTGGTGGAAGAGAGGAGATAGGGCGCGCGACCCCGCTAGCCCAAATCGAATTGGACTAGGGGGGCAGCCCCCCTTTCCTCCTTTCCTCCATCTCCTTCCTTCTCCCCTTCCCCCTTCCTTTCCTCCTCCTAGTAGTAGTAGGAAAGGGGAGTCCTACTCCTACTAGGAGGACGACTCCTCCTGGCGCGCCTACAGGGGCTGGCTGGCCTCCCCCTTGCTCCTTTATATACGGGACAGGGGACACCCTAGGACACACAAGTTGATCATTGATCCCTTAGCCGTGTGCGGTGCCCCCTCCACCATAATCCACCTCGATCATATCGTAGCGGTGCTTAGGCAAAGCCCTGCGTCGGTAGCAACATCATCACCGTCATCACGCCGTCATGCTAACAGAACTCTCCCGTGAAGCTCTGCTGAATCGGAGTTCATGGGACGTCACCGAGCTAAACGTGTGCTGAACTCGGAGGTGCCATGCGTTCGGTACTTGGATCGGTCGGATCGTGAAGACGTTCGACTACATCAACCGCATTCTCATAACGCTTCCGCTTACGGTCTACGAGGATACGTGGACGGTACTCTTCCCTCTCGTTGTTATGCATCACCATGATCTTGCGTGTGCGTAGGAATTTTTTTGAAATGACTACGTTCCCCAACAGTGGCATCCGAGCCAGGTTTATGCGTAGATGTTATATGCACGAGTAGAACACAAGTGAGTTATGGGCGATACAAGTCATGCTGCTTACCGGCATGTCATACTTTGGTTCAGCGGTATTGTTGGATGAAGCGGCCCGGACCGACATTACGCGTACGCTTACGCGAGACTGGTTCTACCGACGTACTTCGCACACAGGTGGCTGGCGGGTGTCAGTTTCTCCAACTTTAGTTGTTCCAAGTGTGACTACACCCGGTCTTGTTGAAGGTTAAAACAACACTAACTTGACGAAATATCGTTGTGGTTTTGATGCATAGGTAAGAACGGTTCTTGCTCAGCCCGTAGCAGCCACATAAAACTTGCAACAATAAAGTACAGGACGTCTAACTTGTTTTTGCAGGGCATGTTGTGATGTGATATGGTCAAGACATGATGCTAAATTTTATTGTATGAGATGATCATGTTTTGTACCACGGTTATCGGCAACTGGCAGGAGCCATATGGTTGTCTCTTTATTGTATGAAATTCAATCGCCATGTAATTGCTTTACTTTATCACTAAGCAGTAGCGATAGTCGTGGAGGCAATAGTTGGCGTGACGACAACGATGCTTCGATGGAGATCAAGGTGTCAAGCCGCTGACGATGGTGATCATGACGGTGCTTTGGAGATGGAGATCAAAGGCACAAGATGATTATGGCCATATCATATCACTTATGTTGATTGCATGTGATGTTTATCCTTTATGCATCTTATTCTAATTGATTGATGGTAGCATTATAAGATGATCTCTCACTAAATTTCAAGGTACAAGTGTTCTCCCTGAGTATGCACCGTTGCCAAAGTTCGTCAGGCCGAGACACCATGTGATGATCGGGTGTGATAATCTCTACGTTGACATACAACGGGTGCAAGCCAGTTTTGCACACGCATAAATACTCGGGTTAAACTTGATGAGCCTAGCATATGCAAATATGGCCTCGGAACACTGGAGACCGAAAGGTCGAGCGTGAATCATAAAGTAGATATGATCAACATAGTGATGTTCACCATTGAAAACTACTCCATATCACGTGATGATCGGACATGGTTTAGTTGATTTGGATCACGTGATCATTTAGATGACTAGAGGGATGTCTATCTAAGTGGGAGTTCTTAAGTAATATGATTAATTGAACTTTAATTTATCATGAACTTAGTCCTGATAGTATTTGCATAACTATGTTATAGATCAATAGCTCGTGATGTAGCTCCCCGTTTATTTTGAAATGTTCCTAGAGAAAAACTAAGTTGAAAGATGTTAGTAGCAATGATGTGGATTGGATCCGTGATCTGAGGATTATTCTCATTGCTGCACAGAAGAATTATGTCCTTGATGCACCACTGGGTGACAGACCGATTGCAGGAGCAGATGCAGACGTTATGAACGTTTGACGAGCTCGATATGATGACTACTTGATAGTTTAGTGCACCATGCTTTATGGCTTTGAATTGGGGCTTCAAAGACATTTTGAACGCCACGGAGCATATGAGATGTTCCAAGAGTTGAAATTAGTATTTCAGACTCATGCCCATGTCGAAAGGTATGAGACCTTTGACAAGTACTTTGCCTACAAGATGGAGGAGAATAGCTCAGCTAGTGAGCATGTGCTCAGAATGTCTGAGTACTACAATCACTTGAATCAAGTGGGAGTTAATCTTCCAGATAATATAGTGATTGAAAGAGTTCTCTAGTCACTATCACCAAATTACTGGAACTTCGTGATGAACAATAATTTGCAAGGGATAACAGAAACGATTCCCAAGCTCTTTGTGATGCTGAAATCGACGAAGGTAGAAATCAAGAAAAGCATCAAGTGTTGATGGTTGACAAGACCACTAGTTTCAAGAAAAGGGCAAAGGGAAGAAGGGGAACTTCAAGAAGAATAGCAAGAAAGTTGCTGCTCAAGTGAAGAAGCCCGAGTCTAGACCTAAAGCCTGAGACTAAGTGCTTCTACTGCAAAGGGACTGGTCACTAGAAGCAAAACTGCCCCAAGTATTTGGCAAATAAGACGGATGGCAAAGTGAACAAAGGTATATTTGATATACATATTATTGATGTGTACTTTACTAGTGTTTATAGCGACCCCTCAGTATTTGATACTAGTTCAGTTGCTAAGATTAGTAACTCGAAACGGGAGTTGCAGAATGAATAGAGACTAGTTAAGGGTGAAGTGACGATGTGTGTTGGAAGTGGTTCCAAGATTGATATGATCATCATCGCACACTCCCTATATTTTTGGGATTAGTGTTGAACCTAAATAAATGTTATTTGGTGTTTGCATTAAGCATGAATATGATTTGATCATGTTTATTGCAATATGGTTATTCATTTAAAGTCAGAGAATAATTGTTGTTCTGTTTACATGAATAAAACCTTCAATGGTCATACACCCAAGGTGAATGGTTTATTGAATCTCGATCATTGTGATACACATATTCATAATATTGAAGCCAAAATATGCAAAGTTAATAATGATAGTGCAACTTATTTGTGGCACTGCCATTTAGGTCATATTGGTGTAAAGCGCATGAAGAAGCTCCATTCTGATGGACTTTTGGAATCACTTGGTACCTGTGAGCCATGCCTCATGGGCAAGATGGGTAAGACTCCGTTCTCCGGAACAATGGAGCGAGCAACTGACTTATTGGAAATAATACATATTGATGTATGCGATCCGATAAGTGTTGAGACTCGCGGCGGGTATCGTTATTTTCTGACTTTCACAGATGATTTGAGCAGATATGGGTATATCTACTTAATGAAACATAAGTCTGAAACATTTGAAAAGTTCAAAGAATTTCAGAGTGAAGTGGAAAATCATCGTAACAAGAAAATAAAGTTTCTACGATCTGATCGTGGAGGAGAATATTTGAGTTATGAGTTTGGTCTTCATTTGAAACAATGCGGAATAGTTTCGCAACTCACGCCACCTGGAACACCACAGCGTAATGGTGTGTCTGAACATCGTAACCGTACCTTATAGATATGGTGCAATCTATGATGTCTCTTACCGATTTACCACTATCATTTTGGGGTTATGCATTAGAGACAGTTGCATTCACGTTAAATAGGGGACCATCTAAATTCGTTGAGACAACGCCATATGAACTATGGTTTGGCAAGAAACCAAAGTTGTCATTTCTTAAAGCTTGGAGTTGCGATGCTTATGTGAAAAAGTTTCATCCTGATAAGCTCAAACCCAAATCGGAGAAATGTGTCTTCATAGAATACCCAAAGGAGACAGTTGGGTACACCTTCTATCATAGATCCGAAGGCAAGACATTTGTTGCTAAGAATGGATCCTTTCTAGAGAAGGAGTTTCTCTCAAAAGAAGTGAGTGGGAGGAAAGTAGAACTTGATGAGGTAACTATACCTGCTCTCTTATTGGAAAGTAGATCATCACAGAAATCTGTTCCTGTGACTCCTACACCAATTAGTGAGGAAGCTAATGATGATGATCATGTAAGTTCAGATCAAGTTACTACCGAACCTCGTAGGTCAACCAGAGTGAGATCCGCACCAGAGTGGTACGGTAATCCTGTTCTGGATGTCATGTTACTTGACCATGACGAACCTACAAACTATGAGGAAACGATGATGAGCCCAGATTCCGTGAAATGGCTTGAGGCCATGAAATCAGAGATGGGATCCATGTATGAGAACAAAGTATGGACTTTGATTGACTTGCCCGATGATCGATGAGTCATTAAGAATAAATGAATCTTCAAGAGGAAGACAAATGCTGATAGTAGTGTTACTATCTACAAAGGTCGAGTTGTCGCAAAATGTTTTCGACAAGTTCAAGGTGTTGACTACGTTGAGATTTTCTCAGTCGTATCGATGCTTAAAAGTCTGTCTGAATCATGTTATCACTTACCGCATTTTATGAAATCTGACAAATGGATGTCAAAACTTTATTCATTCATGGATTCTTAAAAGAAGAGTTGTATATGATGCAACCAGAAAGTTTTGTCGATCTTAAAGATGCTAAAAAAGTGAGCAAGCTCCAGTGATCCATCTATGGACTGGTGCAAGCATCTCGGAGTTGGAATATATGCTTTGATAAAATGATCAAAACATATGGTTTTATACAGACTTGCGGTGAAGCCTGTATTTACAAGAAAGTGAGTGGGAGCACTACAACATTTCTGATAAGTATTTGTGAATGACATATTGTTGATCGAAAATAATATAGAATTTTCTGGAAAGCATAAAGGAGTATTTGAAAAGAGTTTTTCAAAGAAAGACCTCGGTGAAGCTGCTTACATATTGAGCATCAAGATCTATAGAGATAGATCAAGACGCTTGATAGGTTTTTTCAATGACTACATACCTTGACAAGATTTTGAAGTAGTTCAAAATGGAACGGTCAAAGAAAGAGTTCTTGCGTGTGTTGCAAGGTGTGAAGTTGAGTAAAGACTCAAAACCCGACCACAGCATAAAATAGAAAGAGAATGAAAAGACATTCCCTATGCCTCAATCATAGGTTCTATAAAGTATGCTATGCTGTTTACCAGTCCTATTGTATACCTTAGCATGATTCTGGCAAGGGGGTACAATAGTGATCTAGAAGTAGATCACCGGACAGCGGTCAAAATTATCCTTAGAGGACTAAGGAAATATTTCTCGGTTATGGAGGTGATAAAAGAGTTCATCGTAAAGAGTTACGTTGATGCAAGCTTTTTACATCGATCTAGATGACTCTAAGTCTCGATCTGGATACATATTAAAAGTGGGAGCAATCAGCTAGAGCAGCTTCGTGCAGAGCATTGTAGACATAGAAATTTGCGAAATGCATACGGATCTGAATGTTGCAAACCCGTTGACTAAATTTCTATCACAAGCAAAACATGATCACTCTTTGGGTGTTAATCACATAGCGATGTGAACTAGATTATTGACTCTAGTAAACCCTTTGGGTGTTAGTCACATGGAGATGTGAACTAATCACATAAAGATGTGAACTATTGGTGTTAAATCACATGACGATGTGAACTAGATTATTGACTCTAGTGCAAGTGGGAGACTGAAGGAAATATGCCCTAGAGGCAATAATAAAATTATTATTTATTTCCTTATTTCATGATAAATGTTTATTATTCATGCTAGAATTGTATTAACCAGAAACATAATACATGTATGAATACATAGACAAACAAAGTGTCACTAGTATGCCTCTTCTTGACTAGCTCGTTGATCAAAGATGGTTATGTTTCCTAACCATGGACATGAGTTGTCATTTGATAAGCGGGATCACATCATTAGAAGAATGATGTGATTGACTTGACCCATTCCGTTAGCTTAGCACTTGATCGTTTTAGTTTACTGCTATTGCTTTCTTCATGACTTGTACATGTTCCTATGACTATGAGATTATGCAACTCCCGATTACCGAAGGAACACTTTGTGTGCTACCAAACGTCACAACGTAACTGGGTGATTATAAAGGTGCTCTACAGGTGTCTCCGATGGTACTTGTTGAGTTGGCATGGATCGAAATTAGGATTTGTCACTCCGATTGTCGGAGAGGTATCTCTGGGCCCTCTCGGTAATGCACATCACTATAAGCCTTGCAAGAAATGCAACTAATGAGTTAGTTGCGGGATAGTGCATTATGGAACGAGTAAAGAGACTTGCCGGTAACAAGATTGAACTAGGTATTGAGATACCGACGATCGAATCTCGGGCAAGTAACATACCGATGACAAAGGGAACAACGTATGTTGTTATGCGGTTTGACCGATAAAGATCTTCATAGAATATGTAGGAACCAATATGAACATCCAGGTTCCAATATTGGTTATTGACCGGAGACGTGTCTCGGTCATGTCTACATAGTTCTCGAACCCGTAGGGTCCTCACGCTTAACGTTCGGTGACGATCGGTATTATGAGTTTATGTGATTTGATGTACCGAAGGTAGTTCGGAGTCCCAGATGAGATCGGGGACATGACGAGGAGTCTTGAAATGGTCGAGACGTAAGATCGATATATTGGACGATTATATTCGGACATAGAAAGTGATTCGGGTATTTTTCGGAGTACCGGGGAGTTACGGGAATACGGGGAAGAAGTATTGGGCCTCATGGGCCAAGTGGTGGAAGAGAGGAGACAGGGCGCGCAGTCCCCCTAGCCCAAACCAAATTCGACTAGGGGGGCGGTCCCCCTTTCCTCCTTTCCTCCATCTCCTTCCTTCTCCCCTTCCCCCTTCCTTTCCTCCTCCTAGTAGCAGTAGGAAAGGGGAGTCCTACTCCTACTAGGACGGGGGCAGGGGGCACCCTACGACACACAAGTTGATCATTGACCCCTTAGCCGTGTGCGGTGCCCCCTCCACCATAATCCACCTCGATCATATTGTAGCGGTGCTTAGGCGAAGCCCTGCGTCGGTAGCAACATCATCACCGTCATCACGCCGTCGTGCTGACGGAACTCTCCCATGAAGCTCTGCTGGATCGGAGTTCATGGGACGTCATCGAGCTGAATGTGTGCTGAACTCGGAGGTGTCGTGCGTTCGGTACTTGGATCGGTCGGATTGTGAAGACGTTCGACTACATCAACTGTGTTCTCATAACGCTTCCACTTACGGTCTACGAGGGTACATGGATGATACTCTTCCCTCTCGTTGCTATGCATCACCATGATCTTGCGTGTGTGTAGGAATTTTTTTAAAGTTACTACGTTCCCCAACAGAACATACCTCTAGTCCAACAAAGATCAAAACAAAGATTAAATGCTTTATTGTTTAACTAGATTTCATGGCCACATTCTCCTCGATAGCAAGAATATGTGTGACTTTTTCTATCCTAAAACTTCACAACTTCGATATTCGATACGCAACATGTGATTGTGTGGGCGTGTCTATGTTATTTTCTTTTGAAAGGAAGATAAACGTTGACCTCTTCATTTATTGATGCATACAGTCACATATATTTTGTATCAAAACAAATACAGGCAATACTCTGTATTTCAAGAATAGTAAATCACTTCATTATATGTATCATATAGTGCGTATCACCAGTGATACGCACCGTATGATACATATAATTCATAGGGTGCATATCTATTACACTGACTATGAAGCATAGGAGGACAATAGAATTGTAAACCTTATTTTTTGCATGGAGAATAGTGAATTATGTTCCACAGTAACAGGTTTACAATCTCCTCATGCAAGTTCATAAATAAAGGGAGGAGCTGGTTGCAAACAATGGGCGGGTGTAGCACCTTTCAAGCATAATTACATAATTAGCTAGACAATGTGAAATCATATTTTATGGATCTTATTACTATCTTCATCAAAATAAACTCCTGCTGTTCCATGAAAGTGATTCCTTTCATTAAGAGCATCTACAACCAGGAATACCTAATCCATGCCCCTATATGCCCGCGGACGCGCTCGCACACGCCCGTGAACAGCACCAGGTAGGTCTCCATTTAGCCTTCTCCACAACCACAATCCTCAAATTTTAATACCCAAATCCATGCATGACGATCATACAACACAAATTCAATGATACAAAGCTAGTGTAGGCCAAAATAAAATCAGTTTTCATGGGCATTGATTAATACTAAAAGCCACTTTCAATGTAGTAGGGCTATCAAAGTATACGAATGACACGTCCATTTTGCATCATGATTTTATATCGATATTTATTGCATTATGGGCTGTTATTACACATTATGTCACAATACTTATGCCTATTCTCTCTTATTTTACAAGGTTTACATAAAGAGGGAGAATGCCGGCAGCTGGGATTCTGGGCTGGAAAAGGAGCAAATATTAGAGACCTATTCTGCACAGATCCAAAAGTCCTGAAACTTCATGGAAGTTATTTTCAGAATATATAAAAAATAATGAGCGCAAGAAGTACCAGAGGAGGGCCACTCACCAGCCACGAGGGTGGGGGCACGCCCCCTACCTTGTGGGCCCCCTGGTGGCCCTCCGATGCCCATCTTCTACTATATGGAGTCTTTCATTGAGGAAAAAATCATAAGCAATCTTTCAGGACGAGACTCCGCCGCCACGAGGCGGAACCTTGGAGGAACCAATCTAGGGCTCTGGCGGAGCTGTTCTGCCGGGGAAACTTCCCTCTGGGAGGGGGAAATCATCACCATCGTCATCACCAACGCTCCTCTCATCGGGAGGGGGGCAATCTCCATCAACATCTTCACCAACACCATCTCCTCTCAAACCCTAGTTCATCTCTTGTATCCACTTCTTGTCTCTAAGTCTGGGATTAGTACCTGTAAGTTGCTAGTAGTGTTGATTACTCCTTGTAGTTGATGCTAGTTGGTTTACTTGGTGGAAGATCATATGTTCAGATCCTATATGCACATTAATACCCCTATGATTATGAATATGAATATGCTTTGTGAGTAGTTATGTTTGTTCCTGAGGACATGGGAGAAGTCTTGCTATTAGTAGTCATGTGAATTTGGTATTCGTTTGATATTTTGATGAGATGTATGTTGTCTCTCCTCTAGTGGTGTTATGTGAGCGTCGACAACATGAAACTTCACCATTATTTGGGCCTAGAGGAAGGCATTGGGAAGTAATAAGTAGATGATGGGTTGCTAGAGTGACAGAAGCTTAAACCCTAGTTTATGCGTTGATCCGTAAGGGGCTGATTTGGATCCATATGTTTCATGCTATGGTTAGGTTTACCTTAATACTCTTGTTGTAGTTGTTGTTGGGGAACGTAGTAATTACAAAAAAAATCCTATGCACACGTAAGATCATGGCGATGCATAGCAACGAGAGGGGTGAGTGTGTCCACGTACCCTCGTAGACCGAAAGCGGAAGCGTTATGACAACGCGGTTGATGTAGTCGTACGTCTTAATGATCTGACCGATCCAGTACCGAACGCACGACACCTCCGAGTTCTACACACGTTCAACTCGATGATGTCCCTCGAACTCCGATCCAGCCGAGCTTTGAGGGAGAGTTCCGTCAGCATGATGGTGTGGTGACTATGTTGATGTTCTACCGTCGCAGGGCTTCGCCTAAGCATCGCTACGATATTATCGAGGTGGACTATGGTGGAGAGGGGAACCGCACACGGCTAAAAGATCCAAGAGATCAATTGTTGTGTCTCCAAGGGGTGCCTCCCTCCCCGTATATAAAGGAGCGGAGGAGGAGGAGAGGGCCGGCCCCTATGGCGCGCCCTGGAGGAGTCCTACTCCCACCGGGAGTAGGATTCCTCCCCTTTCCAAGTAGTAGGAGTACGAGACAAGGAAGGGGAAGAGGGAAGAAAAGGAAGGAGGGGGCGCTGCCCCTCCCCTTAGTCCAATTTGGACTAGTCATTGGGGGGCGCGCGACCTGCCTCTCTCTCTCCCCTAAAGCCCAATAAGGCCCATATACTTCTTCCCCCGTATTCCTGTAACTCCCCGGTACTCCAAAAAATACCCGAACCACTCGGAACCTTTCCGATGTTCGAATATAGTCGTCCAATATATCAATCTTTACGTCTCAACCATTTTGAGACTCGTCGTCATGTCCCCCATCTCATCCGGGACTTCGAACTACCGTCGCTACATCAAAACATATAAACTCATAATATAACTGTCATCGAACTTTAAGCGTGCGGACCCTACGGGTTCGAGAACTATGTAGACATGACCGAGACACGTCTCCGGTCAATAACCAATAGCGGAACCTGGATGCTAATATTGGCTCCTACATATTCTACGAAGATCTTTATCGGTCAAACCGCATAACAACATACGTTGTTCCCTTTGTCATCGGTATGTTACTTGCTCGAGATTCGATCATCGGTATCTCAATACCTAGTTCAATATCGTTACCGGCAAGTCTCTTTACTCGTTCCGTAATACATCATCCCGTAACTAACTCATTAGTTACAATGCTTGCAAGGCTTATAGTGATGTGCATTACCGAGTGGGACCAGAGATACCTCTCCGACAATCGGAGTGACAAATCCTAATCTCGAAATACGCCAACCCAACAAGTACCTTCAGAGACACCTGTAGATCACCTTTATAATCACCCAGTTACGTTGTGACGTTTGGTAGCACAAAAAGTGTTCCTCCGGTAAACGGGAGTTGCATATAATCATAGTCATAGGAACATGTATAAGTCATGAAGAAAGCAATAGCAACAAACTAAACGATCAAGTGTTAAGCTAACGGAATGGGTCAAGTCAATCACATCATTCTCCTAATGATGTGATCCCGTTAATCAAATGAGAACTCTTTGTCTATGGCTAGGAAACATAACCATATTTGATCAATGAGCTAGTCAAGTATAGGCATACTAGTGACACTCTGTTTGTCTATGTATTCACACATGTGTCATGTTTCTGGTTAATACAATTCTAGCATGAATAATAAACATTTACCATGATATAAGGAAATAAATAATAACTTTATTATTGCCTCTAGGGCATATTTCCTTCAGTCTCCCACTTGCACTAGAGTCAATAATCTAGTTCACATCGCCATGTGATTTAACACAATAGTTCACATCACCATGTGATTAACACACATAGTTCACATCGTCATGTGACCAACACCCAAAGGGTTTACTAGAGTCAACAATCTAGTTCACATCGCTATGTGATTAACACCCAAAGGGTACTAAGGTGTGATCATGTTTTGCTTGTGAGAGAAGTTTAGTCTACGGGTCTGCCACATTCAGATCCGTATGTATTTTGGAAATTTCTGTGTCAACAATGCTCTGCACGGTGCTACTCTAGCTAATTGCTCCCACTTTCAAAATGTATCCAGATTGAGACTTAGAGTCATCTGGATCAGTGTCATAATTTGCATCAACGTAACCCTTTACGACGAACCTTTTTTCACCTCCATAATCGAGAAACATATCCTTATTCCACTAAGGATAATTTTGACCGCTGTCGAGTGATCTACTCCTAGATCACTATTGTACTCCCTTGCTAAACGCAGTGTAGGGTATACAATAGATCTGGTACACAGCATGGCATACTTTATAGAAACTAAGGCTGAGGCATCGGGAATGACTTTCATTCTCTTTCTATCTTCTGCCGTGGTCGGGCTTTGAGTCTTACTCAATTTCATACCTTGTAACACAGGTAAGAACTCTTTCTTTGACTGTTCCATTTTGAACTACTTCAAAATCTTGTCAAGGTATGTACTCATTGAAAAAACTTATCAAGCATCTTGATCTATCTCTATGGATCTTGATGCTCAATATGTAAGTAGCTTCACTGAGGTCTTTATTTGAAAAACTCCTTTCAAATACTCATTTATCCTTTCCATAAAATTCTACATTATTTCCGATCAAAAATATGTCATTCACATATATTTATCAGATATGTTGTAGTGCTCCCACTCACTTTCTTGTAAATACAGACTTCACCACAAGTCTGTATAAAACTATATGCTTTGATCAACTCATCAAAGCGTATATTCCAACTCTGAAATGCTTGCACCAGTCCATAGATGGATCGCTGGAGCTTGAACATTTTGTTAGCACCTTTAGGATCGACAAAATCTTCTGGTTGCATCATATACAACGCTTCTTTAAGAAATCCATTAAGGAATGTAGTTTTGACATCCATTTGCCAGATTTCATAAAATGTGGCAATTTGCTAACATGATTCGGACAGACTTAAGCATCGCTACGAGTGAGAAAATCTCATCGTAGTCTACACCTTGAACTTTGTGAAAACCTTTTTCGACAAGTCTAGCTTTGTAGATAGTAACACTACTATCAGCGTCCGTCTTACTCTTGAAGATCCATTTATTTTCTATGGCTTGCCGATCATCGGGCAAGTCAACCAAAGTCCACACTTTGTTCTCATACATGGATCCCATCTCAGATTTCATGGCCTCAAGCCATTTCGCGGAATCTGGGCTCATCATCGCTTCCTCATAGTTCGTAGGTTCGTCATGGTCAATTAACATGACCTCCAGAACAGGATTACCGTACCACTCTGGTGCGGATCTCACTCTGGTTGACCTATGAGGTTTGGTACTAACTTGATCTGAAGTTACATGATCATCATCATTAGCTTCCTCACTAATTGGTGTAGGAGTCACAGAAACAGATTTTTGTGATGATCTACTTTCCAATAAGGGACCAGGTACAGTTACCTCATCAAGTTATACTTTCCTCCCACTCACTCTCTGGAAAGGATCCATTCTCAGCAACAAATATCTTGCCTTCGGATCTGTGATAGAAGGTGTACCCAACAGTTATTTTTGGGTATCCTATGAAGATGCACTTCTACGACTTGGGTTTGAGCTTATCAAAATGAAACTTTTTCACATAAGCATTGCAACCCCAAACTTTAAGAAACGACAGCTTAGGTTTCTTGCTAAACCACAGTTCATACGGTGTCGTCTCAACGGATTTAGATGGTGCCCCTTTTTAATGTGAATGCAGCTGTCTCTAATGCATAACCCCAAAACGATAGCGGTAAATCCGTAAGAGACATCATAGATCGCACCATATCTAGTAAAGTACGATTACGACGTTCAGACACGCCATTACACTGTGGTGTTTCAGGTGGCATGAGTTTGTGAAACTATTCCACACTGTTTTAATTGAAGACCAAACTCGTAACTCAAATATTCGCCTCTGCGATCAGATCATAGAAACTTTATTTTCTTGTTACAATGATTTTCCACTTCACTCTGAAATTCTTTGAAATTTTCAAATGTTTAAGACTTGTGTTTCTTCAAGTAGATATACCCATATCTGCTCAAATCATCTGTGAAGGTCAGAAAATAACGATACCCGCCGCGAGCCTCAACACTCATCGGACCTCATACATCAGTATGTATTATATCCAATAAGTCATTTGCTCGCTCTATTGTTCTGGAGAACGGAGTCTTATTCATCTTTGCCCCTGAGGCATGGTTCGCAAGCATCAACTGATTCATAATCAAGTGATTCCAAAAGCCCATCAGCATGGATTTTCTTCACGCGCTTTACACCAATATGACCTAAACGGCAGTGCCACAAATAAGTTGCACTATCATTATTAAATTTGCATCTTTTGGCTTCAATATTATGAATATGTGTATTACTACGATCGAGATCCAATGAACCATTTTCATTGGGTGTATAACCATAGAAGGTTTTATTCATGTAAACAGAACAACAATTATTCTCTAACTTAAATGAATAACCGTATTGCAATAAACATGATCAAATCATATTCATGCTCAACGCAAACACCAAATAACATTTATTTAGGTTTAACACTAATCCTGAAAGTATAGGGAGTGTGTGATGATGATCACATCAATCTTGGAACCACTTCCAATACTCATCGTCACTTCATCCTTAACTAGTCTCTGTTCATTCTGCAACTCCCATTTCGATTTACTACTCTTAGCACCTGAACCAGCATCAAATACCGAGGGGTTGCTATAAACACTAGTAAAGTACACATCAATAACATGTATATCGAATATAGCATTGTTCACTTTGCCATCCTTCTTATTCGCCAAATACTTGGGGCAGTTCAGCTTCCAGTGACCAGCCCCTTTGCAGTAGAAGCACTTAGTCCAGGCTTAGGTCCTGACTTGGGCTTCTTCACTTTGAGCAGCAACTTGCGTGCCGTTCTTCTTGAAGTTCCCTTTCTTTCCCTTTCCCCTTTTCTTGAAACTAGTGGTATTGTTAATCATCAACACTTGATGCACTTTCTTGATTTCTACCTTCATCGATTTCATCATCATGAAAAGCTTGGGAATCGTTTTCGTCATCCCTTGCATACTATAGTTCATCACGAAGTTCTACTAACTTGGTGATGGTGACTAGAGAATTCTATCAATCACTATTTTATCTGGAATATTAACTCCCACTTGATTCAAGTGATTGTAGTACTCAGACAATCTGAGCACATGCTTACTGGTTGAGCTATTCCCCTCCATCTTGTAGCTATAGAACTTGTTGGAGACTTCATATCTCTCAACTCGGGTATTTGCTTGAAATATTAACTTCAACTCCTGGAACATCTCATATGATCCATGACGTTCAAAATGTCGTTGAAGTCCCGATTCTAAGCTGTTAAGCATGGTGAACTAAACTATAAGGTAGTCATCATATTGAGCTAGCTAAACGTTCATAATGTCTGCATCTGCTCCTGCAATAGGCCCGTCACCTAGCGGTGCATCAAGGACATAATTCTTCTGTGCAGCAATGAGGATAATCCTCAGATCACGGATCCAATCCGCATCATTGCTACTAACATCTTTCAACTTAGTTTTCTCTAGGAACATATCAAAAATAAAATAGGGGAGCTAAACGCGAGCTATTGATCTACAACATAGATATTCTAATACTACCAGGACTAAGTTCATGATAAATTAAAGTTCAATTAATCAAATTACTTAAGAACTCCCACTTAGATAGACATCCCTCTAATCATCTAAGTGATCACGTGATCCAAATCGACTAAACCATAACCGATCATCACGTGAGATGGAGTAGTTTTCAATGGTGAACATCATTATGTTGATCATATCTACTATATGATTCACGCTCGACCTTTTGGTCTCTAGTGTTCCGAGGTCATATCTGCATATGCTAGGCTCGTCAAGTTTAACCCGAGTATTTCTGTGTGTGCAAAACTGGCTTGCACCCGTTGTAGATGGACATAGAGCTTATCACATCCGATCATCACGTGGTGTGTGGGCACGACGAACTTTGGCAACGGTGCATACTCAGGGAGAACACTCTTATCTTGAAATTTGCTGAGAGATCATCTTATAATTCTACCATCATAACTAAGCAAAGTAAGATGTATAAAAGATAAACATCACATGCAATCAAAATATGTGACATGATATGGCCATCATCATCTTGTGCCTTTGATCTCTCTCTCCAAAGCATTGTCATGATCTCCATCGTCACCGGCATGACACCATGATCTGCATCATCTTGATCTATATCAATGTGTCGTCACATGGTCGTCTCGCCAACTATTTCTATCGCATAGCGATAAAGTAAAGCAATTATTTGGCACTTGCATCTTATGCAATAAAGAGACAACTATAAGGCTTCTGCCAATTGTCGATAACTTCAGCAAAACATGATCATCTCATACAAAAACTTATATCTCATCACGTCTTGACCATATCACATCACAACATGCCCTGCAAAAACAAGTTAGACGTCCTCTACTTTGTTGTTGCAAGTTTTACGTGGCTGCTACGGGCTGAGCATGAACTGTTCTTACCTACGCATCGAAACCACAATGATAGTTCGTCAAGTTAGTGTTGTTTTAACCTTCTCAAGGACCAGGCGTAGCCACACTCGGTTCAACTAAAGTTGGAGAAACTGACACCCGCCAGCCACCTGTGTGCAAAGCACGTCGGTAGAATCAGTCTCGCGTAAGCATACGCGTAATGTCGGTCCGGGCCGCTTCATCCAACAATACCGCCGAACCAAAGTGTGACATGCTGGTAAGCAGGATGACTTGTATCGCCCACAACTCACTTGTGTTCTACTCGTGCATATAACATCTGCGCATAAAACCAGGCTCGGATGCCACTGTTGGGGAACATAGTAATTTCAAAAAAAATCCTATGCACACGCAAGATCATGGTGGTGCATAGCAACGAGAGGGGAGAATGTGTCCACATACCCTAGTAGACCGAAAGCGAAAGCGTTATGACAACGTGGTTGATGTAGTCGTACGTCTTCACGATCCGACCGATCAAGTACCGAACGCACGGCACCTCCGAGTTCTGGACACGTTCAATTCGATGACATCCCTCGATCTCCGATCCAGCCGAGCTTTGAGGGAGAGTTCCGTCAGCAGGATGGTGTGGTGATGATGTTGATGTTCTACCGTTGCAGGGCTTCGCCTAAGCACCGCTACGATATTATCGAGGTGGACTATGGTGGAGAGGGGCACCGCACACGGCTAAAAGATCCAAGAGATCAATTGTTGTGTCTCCAAGGGGTGCCTCCCTCCCCGTATATAAAGGAGTGGAGGAGGAGGAGAGGGCTGGCCCCTATGGCACGCCCTGGAGGAGTCCTACTCCCACCGGGAGTAGGATTCCTCCCCTTTCCAAGTAGTAGGAGTAGGAGACAAGGAAGGGGAAGAGGGAGGAGAAGGAAGGAGGGGGCGCCGCCCCTCCCCTTAGTCCAATTCGGACTAGTCATTGGGGGTCGCGCGGCCTGCCTCTCTCTCTCCCCTAAATCCCAATAAGGCCCATATACTTCTTCCCCCGTATTCCTGTAACTCCCCGGTACTCCGAAAAATACCCGAACCACTCGGAACATTTCCGATGTCCGAATATAGTCGTCCAATATATCGATCTTTACGTCTCAACCATTTCGAGACTCCTCGTCATGTCCCTGATCTCATCCGGGACTCCGAACTACCTTCGATACATCAAAACATATAAACTCATAATATAATTGTCATCGAACTTTAAGCGTGCGGACCCTACGGGTTCGAGAACTATGTAGACATGACCGAGACACGTCTCCGGTCAAAAACCAATAATGGAACCTGGATGCTCATATTGGCTCCTACATATTCTTCGAAGATCTTTATCGGTCAAACCGCATAACAAAACATATGTTGTTCCCTTTGTCATCAGTATGTTACTTGCTCAAGATTCGATCGTCGGTATCTCAATACCTAGTTCAATCTCGTTACCGGCAAGTCTCTTTACTCGTTCCGTAATGCACTATCCCGCAACTAACTCATTAGTTGCATTGCTTGCAAGGCTTATAGTGATGTGCATTACTGAGAGGGCTCAGAGATACCTCTCCGACAATCGGAGTGACAAATCCTAATCTCAATCCATGCCAACTCAACAAGTACCATCAGAAACACCTGTAGAGCACCTTTATAATCACCCAGTTACATTGTGACGTTTGGTAGCAGACAAAGTGTTCCTCCGGTAAACGGGAGTTGCATAATCTCATAGTCATAGGAACATGTATAAGTCATGAAGAAAGCAATAGCAACAAGCTAAACGATCAAGTGCTAAGCTAACAGAATGGGTCAAGTCAATCACATCATACTCCAAATGATGTGACCCCGTTAATCAAATCACAACTCTTTGTCTATGGCTAGGAAACATAACCATCTTTGATCAAGGAGCTAGTCAAGTAGAGGCATACTAGTGACACTCTTTTTATCTATGTATTCACACATGTATCATGTTTCCGGTTAATACAATTATAGCATGAATAATAAACATTTACCATGATATAAGGAAATAAATAATAACTTTATTATTGCCTCTAGGGCATATTTCCTTCAGTTGCGGATGCTTGCAATAGAGGTTAATCATAAGTGGGATGCTTGTCCAAGTAAGGACAGTACCCAAGCATCGGTCCACCCACATACCAAATTATCAAAGTACCGAATGCGAATCATATGAATGTGATGAAAACTAGCTTGACGATAATCCCCATGTGTCCTTGGGAGCGCTTTTCTCTAGATAAGAGTTTGTCCAGGCTTGTCCTTTGCTACAAAAAGGATTGGGACACCTTGCTGCACTTTATTTACTTTAGTTACTTGTTGCTCGTTACAAATTATCTTATCACAAAACTATCTATTACCTATAATTTCAGTGCTTGCAGAGAATACCTTGCTGAGATCCGCTTATCATTTCCTTCTGCTCCTCGTTGGGTTCGACACTCTTACTTATCTAAAGGACTACGATAGATCCCCTATACTTGTGGGTCATCAAGACTCTTTTTTGGCGCCGTTGCCGGGGAGTGAAGCGCCTTTGGTAGGTGGAATTTGGTAAGGAAAAATTTATATAGTGTGCTGAAATTTACTGTCACTTGTTACTATGGAAAGTAATCCTCTGAGGGGCTTGTTCGGGGTATCTTCACCTTGACCAGTAGAGCAAAGAGTTGCTCCTCAACCTACTCAACCTACTGAACCTACTGAAAATGAAAATGTCTACTTTGAAATTCCTTCGGGTATGGTAGAAAAACTGCTAGTTAATCCTTTTGCACGAGATGGAACATTACATCCTGATGAGCACCTAATATATGTGGATAAAGTTTGTGGATTATTTAAGCTTGCAGGTATGCCCGATGATGTTATCAAGAAGAAGGTCTTCCCTTTATCTTTGGAGGGAGATGCATTAACATGGTATAGGCTATGTGATGATATGGGATCATGGAACTACAAACGATTGAAACTGGAATTTCATCAGAAGTTTTATCCTATGCATCTTGTTCATCGTGATCGCAATTACATATATAATTTTTGGCCTCGCGAAGAAGAAAGCATCGCTCAAGCTTGGGGGAGGCTTAAATCAATGTTATATTCATGCCCCAATCATGAGTTCTCAAGAGAAATGATTATCCAAAAAATTTATGCTCGGCTTTCTGATAACAATTGCACCATGCTCGATACTTCTTGTGCTGGCTCTTTTATGATGAAGACTATTGAATTCAAATGAGATTTATTGGAAAGAATTATATGCAACTCTGAAGATTGGGATCTCGATGAAGGTAAGGAGTCAGGTATGACACCTAAGTTTGATTGTGTTAAATATTTTATGGATACCGATGTTTTCCATAAGTTTAGCACTAAATATGGACTTGACTCTGAGATAGTAGCTTCTTTCTGTGAATCTTTTGCTACTCATGTTGATCTCCCTAACGAGAATTGGTTTAAATATCACCCCCCCCATAGAATTAAAAGTAGTTGCACCTATTAAAGTTGAAGAAAAGACTATCACTTATAATGATCCTATTGTTCCTACTGCTTATGTTGAGAAACCACATTTTCCTGTTAGGATAAAAGATCATGCTAAAGCTTCAACTGTGGTTCATAAAAGCAGTGTTAGAACCTATACACCTCCTGAGCAAGTTAAAGTTGAACCTAATATTGCTATTGTTAAGGATCTCTTGGCTGATAATATTGATGGGCATGTTATTTATTTCTGTGATGAAACTGCTAGAATTGCTAAACCTTGTGCTAAAGATAAACATAGACCTGTGGTAGGCATGCCTGTTATTTCTGTTAAAATAGGAGATCATTGTTATCATGGCTTGTGTGATATGGGTGCTAGTGCTAGTGCAATACCTATTGACTTATACAGAGAAATTATGCATGATATTGCACCTGCTGAGTTAGAAGAAATTGATGTCACAATTAAACTTGCCAATAGAGATACTATTTGACCAATTGGGATTGTTAGAGATGTTGAAGTCTTGTGTGGGAAAACTAAATATCCTGCTGATTTTCTTGTTCTTGGTTCCCCACAAGATAGCTTTTGTCCCATTATATTTGGTAGACCCTTCTTAAACACTGTTAATGCTAGGATAGACTGCAAAAAGGATGTTGTTACTATTAGTTTGGGTGATATGTCTCATGATTTCAACTTTTCTAAATTTCGTATACAACACCGTGAAGAGGAATTTCCTAGTAAAGATGAAATTATTGGTCTTGCTTCTATTGACATACCTCCCAGTGATCCTTTAGAACAATATTTGCTAGACCATGAAAATGATATGTTTATGAATGAAAGAAGGGAAATAGATTAGGTGTTATTTAAACAGGGACCTATTCTGAAAGACAACTTGCCTGTTGAAATCTTAGGGGATCCTCCTCCACCCAAGGGTGATCCCGTGTTTGAGCTTAAACCATTGCCTGATACTCTTAAATATGCTTATCTTGATGAAAAGAAGATATATCCTGTTATTATTAGTGCTAACCTTTTGGAGAAGGAGGAAGAAAAATTATTGAAAATTCTGAAGAAGCACCATGCTGCTATTGGATATACTCTTCATGATCTTAAGGGCATTAGTCCCACTCTATGTCAACACAAAATAAATTTGGAGAAAGATGCCAAACCGGTTATTGATCACCAACGATGGCTGAATCCTAAGATGAAAGAAGTGGTAAGAAAAGAAATACTAAAGCTCCTTGAGGCAGGTATAATTTATCCCATTGCTGATAGTCAGTGGGTAAGTCTTGTCCATTGTGTTCCTAAGAAGGGAGGTATTACTGTCGTTCCCAATGATAAAGATGAATTGATTCCGCAAAGAATTATTATAGGTTATAGGATGGTAATTGATTTCCGCAAATTAAACAAGGCTACTAAAAAAGATCATTACCCCTTACGTTTCATTGATCGAATGCTAGAAAGATTATCCAAACATACGCATTTTTGCTTTCTAGACGGTTATTCTGGTTTCTCTCAAATACCAGTGTTAGCTGATGATCAATCAAAGACCACTTTTACTTGCCCTTTCGGTACTTTTGCTTATAGACATATGCCTTTTGGTTTATGTAATGCACCTACTACCTTTCAAAGATGCATGATGGCTATATTCTCTATTTTTTTGTGAAAAGATTTGTGAGGTATTCATGGATGATTTCTCCATTTATGGATCCTTTTTTGATGATTGCTTAAGCAACCTTGATCGAGTTTTGCAGAGATGTGAAGAAACTAACATAAGTGCCACTTTATGGTTAATGAAGGTATTGTCTTGGGACATAAAATTTCTGAAAGGGGCATTGAAGTTGATAAAGCTAAAGTTGATGCTATTGAAAAGATGTCGTGTCCCAAGGACATCAAAGGTATAAGAAGTTTCCTTGGTCATGCCGGCTTTTATAGGAGGTTCATTAAGGACTTCTCAAAAATTTCTCGGCCTCTGACTAATTTATTACAAAAATATATACCGTTCGTCTTTGATAATGATTGTGTAGAAGCATTTGAAATACTTAAGAAAGCATTGATCTCTGCACCTATTGTTCAGCCACCTGATTAGAATTTACCTTTTGAAATTATGCGTGATGCTAGTGATTATGGTGTGGGTGTTGTTCTAGGGCAAAGAGTTGATAAGAAATTAAATGTTATTCAATATGCTAGAAAAACTCTAGACAATGCCCAAAGAAATTATGCTACAACCAAAAAATAATTCTTAGCAGTTGTATTTGCTTGTGATAAGTTCAGAACTTATATTGTTGATTTTAAAGTAACTATTCACACGAATCATGCTGCTATTAAATATCTTATGGAAAAGAAAGATGCTAAACCTAGACTTATTAGATGGGTTCTCTTGCTACAAGAATTTGATTTGCATATTATTGATAGAAAGGGAGCCGACAACCCCGTTGCAGATAACTTGTCTAGGTTGGAAAATGTTCTTGATGACCCACTACCTATTGATGATAGCTTTCCTGATGAACAATTAAATGTCATAAATGCTTCTCATACTGCTCCATGGTATGCTGATTATGCTAATTACATTGTTGCTAAATTTATACCACCTAGTTTCACATACCAGTAAAAGAAAAAGTTTTTCTATGATTTAAGGCATTACTTTTGGGATGCCCACATCTTTATAAAGGAGTAGATGGTGTTATTAGACATTGTGTACCTGAGCATGAACAGGAACAGATCCTACGCAAGTGTCACTCCGAAGCTTATGGAGGACACCACGCTGGAGATAGAACTGCACATAAGGTATTGCAATCCGGTTTTTATTGGCCTACTCTCTTCAAGGATGCCCGTAAGTTTGTCTTATCTTGTGATAAATGTCAAAGAATTGGTAATATTAGTAGACGTCAAGAAATGCCTATGAATTATTCACTTGTTATTGAACCATTTGATGTTTGGGGCTTTGATTATATGGGACTTTTTTCTGCCTCTAATGGATATACACATATTTTAGTTGCTGTTGATTACGTTACTAGATGGGTAGAAGTTATTCCAACTAGTAGTGCTGATCATAACACCTCTATTAAGATGCTTAAAGAAGTTATTTTTTCGAGGTTTGGAGTACCTAGATATTTAATGACTGATGGTGGTTTACATTTTATTCATGGTGCTTTCCATAAAATGCTTGCTAAGTATGATGTCAATCATAGAATTGCATGTCCTTATCACCCACAGTCTAGTGGTCAAGTAGAATTGAGTAACAGAGAGCTCAAATTAATTTTGCAAAAGACTGTTAATAGATCTAGAAAGAATTGGTCCAAGAAACTTGATGATGCATTATGGGCCTATAGAACTGCATATAAAAATCCTATGGGTATGTCTCTATATAAAATGGTTTATGGAAAAGCATGTCACTTACCTCTCGAACTAGAACATAAGGCTTGTTGGGCTATTAAATAGCTCAATTATGATTTCAAACTTGCCGCTAAGAAGAGGTTATTTGACATTATCTCACTTGATGAATGGAGAACCCAAGCCTATGAGAATGCCAAATTGTTTAAAGAAAAAGTTAAAAGATGGCATGACAAAACAATACAAAAGCGTGAGTTCAATGTAGGTGATTATGTATTGCTATACAACTCTCGTTTAAGATTTTTTGCAGGAAAGCTTCTCTCTAAATGGGAAGGTCCTTACGTTATCGAGGAGGTCTATCGTTCCGGTGCCATAAAAATCAACAACTTCAAAAGCACAAATCCGAAGGTGGTGAACAGTCAAAGAATCAAACATTATATCTCAGGTAATCCTATAAATGTTGAAAACAATGTTATTGAAACCGTTACCCCGGAGGAATACATAAGGGACACTTTCCAGAACATTTCAGACTCCGAAAAGGAATAGGTACGTGGTACGGTAAGTAAACCGACTCCAAAACAGTTCTAATGGTAATTTTTCTCCATTTTGGAATATTTAGAAAAATAGAAAAATAAGAAGCGGTCTGGGAAGGACACGAGGGCTCCACGAGGGTGGAGGGTGCGCCCTACCCCCTTGGGCGCGCCCCCTACCTCGTGGGCACCTCGTGCGCTCTCCGGACTCCATTTTCTTGCACGTTACGTATTTTGGTCAGTGAAAATTCATTATTTAATCTCTCGAAGGTTTTGACCTCCGCATCACGTAAATAACTACTGTGTTTGTTTCGAGCTGTCCTGCTGCAGATTAGAGCAACATGTCGTCCCAGGATTCGGAAGGAGAAAGCTATGTGGCTGACTACCTTGCAGATCCTAAGGTCTATGGGGATGTGGAGCATTGTGGTTGGACTACGGAAGAAGAAGAGGACTACGAACCCAAGGGAAGGGAAGAGACGAGCTTAGAAGAAGATGAAGTCCCATTACCTCAACCTGAGGACATGCATGTGGAGTTCAAAAAGTCAAGCTTCCCGGATAGAGTAAAGAAACCTAAGATTGAGTTTATCCCTTTTCGCGTCTTGCAGGAAAACAAGCAAGAACTATGCAAAAAGATACTGAGCCTGGAGTAGGAGATCGATGACCTAAGGGACCAAAATTCTATCCTCAAGCGCAAATTAAGGAAGAAGCCTACGCCATCAACAAAACCATCACCTTCTTCACCAACAAAGGAGACATAATCATATGGGTATCGGCACTCCCCTTGGCAACTGCCAAGCTTGGGGGAGGTGCCCCGGTATCGTATCACCATAACACTCCTATCTTTATCGTTTTTCTTAGTTGGATCCTTTTAGTAATATCTTGATCTAGTAGAATAAAGTTTTTGGTATGATCTAGTTTTGAGTTTTGCTTTATGATCCCTCTATGTAATCGAGTCAGTGAGCTATATAATAAAGATTAGTGTTGAGTCAAGGGCTTGATTATTTTGCCATGATCTTGAGTGAATAAAAGAAAAGAGAAGAAATAAAAAGAATAAAAGAGATCATATGGATCTTATGGAGAGTAATGAGCTCACATATAAAGAGTATGATGAATAAAAGTTGTTGAGAGTTGACAAACATAGTTTTGGTCATCGTTGCAATTAATAGGAAGT
Source organism: Triticum dicoccoides (assembly GCF_002162155.2). NCBI lineage: Eukaryota > Viridiplantae > Streptophyta > Magnoliopsida > Poales > Poaceae > Triticum > Triticum dicoccoides. The sequence continues at coordinate 453,820,672 of NC_041380.1, forward strand.
AATAAAGAAAGAGAGGTCTTCACATACAAATATACTATCTTGGACATCTTTTATGATTGTGAGCACTCATTAAAATATGATATGCTAAAGAGTTGACATTGGACAAGGAAGACAACGTAATGAGTTATGTTTTCTTACATCTAAGATAAATTATATTGCCATGGATCATCCACATGGTTGAGCTTGCCTTTCCCCCTCATGCTAGCTAAACTCTTTGCACCAAGTAGAGATACTACTTGTGCTTACAAATACCCTTAAACCTAGTTTTGCCATGAGAGTCCACCATATCTACCTATGGATTGAGTAAGATCCTTCAAGTAAGTTGTCATCGGTGCAAGCAATAAAAATTGCTCTCTAAATATGTATGACTTATTAGTGTGGGAGAAAATAAGCTTTATACGCTCTTGTGATGTGGAAGAAATAAAAGCGACAGACTGCATAATAAAGGTCCATATCACAAGTGGCAATATAAAGTGACCTTCTTTCGCATTAAGATTTTGTGCAACCAACCATAAAAGTGCATGACAACCTCTGCTTCCCTCTGCGAAGGGCCTATCTTTTACTTTTATCTCCTACCTTACATAAGAGTCATGGTGATCTTCACCTTTCCTTTTTACATTTTATCTTTTGGCAAGCACAATATGTTGGAAGGATCCTGGTATATATGGCTAATTGGATGTGAGTTTTCATGAACTATTATTGTTGACATTACCCTTGAGGTAAAACGTTGGGAGGCAAAACTATAAGCCCATATCTTTCTCTGTGTCTGATTAAGACTTCATACCCATAAATATTGTGTGAGTGTTAGCAATTGTGAAAGACTAAAAGATGGTTGAGTATGTGGTCTTGCTGAAAAGCTCTTATATGGACTCTTTCCTATGTTATGATAAATTGCAATTGCTTCAATGACTGAAATTATAGCTTGTTAGTTTTCAATGAAGTTTATGATTCATACTTGAAATTGTGATTGAATTGTTACTCTAGCATAAGAGATCATATGAAAATAATTATATAAGCTGTTGTTCTAAGAATGATCATGATGCCCTCATGTACGTATTTTATTTTTATCGACACATCTATCTCTAAACATGTGGACATATTTTTTGATTTTGGCTTTAGCTTAAGGACAAGCGAGGTATAAGCTTGGGGAGTTGATACGTCCATTTTGCATCATGCTTTATATTGATATTTATTGCATTATGGGTTGTTATTACATATTATGTAACAATACTTATGCCTATTCTCTCTTATTTTACAAGGTTTACATAAAGAGGAAGAATGCCGGCAGCTGGGATTCTGGGCTGGAAAAGGAGCAAATATTAGAGACCTATTCTGCACAGCTCCAAAAGTCCTGAAACTTCATGGAAGTTATTTTCAGAATATATAAAAATATTGAGCGCAAGAAGTACCAGAGGGGGGCCACTCACCAGCCACGAGGGTAGGGGGCGCGCCCCCTTCCTCATGGGCCCCCTGGTGGCCCTCCGATGCCCATCTTCTACTATATAGAGTCTTTCATTGAGGAAAAAATCATAAGCAATCTTTCGGGACGAGACTCCGCCGCCATGAGGCGGAACCTTGGAGGAACCAATCTAGGGCTCTAGCGAAGCTGTTCTGCCGGGGAAACTTCCCTCCGGGAGGGGGAAATCATCACCATCGTCATCACCAACGCTCCTCTCATCGGGAGGGGCCCAATTTCCATCAACATCTTCACCAGCACCGTCTCCTCTCAAACCCTAGTTCATCTCTTGTATCCAATTCTTGTCTCTAAGTCTGGGATTGGTACCTGTAGGTTGCTAGTAGTGTTGATTACTCCTTTTAGTTGATGCTAGTTGGTTTACTTGGTGGGAGATCATATGTTAAGATCCTATATGCACACTAATACCCCTCTGATTATGAACATGAATATGCTTTGTGAGTAGTTACATTTGTTATTGAGGACATGAAAGAAGTCTTGCTATTAGTAGTCATGTGAATTTGGTATTCGTTCGATATTTTGATGAGATGTATGTTGTCTCTCCTCTAGTGGTGTTATGTGAACATCGACTACATGACACTTCACCATTATTTGGGTCTAGAGGAAGGCATTGGAAAGTAATAAGTAGATGATGAGTTGCTAGAGTGACAGAAGCTTAAACCCTAGTTTATGCGTTGCTTCGTAAGGGACTGATTTGGATCCATATGTTTCATGCTATGGTTAGGTTTACCTTAATACATTTGTTGTAGTTGCGGATGCTTGCAATAGAGGTTAATCATAAGTAGGATGCTTGTCCAAGTAAGGACAGTACCCAAGCACCGGTCTACCCACATACCAAATTATCAAAATACCGAACGTGAATCATATGAATGTGATGAAAACTAGCTTGACGATAATGCCCATGTGTCCTCGGGAGCGCTTTTCTCTATATTAAGAGTTTGTCCAGGCTTGTCCTTTGCTACAAAAAGGATTGGGCCACCTTGCTGCACTTTATTTACTTTTGTTACTTGTTGCTCGTTACAAATTATCTTATCGCAAAACTATCTATTACCTATAATTTCAGTGCTTGCAGAGAATACCTTGCTGAAAACTGCTTATCATTTCCTTCTGCTCCTTGTTGGGTTCGACACTCTTACTTATCGAAAGGACTACGATAGATCCCCTATACTTGTGGGTCATCAACGAACGAGATGAACTTGACACTCGATGAACAATTATCGGTTGATGAAATGCAATCTAGTGTCAAGTTGCCTTGTTCACACAACGATAATTGATGGACCTAATGCAACAAGAGAGAAACTTACCGCCATCCGTCGATGCGACTATTTAAGCCGGTCGGCGCGTGCCTCGCCCGAGGAGGTGAGACTAAACTGGTAGTATTTTCAGACAATTTGGGTGGGTCCGCCTTGACAAAGCCTATGTGTGCGCGTGATTGGTTAGGGGTTTAGTCCCACCTTGCCACGCGAGGAGTGACGCGATCGGCTTAAATAGCCGACTCCTCCCATAGAGATAACCTTCGGTCATCAACATATCCTTTTTGAAGGTTGTGGATGGTCACTATCAATCTTCTCTCTTTTTAACAAAGAAGTCATTTTCGGCATGTTCGTCCGAATCCGAAAAGGTATATCGATGACCATATAACTTTTTTAAGTCAAGTGGCATTGTCTGGTGGTGCTGACCTTCGGTGGCAAGGAAGGGGGCGGGGGGCAAATACAGGTGAATTGCGCGGGCTCTCCCGATCTGTCCGACATGACGGGCGTGTCCGGACGCGTCCAGGAGTCTCCATATCTGCCTAAAATTCAGGCTGGATATGAGGAGTGCCAGTCAGTTCGGGTGTTTGGTCCAGCTATGGGGTGCCCAATTGGGCGGCATTTTTGTGTTCGGACACCGACTAGACAGCCCGTCCGAGCATTTGGAGTGGGTATGGGATTCGGTTGTAGATGCTTTAAGTTGCCGAATGCAGATTTCAGCAGACTTATTAATCAAGAAAGTTAGGACATCGGCGTGAGGAATCCGCACGAGCGAGCACGAACAGCCAGCCACTTGAATCAAAGCCAGGTCCCACAATGTAGGGCATAACTCTCTCTAGAACAAATCACACTGTATGCATATGCTACTACTACTCCGTGTATACCGCGTCAACTGTCCAGTGCAAAAACAGATCAGGCCGTGAGCCGGAGCAGGGAACGAGAGCAATCACCGTCCGTGAGCGTGGCGCTGCTATTCATCGGAGCTTTTGCTTTCACCACACCTGGCGCCTCCGTGTACGTGCCGCTTGGTGGTGGTGGTGCCCTAAGGACGTTCGACCCCCTGTTCTTTTTTGTTTCTGACGATGAAGTGGATCCGTGCTCCCGCGCAGGCCACTGGTTCATCATGTGCCTGAGATGGGATCTGGAGAACGAAAGCTTTGGCGCGTCGGGGCACGACTGGGGTCTGGGACCGAAGCCTTTTGGAGCTTCCATGGCTAGGGGAGTAGGGACAACGTCCAAATGTCCCATGCGCCGTGCCTGTGGATGTGGTTGGAAGCATACACGCACAGATGTACGGCAATCAGGTCTCCATCAGGATGTCGCCGGATAATGTTCCCTTCCGGTTCACCTGCTGTTCCCCGGCACTTCAGATGCCAACGGTGTTCGTCGGCACTCCGGATTCTCTCTCTGGATCTTTCACTTTAAGAAGCTGGAACTCAGGGAAAATGCTAGACAGTGGCTAGCTTTTCTTTTTTCTAGTTGTAATCTCTCTTGTAAACCTTTGGCCAAAAAAAAGGAAAATCTCTCTTGTAAACCGTTCAAAAAAATCGAGACAATGCAGATGCAGTGGTACGGACGACGACGAGCAGCGGACGATCTTCTGTGGTGCGGGAAACATAGTATAGCAACATAACTCTTTCAAAATTCTAATAGAAAAACTATATAAAATTTGTCAAAATCTATGCAAGTATCAATTATTTGTGATTTTAATAAAGTATAAGGAACTGTATGCAAAAGTCCATGAGGTCACATTTCTAACATACTCAAAAATAAAAATGAACTAGATATTCATAATCTATGGGAAATTCGACCCCAGATTGATATATAGTTTGTGTATGTTTAAGTTTAAATAAGTCAGATTTAAATCTCACCCGAGAAAATATATTAAATTAATCAAATTTTAACTAAACAAAGAAAACATTTAAAAAAAGACATAACCTATGTTGACGGCCACTGTCAAGGTCATCGACATAGATTTGACGACATTAGTCGGCCGTTGGAGGCTGGGTCGCCAGGGCCGCCTATATGCCGATGCCCTTTCTATGTCTACGACAGCCGTCTGCCAAGACTGAGGTATGCCGACGGCATAGATGGAGGTGTGCCGATGACTTCTCTGTGCCGACTGTTTTTCCCAGGCCGTCAGCATACGTCCATCTATATCGAGGCCTCAACAAAAAGCCGCCAGCATAGAAAAAACATCTGTATAGCCAGTTATTCCGGTAGTGCATGTCCCATACCGCGATGCATACAGTAGCTCACCTCGCTCCTCCCTTCGGAACTCCTCTTCGTCCTCTGCACCCGATGGGTTCTCCGCCGGGGAGCCGCCGAAGCTCCCCGAGCGACAAGGAGGAGGGCACCACCATTGTGCAGGTGCAGATCCCCTCGCGCAGTGGCGGAGCTTCATGGGGGCCATTGCCCCCCTCCCAGGAAAACTACCCCTAATTATAGGTTTGAATATCGATTGTTTCTTAGAGTTCATGCATAATTTATCTTCTTCACGCCCTCAAGAATCTTCATCAAGCTCCGCCACTGCCCCCACGCTGCAGCCGTCACCGTGATGGGCCGATTGAGTGACGCTGGTGTCGAGTGCGGCATCTTTTTTTTGCAGGGTGTCGAGTGCGGCATCGACGGCACAACGCTCCTCGCTGAGTGGACTAGGCGAGAGGATCTCCTCGTTATTTCGGTCTCTCGTTGTTGTGATCTCGTTATCCGCATGCATATGTTTATCGGTGGTTTACTTGTTGCTTGGGATCTCTGTTAGGTAATCTTGATGATTGATTAGGTTGTGTGTGTCTAGTTTGGACTCGCAATGTGGGTCCATGGCCTAGTCAGTTTGCTACTTTGGTTAAAACTACTAATCCAGAGAGAGCATGTCGCTATTTGTTTCGTACCTTATGTGTCGAACTAAGTTCTTTTGTGGACATGACAACGGTACTGAATACGTGTCATGTTTTAAACCGAATGTGTCGTGGAATTGTCACGGCACATGTCCTAGCAAAAGGACTTAGTCGTAGGGCCATTGCAACTAGGAAGCTTAAAGGGGTTAATTGGGACAAAGTACACGATAGGTTTTATACTAGTTCGGCCCCTTACGATGAAGGTAAAAGTCTACGTCTAGTTGTGTTGATATTGCAGGATTTTCGATCACCAAGAGGCTAGTTCGCCGACTTGGTTATCGGTCTCTTGTTTTTTGCCCTAAGTCGCCATCGGGTCGTCCCCTTATATACACGGGTTGACGCCTGGTGGCCTATAGAGTCCCGGCCGGCTGATATAGCGTGTCCGGCTCGGTGACTTCTTTTACATGCCTTTCCTTACAAGTATTTCCTTACATACGGCGGTTTATAATATTGGGCCTTAAGCCGCCTCTAGGCTTTAGGCCTTCTATAAGCTTTTAATAAACTATCGTCTTGAATGTTTATTGGGCTTCCTTTGTGACCCGCCATTGGGGCTGACCCGACCCCTCCTGGGCGGATCATAGTTGATAGCTATATCCCCAACATTAGGCCCCAGATTGATTTTGAACTTTGTTCTTTGTCAATCTTCAACACTTAAACAAAAATCCATCTTCTTATCCTCGCAGAAGTTTTTGTAACCCGCCATGACGTCATCTCTTGAAAACACCAAAAACTTTTATGACGTCATCTCTCAACGGATCTTCATCTTTAATGACTTTCGAGAATCGAGGCGTCTGTTTAGTTGGATAACCATTATTCGGGTCTTCCTCGATTTCCGCGCCCACCTGTTTGCTTATCCCCTTATAAATAGGCACGCGTCCGGTCTTTCTCATTCTCCTCTCTTCTTCGTCTTTCTCCTCTCGCGACCTCCTCTGCTGCTCGAGCTCCCTCGCCGTCAGAGAGCACCTCCCCTCCATCGACCTTGGCTGCTGCATCGACCGGAATCAGTCCAGAAAACGGCAGCGACTTTCCGCGGAGGATCTGTGGCTGTAAGTGTTTCCCTTCTTGCTCCTCAGATCTGCATTAGGACTTTCTAGGTTTTCCGCATGTTCTTCGTAGTTCATTGCAGTTCTTCGTAGTTCTTCCACTGCAGCCTCTTCTTGATTCAAAAAGAGATACATGTTTGTGCAGTAGTTGTTTTGTGCTTGCTCTTGACACTAGTAGGTCCCTTTTCCCAATATAAAGGCCTCATTAGGACTTACAAACTCATCTGCGCTAAACTTTTAGGTCTAGAATTTTTTCCATTTTGGATAGCCATTTGATTTGGAATAATATTAAGCAATTTGGGAAACTTGTTTGTCTCAACACTTAGCTGAATCTGCTTTCTCAAATATCTGTAGTCATGGCGGCTTATTGTGACGGCTTACTTTTCCTTATATGACATTAGCCCTTACTTAAGCCGCCATTACTCCCCTGTATCATCATCATTTACTTTCACCATTGTCATTGAATTAAGCCGGTATGTGGCTTTCTTTTCAGTTCGTCTTTTGAACATCATGTCGTCCAAAGCACCGACTGTCTGCAACTGGGTTCCCTCAACAGTCACTGAGGACAATCTGAAGGAATTATTTACCATATGTTTTTACCAGGGAAGAATGTTATGTCCTACCGCGCGCCTGACCCGGAGGAGGAACGGCCCAATCCAAAAGACGGTGAAGTTATTGTCTTTTCTGATCACATGAACCGTGGCTTTTCCCCACCCGGCTCAAAGTTCTTCAGAGATGTCCTCCATTTTTTCAAACTCCACCGTCAAGACACCGGGCCTAATTCCATATCCAATATATGCAACTTCCAAGTTCTCTGCGAGGTGTACCTTCAAGAAGAACCGACTGTGGAACTCTTTAGAGAGTATTTTTATCTGAACCGCCAAAATGAGTGCACCAATGGCCCTAGCCTGGAACTTGGAGGTATCTCAATTTAGCATTGACAAGGCGTCGTCTTCCCCCTAATAGTCTTGCCAAGTCATCCCAAGGACTGGAATCAGACTTGGTTCTATTGTCAAGACACTTCACCAGCAAATGAGCATCCACTTCTGGGTTATCGCTCAGAGCGTCTTGACTCCAAATTTGCACTTCCTGACAAACTCACCGCCGCCGAACGCAAGAAGCTGATACCATCCATTAAAAGGATTAACGCTTTATTGGGGAACGGCTTAACCGGAGTTGACTTGACCCATTGCTGGGTTGCATGGTGGGTCATCCCTCTAAGCTGCCGATCAATATTGATGTATGAATATGGTGGAGGCCCAGATGACTCTCTTCGTCACAGCTCCGTTCAATTAACCGAATAAGATATTGTTTCAATGTCAACTCTTCTGGTGAACGGCAAATACGAAGACTGCAGTAAAGTCGGGTTAAACCCCTTCTGCAAGCTTAACCCAGTGCCAGAGGTAAAGAAACTCTGATCTCTTCCTCTTTGTATTTTTCTCAACCGTTTTAAATACCTGCATGACCTTTCATCTTGCTTATTTGTTTATAGGCTAAATATGATTTCTGGAAAGCCAAGTACGACCATGAAGCTGCCGAGAAAGCAAGAGCCGCTGCCATATAAACGCCAAGAAGACGACCCGGAGATCTAAAAAGAAGAAGAAGAAGAGCACCGCTGAAGACCTGCTGAAGCTTGATGATGATACTTCTGAGTCGGAGGTAGCCCTTGACTCCCTTGGCCAGCTTTTTAATAATCTTATTAACATTGATCATTGCCAGGATGACATAGGGGCCAGTCAGGCCGTGGAAGAAGAGGTAACTATTTCCTCCGACTCAGCCCATTTGCCAAGACAGAAACTTTGAGTCGTAACCTGGAAAGTAAGGTTTTCACACCCTTTGGCTTATCTGGACCCTCATTTTCTTTTGAAAAAACAACAACATGAGAGCCGCCGTCAGGCCCGGAATGTCGATGAACCGCCCGCTGTTCTTCAACAAACTCCTCAAAAGCGTCAGAATGAGGTTTATTCCTTCGCCTTTTACTTTCCATTAATGGATCTTCTCCCTTGTATTATTAACTTTATTTTATCTTTGCAGGAGGTGTCCCACTCTTCTGGCGACTCATCTCAAACTCAATTCCCGGCCTTTAAGACTGCCCTTGGGTAAGGAAGAAATCATCTTTCCTCTGTGTCTTTCAAACTGCTTTTTTATACTGACTGTTTCATAATATCTTTCTTAGTGGCCAAGCCAAATCCAAGAAGGCCAAGGTGACTAGGCCGGTGGAAGACCAGCCAGTCCTTGCACCCGAATTGGCTATGCCACCTTCTCCTCCATTAGCTAAAGCACCGGAAGACCCGGATGTCAATGCTGAAGTAGATCCTCCTGAGCCGTCAGCTGACGATACCGTCGTCAATCCTTCTGCTACTGGTCCATCCAGCTCAGCCAACCCACCATCGATGTCTGCCCAGGACGTTCTGATCACTGGAAGCTGCTTTGTTGAGCCGGGGAATCCCATCGTGTTGGCTCGTCACACGGCTAAACAAGAGGCTTTGGAGAGACAAAAAGTGTGTTTTGACATTTCTCATTATAGCCATCTGAACGCCAACGACATATTGTCCGGCTATCTGAGCCATGTGCACTCCAGCCGTGACTCAGAAATCGAAATGGTCAAGCAGTTGCAGCTAAAGTATGAGGTATGCTCTTCCGGCTTACTTATATTCTGTCAGCCCCAAGTCTTCAGATTATGATAAAACCTTGAATGATCTATAGACTTATGATATAGGCTAAAGCTTTACCTTTAGATATTTATGGAGTCAAATAAAATAGAATAAACTTCACCGGTAGTCCCCAAGGGCCGGTTCACTTGACCATAAATGAGCCGGTACTTTGAATTTCATAATTGTCTTGTGCCGAACTCAACAAATATTGTAGTCCGGCTTAACCTTGAGATACTTGCTGAATATCATACATTAGCCCCCAAGTGCCAAGTGATGTTACTTTGTAAAGTACTTGGGACTTGAAGTATAGTAGAGTCATAAGAATTTGTTTTGGCATACATTAGCCCCCAATTGTCAAGTGGTTTTGCAGTGCAAAGTACTTGAGACTTGAACCTTGACTCTTGAACGCTAATTAAAACCTTGACACACCCGTGTATGTTTTGTAGAATGCCTTATCTAAACTGAGCTCGCAATTAACTGATGCGAAGACCCGGCTGGCGGATCAGGAGGCAGAAATCAAGTCTGCTGACTCCAAACTGCAATTAAGTCTTGCTGAGATGGAGAAATTGAGAACCAGCTTGACCGCCAAGAAGAAAATCTGGGCTGAAGAGAAAACGCTGCTGACACAACGCGCCGAAAAATCTGAAGCAGCTCTTGAAGAGGTTACTACGGAGCTGACCGGATTAAAGGACCGGGTGTCTTAGATGGTTCCCACCATCTTTGGTACGTCATCTGTACTGATCTTTTGTATCTTCTGCTGACCCAGAATATAAACCGCTAGCTGACCCTTTGTGTACAAAATATGTGCAGGCCCGCGAAGCAAGAATCTGAGCCAAGACAATGTGACTAAATTGAAGGCGGTCTATACCTTAGTGGAGCAGTTGTACATTGGCGCACAACGGGCACTTGCTGCTATCTCTCCTGCCAATCAAGGACCCAACCGGCTCAGTGATGTCTTGAAAAAGCTATCAATCTTACCCGCCAGGTTCCAAGAAGTCAAGCGATCCTGTGCCAGAGCCGGAGCTTTGACTGCCCTGAGCCGCTCCAAGGCTTGGGTGCCAGATCTAGACCCGGCGAATGTAGCCAGAGGGTACCCCATGGTGAAAGAAGACGGGTCTCTGTTTGAACAGGATGACTTCGTTGCTTGCGTGAGGGAGGTGCGACCTCAGACCACCATTCTCGGAGATGAAACAAATATCTATAAATACCAGCCGGGTTTTGATTTGGAAAATAAGAAGATGGCGACTCCCTCCTACAAGGTGACCGACCTTATCCCGCCGGTTCTTCAACATACATTTGCTCCGGATGTTGATCCAGCCAGCTTGATTGATGAAGAATCAGAATTCATCGCTGTGAACGGCTTCGACTGGTCCAACCCCGGCTTCCAATTAACAGAAGGAAGTGAACCGGCAAGGGAGGAGTGAGAACCATCTTTGTGGGCTTTTTAACAGCCTTGTAATAGACTTAGCTTTGAAAACAGCTGCATATTTTGCTTATGCCATCGCGCACAAGATGTTGTGTGTGACTCTTTGCTTCTTGATGTCAATATATGCGTCACATTCATGGTTATCTTTGCGATATTTCAGCTCTGTTCCTGTAGCAAAAAGAAAAACTTGCTTGGCGGTTTAACACCGAACGGGTCAGAACACCCGATGTGTAACCAATACGTTATCATAGTAGATGCAATAGAAAAACAGATGCGAAAAATAACCAAGGTGGAAACAAACCTTGATTAATATAGAAAGCAACTATTCTTAAATAACAATCATAACTGTATTTTTTACCTCTGGATCATCGGTTTATGCGATCCGGGCGATGAGGTTAATGAATCAATCTTTGTGAGAAGTCAATGCTTCGGTACGACTAATGACTGTAATGCCTTGGCGGCTTATTGTCAAATAGTTAAGTCGGTGAAAAGACCGTGCTGACTTGTTTAAAATTGAGACAATAAAAGACCAATAAGACAAATAAAACAAATAACAGTTGGTAACCAATATAAATTAACCTTGCAGTTAAAGGCTGGGGGTTTCTGATTCGAATACGATCAGTAAACCGGACCAAAGGGGTTAAGCTAAGATTCGAATACGACCATATAGCCCCTAGTGGCTTTGGCGTTGCACCGATCAAGAGGGTACCGACAGCTATGTTCTATTTGGTTCGAATATGACCTATGTTTGAACAAGAAGCCCCCAAATGACCTTAAGAGGTTTTTAACGACCTTGATTCGAATACAATCCAAGTCGGACCCAAAAGGGGTTAAGCTATGATTCGGATACGATCAAGAAGCCCCCTAGTGAGTTTGGCTTTGAGCCGATCAAGAGGGTTACGACAGCTATGTTCTCTTTGGTTCGAATACGACCTATGTTTTAACAGGAAGCCCCCAAGTGACCATGATAGTTTACAGCTAGATTCAAATACGATCATAAGCCGAACCAAAAAGGTTAGACTTGATTCAGATATGATCAGCTCCTTAATAGTCATATTAAATAAAAAATAGTAAAGATATGTAATCTTTGAAAGGAAAAAAGACCGAGGTCCTGCTTTATTACTTATCATAGTATATACAACGTCAAAGTATGTACATGATGAGAGCCGGTGGCTCAGGTGTAGTATGGCCGAAGTTGAGCAATGTTCCATGGCCGGCGGGTCTCCTCCTCTGACTTACATGAGTCTTTGTGCTCTCGAACGTCAATTAGGTAATATGACCCGTTGTTCAAGTTCTTGCTAACCACAAAGGATCCTTCCCAAGGCGGGGATAGCTTGTGTGCATCTGACAGATCCTGTATAAGCCGGAGCACCAGGTCACCTTCTTGAAAAGTTCTGGACTTAACCCGGCGGCTGTGATAACAGCGCAGGTCCTGTTGATAAATTGATGATCGAGCCGCTGCTAAGTCTCTTTCCTCATCCAACAAGTCAAGTGCATCCTATCTGGCTTGCTCGTTATTAGCTTCAACATAAGCCACCACACGGGGCGAGTCATGACGGATGTCACTAGGCAACACTGCTTCCGCTCCATAAACCATGAAGATAGGTGTATAACCTGTAGACCTGTTAGGAGTGTTGTTGATACTCCACAGCACCGAGGGTAACTCCTCTACCCAACAACCCGGCGTCTGCTGCAAAGGAACCACAATCCGGGGTTTGAGACCTCTTAAGATTTCCTGATTTGCTCTCTCAGCTTAACCATTGGATTGAGGATGGGCTACAGAAGAAACATCAAGCCGGATATGCTCACGTTGACAAAACTCCTCCATAGCCCCTTGGGATAGATTAGTGCCATTGTTAGTGATAATGCTGTGTGGAAAACCAAAACGAAAAATCACCTTTTTCATGAACTGAACCGTCGTGGTTGCATCACACTTACTCACTGGCTCTCCCTCAACCCACTTTGTGAATTTGTCAATTGTCACTAAAAGATGTGTCTTTTTATCCTTAGACCTTTTGAAAGGTCCAACCATGTCAAGCCCCCGGACCGCAAACGGCCAGGTGATTGGAATCATCTGCAAACTCTTGAGCTGGCACATGTGCTCGCCGTGCGAATTTTTGACATCCATCACGCCTACTGACCAGATCTTCTGCATCGGCATGAGCCGTTAATCAGTAAAAACCGTGATGAAAAGCTTTGGCCACAAGAGATTTTGACCCGGCGTGATGCCCACAATCGCCTTCATGGATCTCACGAAGTATTTCTTGGCCTTCTTCAGGAGAAACACACCGCTGAAACGCTCCGGAGATGCTGCGATGGTATAATTCTCTGTCTGAAATTGTCATTGACTTAGACCGTCGGGTTATCTGTCGGGCCAGGGTCTCATCCGCTGGCAAGTCGCCCCGGGTCATTGATACGTCTCCAACGTATCTATAATTTTTAATTGCTCCATGCTATATTATCTACTGTTTTAGACATTATTGGGCTTTATTATCCACTTTTATATTATTTTTGGGACTAACCTATTAACCGGAGGCCCATCCCAAAATTGTTGTTTTTTGCCTGTTTTAGGGTTTCAAAGAAAATGAATATCAAAAGGAGTCCAAACGGAATGAAACCTTTGGGAACGTGATTTTCTCAACAGATAAGACCCGGGAGACTTGGACCCTACGCCAAGGCACGTAACAGGAGGCCACGAGGTAGGGGTGCGCCCTACCCTACCAAGCGTGCCCCCACCCTCGTGGGCCCCCTATTGCTCCACCGACGTACTTCTTCCTCCTATATATATCCACGTACCCCCAAATGATCAGAACAGGAGCAAAAACCCTAATTCCACCGCCGTAACTTTCTGTATCCATGAGATCCCAACTTGGGGCCTGTTTCGGAGCTCCATCGGAGGGGGCATCGATCACGGAGGGCTTCTACATCAACACCATAGCCCCTCCAATGAAGTGTGAGTAGTTCATCTTAGACCTACGGGTCCATAGTTAGTAGCTAGATGGCTTCTTCTCTCTTTTTGGATCTCAATAAAATGTTCTCCCCCTCTCTTGTGGAGATCTATTCGATGTAATCTTCTTTTTGCGGTGTGTTTGTTGAGACCGATGAATTGTGGGTTTATGATCAAGTCTATCTATGAACAATATTTGAATCTTCTCTGAATTCTTTTATGTATGATTGGTTATCTTTGCAAGTCTCTTCGAATTATCAGTTTGGTTTGGCCTACTAGATTGATCTTTCTTGCAATGGGAGAAGTTCTTAGCTTTGGGTTCAATCTTGCGATGTCCTTTCCCGGTGACAGTAAGGGCAGCGAGGCACGTATTGTATTGTTGCCATCGAGGATAACAAGATGGGGTTTTCTTCATATTGCATGAGTCTATCCCTCTACATCATGTCATCTTGCTTAAGGCGTTACTCTGTTTTTAACTTAATACTCTAGATGCATGCTGGATAGCGGTCGATGAGTGGAGTAATAGTAGTAGATGCAGGCAGGAGTCGGTCTACTTGTCTCGGACGTGATGCCTATATACATGATCATGCCTAGATATTCTCATAATTATGCTCAGTTATGTCAATTGCTCAACAGTAATTTGTTCACCCACCGTAGAATACTTATGCTCTTGAGAGAAGCCACTAGTGAAACCTATGGCCCCCGGGTCTATCTTTATCATATTGTTCTCCTACTACTTTGCTATTTACTTTGCCTTTATTTTACTTTGCATCTTTATCATAAAAATACCAAAAATATTATCTTTATCATATCTATCAGATCTCACTCTCGTAAGTGGCCTCATAGGGATTGACAACCCCTATTTGCGTTGGTTGCGAGGATTTATTTGTTTTGTGCAGGTACGAGGGACTTGCGCATAGCCTCCTACTGGATTGATACCTTGGTTCTCAAAAACTGAGGGAAATACTTACGCTACTCTGCTGCATCATCCCTTCCTCTTCAGGGAAAACCAACGTAGTGCTCAAGAGGTAGCAAGAAGGATTTCTGGCGCCGTTGCCGGGGAGGTCTTCGCAAAAGTCAACATACCAAGTACCCATCACATACCCTTATCTCCCGCATTACATTATTTGCCATTTGCCTCTCGTTTTCCTCACCCCCACTTCACCCTTGCCATTTTATTCGCCCTCTCTCTCTATCCTTCCTCTCTATTTGCCTCTTTTGCCCGTTTGCCTCTTTGTTTTCTTGTGTGTTAGTTTATTTGCTTGTCGTTATGGCTAGTCCCTTATCTTCTCTGTTGTCTCCCGAGAATGAAATTCTAAATTTTAAGCAAAGGGATGGTGAAAATATAAAAGATGCTTGGTATAGAATTTGCAATGCTCAAAATAGATCTACTAGGAAGCAATCTACTACCATTCTCCTTCGCAATTTTTATGTAGGCATTACTCCTTGACACCGTTATGTTCTTGATACTATTACCGGAGGGAACTTTTTGGGTAGCCATACTTTTGATTCTTATAATGCTATGTTAGATCTATTTGGCTCACCTCCTCTCTTGGTTAATGGAACTATATTAACTTTGGAGCATGTAATGCAAAGGCTTGAGATTATTGAAAATAAGGTTGCTACCGTAGAGTTAATTGAAAATTTGGATAAAAAGAGCCACAGTCGAATCTCTCAATATGGATCTAAAGTAGGAGTTACTTTGAAAGATATTAAAGAAAAGGAACCCATAGTTAATGAGAAAATAAATCATGATTCCATTAGGATCGATAAACTTGAGAATATTATTACCAACATGGGAACCGCTTTTTATTCCGTAAATAATACTCCAAGTCCTTCCGCTAAAGTTGCCAAGCTTATGTACATTCCTAAAAATAAGGGTGAATCTTCTAGTAAGGAAAATGCGGATCTCAAATCTATAAGTGTTCATCCCAATCTTTTTGCTATCATTAAGGAACCATTTGCTACAAATGAATATTTCGATCTTGTGCCTAAAAGTTTGATAATCAATAAAAAGAAAGAAATCCCTAAAGATGGTAGATGCCTCATTGAAGAATTGCCAACCAAAGATGGCAATACCTAGATCTATTCTTGCTTGTTATGCCTAGCTAGGGGCGTTAAACGACAGCGCTTGTTGGGAGGCAACCCAATTTTATTTTTATTCCTTGATTTTTGCTACTGTTTAGTAATAAATAAATTATCTATCCTCTGTTTTTGTTGTGTTTTTTGTTTTTAATTAGTGTTTGTGCCAAGTAGAACCGTTGGGAAGACTTGGGGAAAGTCTTGTTGAACTTGCTGTAAAAAACAGAAACTTTAGCGCTCACGAGAACTGCTGTCATTTTTATTTGGAGAGTTCTATTTAGTTAATTATTTTTTAAGATGATTAATAGATAAATTCCTCACGTCCAGCAATTTATTTTAGAATTTTTGGGGTTCCAGATCTTGCGCTAGCTACAGATTACTACAGACTGTTCTGTTTTTGACAGATTCTGTTTTCCGTGTGGTGTTTGCTTATTTTGATGAATCTATGGCTAGTAAAATAGTTTATAAACCATAGAGAAGTTGGAATACAGTAGGTATAACACAAATATAAATAAAGAATGAGTTCATTATAGTACCTTGAAGTGGTCTTTTGTTTTCTTTCGCTAACGGAGTTCACGAGATTTTCTACTTTAAGTTTTGTGTTGTGAAGTTTTCAAGTTTTGGGTAAAGATTTGATGGATTATGGAACAAGGAGTGGCAAGAGCCTAAGCTTGGGGATGCCCATGGCACCCCCAAGATAATCTAAGGACACCTAAAAGCCAAAGCTTGGGGATGCCCCGGATGGCATCCCCTCTTTCGTCTACTTCTATCGGTAACTTTACTTGGAGCTATATTTTTTATTCGCCACATGATATGTGTTTTGCTTGGAGCGTCTTGTATGATTTGAGTCTTTGCTTGTTAGTTTACCACAATCATCCTTGTTGTACACACCTTTTGAGAGAGCCATACATAATTTGGAATTTGTTAGAATACTCTATGTGCTTCGCTTATATATTTTGAGTTATATAGATTTGCTCTAGTACTTCACTTATATCTTTTAGAGAATGGTGGTGGATTTGTTTTACAGAAACTATTGATCTCTCATGCTTCACTTAGATTATTTTGAGAGTATTAATAGCATGGTAATTTGCTTAAAATCCTAATATGCTAGGTATTCAAGATTAGTAAAATTTTCTTAAGAGTGTTTTCAATACTAAGAGAAGTTTGATGCTTGATAATTGTTTTGAGGTATGGAGGTAATAATATCAAAGTCGTGCTAGTTGAGTAGTTGTGAAATTGAGAAATACTTGTGTTGAGGTTTGCAAGTCCCGTAGCATGCACGTATGGTAAACGTTCTGCAACAAATTTGAAACATGAGGTGTTATTTGATTGTCTTCCTTATGAGTGGCGGTCGGGGACGAGCGATGGTCTTTTCCTACCAATCTATCCCCCTAGGAGCATGCGCGTAGTACCGAGGTTTTTGATGACTTGTAGATTTTTGCAATAAGTATGTGAGTTCTTTATGACTAATGTTGAGTCCATGGATTATACGCACTCTCACCCTTCCATCCTTGCTAGCCTCTTCGGTACTGTGCATTGCCCTTTCTCACATTGAGAGTTGGCGCAAACTTCGCTGGTGCATCCAAACCCCGTGATATGATACGCTCTTTCACACATAAACTTCCTTATATCTTCCTCAAAACAGCCACCATACCTACCTATTATGGCATTTCCATAGCCATTCCGAGATATATTGCCATGCAACTTTCCATCATCCCGTTCATCATGACACATTCATCATTGTCATATTGCTTAGCATGATCATGTAGTTGACATAGTATTTGTGGCAAAGCCACCGTTCATAATTCTTTCATACATGTCACTCTTGGTCCATTGCATATCCCGGTACACCGCCGGAGGCATTCATATAGAGTTATCTTTTGTTCTAGTATCGAGTTGTAAATAAATAGAAGTGTGATGATCATCATTTTCTAGAGCATTGTCCCAAGTGAGGAATATAAAAAAAAGGAGAAAGGCTATAAAAAAGAAAAAAAGAAAAGGCCATAAAAAGAAAAGGTCATAAAAAATGAGAGAAAAAGACAGAAGGGACAATGTTACTATCCTTTGCCACACTTGTGCTTCAAAGTAGCATCATAATCTTCATGATAGAGAGTCTCTTGTTTTGTCACTTTAATATACTAGTGGGAATTTTCATTATAGAACTTGGCTTGTATATTCCAACAATGGTCCTCCTCAAGTGCCCTAGGTCTTCGTGAGAAAGCAAGTTGGATGCACACCCACTAGTTTCTTTTGTTGAGGTTTCATACATTTATAGCTATAGTGCATCCGTTGCATGGCAAATTGGCAATCCCTATTCCTTGCATTAACATCAATCCGTGGGCATCTCCATAGCCCATTGATTAGCCTCGTTGATGTGAGACTTTCTCCTCTTTTGTCTTCTCCACATAACCCCCCTCATTATATTCTATTCCACCTATAGTGCTATGTCCATGGCTCACGCTCATATATTGCTTGAAAGTTTATAGGTTTGAGATTACTAAAGTATGAAACAATTGCTTGGCTTGTCATCAGGGTTGTGCATGATGATAGCATTCTTGTGTGACGAAAATGAAACATGACTAAACCATATGATTTTGTATGGACGAACTTTCTTTGGCCATGTTATTTTGAGAAGACATAATTGCTTAGTTAGTATGCTTGAAGTATTATTAGTTTTATGTCAATATAAACTTTTGTCTTGAATCTTTCGGATCTGAATATTCATACCACAATTAAGAAGAATTACATTATGCCAAGTAGCACTCTGCATCAAAAATTCTGTTTTTATCATTTACCTACTCGAGGACGAGCAGGAATTAAGCTTGGGGATGCTTGATACGTCTCCAACGTATCTATAATTTTTTATTGCTCCATGCTATATTATCTACTGTTTTAGACATTATTGGGCTTTATTATCCACTTTTATATTATTTTTGGGACTAACCTATTAACCGGAGGCCCAGCCTAGAATTGCTGTTTTTTTGCCTGTTTAGGGTTTCGAAGAAAAGGAATATCAAACGGAGTCCAAATGGAATGAAACCTTCGGGAACGTGATTTTCTCAACAGATAAGACCCGGGAGACTTGGACCCTACGCCAAGGCACGTAACAGGAGGCCACGAGGTAGGGGGGTGCGCCCTACCCTACCAGGCGCGCCCCCCACCCTCGTGGGCCCCCTGTTGCTCCACC